>NC_134539.1:78869054-79224054 GCF_050624435.1 Tenrec ecaudatus | reverse complement strand
TATACAGGTCAATACCTCCATTTTATGAATTCATATATTTACATACATGCACACCTATGTTTATACATGTATCCATAGTTTGCTTCCTAGATCTTTTCCTCTGGTTCTTCCTGTCCCACCATCATGCTCACCCACCCTTCTTCTGCCTCATAGTACTTCAGCTAGACTGCTGTTGCTCCGGACACCCCCACCCTGGGATCTCTCTGTTCTCCTACTTGGTGATGTTAATCCCCTAGTTGTTTGCTCACTACTCCCTTGCCCCACCTCCCCCACCCCCCCAAAGTCCCTCCAGAATCGGTCCCTTTGCTTTCTCCCCAGGCCTGACTTATATAGGTGGGCAAACCAACAGAGACAAACAAAAAGAAAACAAAAGATTGAATAAAAAGAGCAAAAACAAAATGAACAAAAATAAAACCCCAAAATGAAAAAGCATTCATAATTCCAGGTCTGCTGCCCTTTATCTATCTCCCCACTGGTGGGCTGGGGGTTGGGGGGGGGCTCCAGGAACTGCCCCTCCTAGCCTGAAGAAGTCTATTTTGGGGCTCCTCAGGGGTTCTGTGGCTTTGCTCCCACTGTTGATCTGTTATGTTCCCTTCTTGCTGTGCCCCACTGTGGGGATGTTCAGACTGGACTCACTCCCTGCGTGTGTGCCCAGTGCTGTCCTCTGTCTCGGTGTGCTCCAGCGAGGGGACATCGTGTTGTTGGTCCTACAGTCCTCTCTGTGCCTTAGCAGCTCCGTCATCCTCAGGGCTTGGTGTGCCAGGATGGGGTCTAGTCCCTCCCTCTCCCTTTCCTTCTTGGTTTGCTGCTGTGTGGGTGTGGCAGGCCTGCCTCTAGGTTCAGTGTTGTTCTCTGTAGCACATACTGGGCACTGGGCGGGGGTGGGGGTGTGGGGGTGTAGGTTTGGCTCTGACGGGGTGGTCCTGCAGAGAGCCTCTCTGTCCCTTAGCTGCTCCCTGGTGACATTACCCTTTGGGCTTGATGTTTTGCCAGGTTGTTTGCTCTTTACTAATTTGGTCACTAAACCCTACTTTCTTATTTTTTTAATTAGATGATTTAAATTAAAAAAAATTTTTTTGGTGAGGTTTACAGAGCAGGCCATTTGTTTTCATTCAGCATCTCATACACATTTTGTTTCAACTCCACCACCGCAATGCCTTAACTGGCTCCCACTTCCCCCACCTTCTGCCGGTGTCTCCTCTCTCTGTGCCTCCTTGCAGACTGCTCACTACTTTGTCTGGGGTAAACGTGACTTGTTTGCCATGAAATGGTTGATTATGGGAGGGTGGGTCCTGTGCAGACCTGACGGGTGACTCAGGGCCCCAGGCCTGGGGGTTACACTGGTCTCGGTTTGACCAGTAAGCTTGATTTCTTTTTATGACTTTGTTTTGTTCCACACTTTTAACCCCACTCTAATGAGGACCTCCTCATGTGATCCTGTCCAGAGCAGCTGGTCGTGGTCGCCAGGTGCCATCTACTTCTCTGGCACCAGTGCTTCAGGGTGGTCACCGATGCCAGGTTACAGAAACCAGGGGGATTCAAACGAGTCTAGGTTTTAGTTTCATACACGCGGGAAAGGAGAACTGGGGACCGCCCCCTCCAAATGCCCATCCCTCTCCATCTGTGTTTTCACACACACACAGGCGGAGCGAAACAGCGTGTCAGACCCAAATCACAGACTGGGTGAACAGTTATTTAACTCAGATGGCATGTTGCTAGAGACCCTACATCCTGGGGAGACGAGCCATGCAGGCAGGTGCTGGCTCTTCATGAACAGGGAGAGAAAGTTTGGGGAAGTCCATAACACTCAGGGAAGAATTGAGCCTCCATTTAAAAGTTATTTCAGGGGATCCACATGGATTAAGGTGCCAGTCCACCCCCAATGACCAAAGACGAGGGGTGCGCGTAGTCTTGCTATCCGGACAGCAAGCACTGGAAAGGGGGCGACTGCAGATGCAATCGGGTTAAGGTGTGACTCCTTATCATTTTATCTCCCTGGTTTACAACAGTTTTTTCTGGACATGATTTACATGTACTTGAAAAGTTCAATCAACTCAAGAAGAGTTACCACATTACCACAATCCATTTTAGAACATTTTTCTTCTTCCTTCTTGTACTCACTGTTATTAGCTCCCCATCTTCCCCCAATCTTCCCTGTCGTGCCCCCCAAAAACCATTAAGCATTCCTGTCTGATTCACCCGTCATGGATTTAATACACCAAAAACATACAAACAAGAAGCTAACAAAATAAGAGACAAACTTCAGTCAAAAAGAAAACAGAAAATATTAAAAGTAGGACTTTAAAATGGATGAAAGGGAGATCAAATGATAAGGTATTAAGTGTTAACCTAAGGACATCTGCCATAATCCACATTCCAGTGCGCGCTGCCTGACGGCGGTGCTGTGCTCAAGCCCGCTCGGTGTCAGAGGGACGGACGGAAGGCTGCATTCACACTTACTTGTCATTCACTTTGTTTCGACTGAAACAACTTTTAAATGAGTCAAAAAAGAGATGAAATAAGGTATTTTTACCTAACGGTATCTACTATAATCACCTCCCTAATCCTGTCTGGTAACAACCCTCTTCGCATCCCTGATATGGTCAGAGCAGTTGATCTCCCTTTTGACCCACTTCAAACTTGTTCTTTTTTAATGGCTCCAACACTATTGGTGGCAATGGTGAGACAAGGGGTACGGCAGCTCCCATTTCTAGGGTGTGCAGAATCTGAGCAGCTGCCTGGGAAAGTCTACTTTGTGATATTTTCTACTTTCTTTTCAACTGAAGAGATTTGTTTTGCTCTGCTATTGTTGTTGGCTTAGTGTGCTTTGGCTTTGCATGATTTTCGGTGTATGAAATGCAGGAGAGGTAAATCTAGAGACAGTAACTGGATGAATGGTTTCTCAGGGGTACGGCAGGGCGGGTGGGTTGGGAGGAAATGGGGCGCTAACAATGAGTACAAGAAAGAAGAAAATGGTCTAAAACTGACTGTAATAACAATTGTATAACTCGCTTTGATATTTACCTATTGAATTGTATGATATGTGGATTATGTGCTAATAAAACTATTAAAAAAAAGAAATCCAGAAAGAAAGAAAAAAAGAATTGGGTCTCTGACTTAACAGCTGGCGTCCTTGCCCACTGCTGCCTGGGCACAATCACAGGACACTCTGAGCGCCAAGCTGGAGAGTTCCGCTTCGGGTCACAGCGATAGAAGATTCCTCATTGGTTTAGCCAAACTGTATGATCTCTTAACTAAGATTCTTCTAAACTGTGCTGTTTCCATGAAGACAGAAGAGGGGTTGGTTCGTCACATCCCCTTGTCACCGGGGCTGTGGAGACTGACATCTGTGTGTCCGTGGACCCATTGTTCCCTTTGCTTCCAGATGGGGAGAAACCAAGAGCTATACGTTAGATGGCTATTCACAAGCTTTTAAGATGTCAGGCACTACTTATCAGAGAGGGATGCAGAAAATTCTCTTTGTGAACTGTGTTGTGCCTGTTGACGCTGGTACCCCCCTGGGCCCGGGATAGGGAGCCATTCTTCTGCCAGGGCCACTTGGACACTTATGACACCATCTTCAGGCTACTCTGGTCAAGCATTTGGTGAACTCCTCCCTAAGGTGAAGAGCTGCTTCTCTGGTGAGGCGTGTGGGTTAGCTGGGATCGTTGTTTCTGCAGGCCTTAGGCAGCCCAAGGGCTGATGTGCCCCATCCCTGACCTGGACTATGGACCTGAGTTCCAGGCCCAGCAATTCCTTCCTTCCTTCAAGGATCCCTGCTTTGCTCTGAATTAAAATGAAGATCAGCAACAAACAGGGTCCAGCTTCTAGGCTGGGCAGGCAGTGTGAGGCCCTAAGAGTAGGTAGGGTGAGTGTGAGGCTTCTTACTCCACCCTCCAGCCCAGGCCCAGAGCTTAGCCTCTCCTCCTCCCCGTCCCCTCAGCCAGTCTGACCTGGACGGAAAAACCCTGTCCTCTCGGGCAGAGCCGCCAGGCTAGAAGCCTGCTGAATTTAGTGGCTGTGGGCTTAGAGAAGGGGAGCCCACATTTGCAGGGTGAGATGGCAGCTACACCAGAGGTGGGGGTGTCTCCCCCAGCCCCTCTCCCTGCCCCAGGTCAGGATCCCGGACCCCTGTGGTGAAGAGATTCATGAGGGGTGCTCAGGCCTGCCATGTGCCAGCCCCATGCCCACTTCAGGAGGTTCTGCTGGTGTAGAACTGGCTTCCCTTCCTGGGCGGCAAGAGCAGTAATCAATAATGACTTCAATAGTAACACACGAGGGGGAGTTGACTAGGGCCTCCCTGTTCTGGGCACTTGCTAACATACCTCACTGAAGCCCGCACACAACCTCTGTGGTGGGTGCTCCCTCACCCTCACTTTCCAGAGGGAGAACCCGAGACTCAGAGCGCACAGGGGCCTCGTGGCAGTGCTAAGACTTTACCAATGAACCGCAGGCCTGTTCAGCTCCAAGGTCCAGCGCCTGCTGGTAGCTGCACCAGCTGGGATAGCGCACACCTGCTCAAGGACAGTCGTGGGTAGGTGGGCCCTGCCCTAGCAATATTACCCCGCCCTGAGAGTGACCGGACCCTGAACCTCAGCAAACTTCCTGTGCCTGTGACTCTTGACTCTTTCCTTCACCAGAGCCTGGAAAAAGCCCTCAGTGGTCTCAACTGCCGCCCAGCTTCCAGAAGCTGAAACCAAGGCCCAGAGGAGACACAGGACTTGCTCAAGAGTCCCCAGCAGGTCCCAGGTGGAGTGGGAAGGGACTCCTGCCTCCCCCTAGCGGGGGGCCTCTGGAGAAGAGGCAGGGAAGGCAGCTGGCAGGCATCGCCCAAGCACAGACTCCTCCACTGGCATATACTCATCAGGCCCGAGTGAGCCCCTCCTTGCAGACAATGGGGGGGACCCTGAACCAGAAAACGCATGGTGTCCATGGACAGAGGCTGCAGTGATCAGATGGAAGCAGGGAGAGCCTGGGAGTAGCAAGTCCTGCTTGGCCTAGGCCAGAGGGGACCCCGAGGCCACACATCAGTGGCCCCAGTATCCAGAGGTCTGAAGTTCACCATTCACAGGAGTCATGTGTGTTCTTTAAGATGGAACCCTGGTGGCTCCACAGTTAAAGCGCTCCGAGGCAAACCCAAGGGCCAGAGGTTCCAACCCCGCAGCAGCTCAGGGGAAGCAAGTCAGGGCCATCTGCTCCAATCAAGGTGGCTGTCTGGCTTGGAAACCCTGGCGAGGTTAAAAGTCCACCTGGATCCAAGAACAAAGTCCAGAGAGCTAGACCGGAGGGCTGGGACCTGGAGCAGCGGGAGGAAGCCGAGGCGGTGCTGGTGCACCGGGCTGCGCCGAATGAACGAATGAACGGCAACAACACGCGGAAGAGCTGCTGATCTGCCCTGTAAACCTCCCCCCAAATGCCCAATAAAAAGTTTTGCAATGCAAACACAAAGCCCCAAGGGGCAGTTCTACTCTGCCCAACAGGGTCAAGGTATGATACCCACCCCCATGAGAAGACCACCTTGCTTCCCCTCTGGCCTCTGGGTGCAAAGCATGGGGTGGGGTCCCCAGCACACCAGATGTGGACAGGGAATCAAGGCTCCCAGAGGGCCTCCCCGACTCCTCAGGGCCTGCAAGGAGGCTGCTGCTCCCACTCACCTTGAGGCACCCACGGCAGGGCAGAGAAGGGTTCTCAGCCTGACTTGTACAAAGAGCCCAAACTAGGTCCTGGGCTGACCGGGGTTCGTTTTCATCTGCCTGAGAGACAGACCGGCAGGAAGAGTACACCCCTGCTCTGCCACCACCAGCATGGATCGCATCAGTAGGTAAACTCAGCAATGAACCCCGCCCTGGGGTGGGACCAGGACAGAAGTACCTCTGTGTGCCAGACCGAAGGGCCGGGCCGGTTTCTGTCCTGTGGAGGCAGAAAAGGGCACCCTGGTGGCTCAGTGATTCCAGCGCTAGGCTGAGAACCTCAGCGTCAGCCGTTGGAACCCACTGGCCAACTAGCGGGGAAAGTTAGGGCCCGTCTGGGCCGTCGGGCTGTGAAAGAGGACAGGCTTGGAAACCCCACAGCACAGTTCTACTCTGTCCTCTAAGTCAGAACAGCCTTGGGACAGCGGGGATGGTTTGAGAATAGGCTGAGTTGGGATCTCATCAGAACCAGCAGACCCTGGGCTTTGGGGCACAGAGAGGCAGCTCATGTGCGGATGGGAGAGCTTCCCACCTATATGGTCTTTGTCACCGAAGTCTTGTAACTCCCATCACCGGGATGGCTGGAGCTATGCAAATGAGGTGCGTGGAGCGGTAACCAAGGGGTCGGGCGGTTTTGCCATCCTGCCAGGCTTCAAATGAGCCACCCGAGAGGCAGACAGCAGGGACAAGAAGAGGTAGGAGCGGACTGTGTCCCGTGGACTGGGGCCCCTCCTAGACCCAGGAGGTGGAGAGCAGTCAAGGCAGAGATGGTGCATAATGGTGAGAAGCGGCAACTGTGGAACCAGGAGCCCAGCGCTGGGCACACAGGGGCTTCGTGGCACCGAGCAGGTGGTTACAGAGAAGGAGTATTGAATCAAGAGAGTTGGGAACCTTCAGGCTTCTTGGCAGAGACTTATCACCAGACACTTATTGGCAAAACTTAAGAACTTTGTAACGCTTGCCCAAGCAGCTGGGGGCCCAATCAAGGGGCAGAGGCCGAGGGCCATTAAGGGACCTATCTGCAGGCCTGGCTGAGAAGAGGCTGTCCTGATTAACGAACTGTCCTGGGTTGTCCCTGATCCAGAACTGTAGCCTGTAACCTATCACTTCCCTAATAATCCCCTAACCGTATGGTCTGAGCGTGCTGTGTGAGCAAGGCAATGAATTCCTAAGCCCTGCGGAGAAGGAGCAGGTGCCGTGTGGGAGGGACAGCTGCTGTCCCAGCTGGTCGCAAGGAGCAAGGTCTGACTTCCGCCTTCCAGGGTCAGTCCCGAGCTTTGGGCACTGATGACTCTCCTCCCTGCTAGTTAAGTCCCATGAGGAGAGGTCGGATGACAATGCCACCGCCCACTGCCACCCGGCCCTTCTGTCACCAGGGAGGGGAGGGCATTTCAGAAAGTGCATCTCGGGCCCATGGTCAGACTGTGGTGTTTCCCATGTCGCTGTGCTGCTGGACGCTTCCCCGGGCAGGTTTTAGTGGAGTGTCCAGACTAAGACCAGGAAGAAAGGCATGGTGATCCACTTTCAAAAAGGAGCTGATGAGAACTCTGGGGTCCGGTGGCAGCGTGACTAAGGGCAGCAACAGGCATTTCTTCTGTTTCCAAGGCTTACTCCGCCCGTCCCCCTCCAACTCACCCCCCCCCCATTGATGTCAGTTCGCCAAAGCTGGCGCCCACCCATTGGAGTTATCCGCACTCACCATTACATGCTTCGGGGTGTGTTACAGACATCCCAAAGACCTAAATTCCCGATCCTTTGTTCTCATGCACTCACTCTGCTCTCACCCTGCAGGCCCTCTGAAAATACCTCTCTCTCAATCCCTTCTCTCCTTCTCTCTGCCAGCTCCTCTGTGCTCGCCTGCTCCTTCCCTGCCATAGAGTTGCTCTCTGCAATACAAACGGGTGGACAGTGGCGTGGCCAGGAAAGACCCTTCACCAAACTACTGCCGCTTGCTAGTGGGTCTGTGCTAAACCCAACTCACTCTTCCTTTCTGTAATAGCAGCTCTTGTGGTCGCTACACCTTTTTGGGTTAGCTAATTCTCTGGCTGTAGACAAAGGGCCAATGCTAACCTTTCTTTATCTATCCTAAAGCCCTTTCATTCGTTTCCTTTGGTTTCCTACACACTTCACCTCCCTCAGTGAACCTATTAAAGGTCCCCCTCGGCCTCTTGTCTCTGAAGGACTAACAAGAACCTGAGCCCCTTTAAACTAGGAAGCGCCCACCATGCACAGGGCTCGAGCTTGCCACCAACAGGAAGTGGGCAGGGCCTGGCGGGGCCACAAGTGGGCACTGACCAGGCAGCAGTTAACACTTTGTCCTAAGCTCTGGGGCCAGACAGCGCATGGGTGCGACCTCTCTGAATCCATGCAGTCCCAAGGAAAGGGTTCTAAACCCCTTTCTAGATGAGGGCACCGAGGCTCTGAGAGGGGCACCACTCTTGTCGATCAAAGCAGCGCTGCGCGGCCCCAGAGCGACGCCGACTCTAGACCTCCCTCCCAGCCTGGAGGTTTCCCCTGCCTACCTCCCTGCCACAGGCCTGCCAGGTTGCACCCAGCCATCCCTCTGCCCACCACCTGCTCCTAGACCCTGGCCGCCCCCAGCACCTATGGGGCCCCACAGTGCTCCCTGCTCCCCAGCTCAAGGCCCACCTCAACCCTGACTGTGGTATAATTATACCTATAGGTCTGGAAAGCTGTCTCCAGTGGGGAAACCCCTACGGCTATGAGTTAAACATAAACCTTAATACACATTCTCATGACTAAACTCAGTCCCCCCAATAACCTCCATCAAGGAACTGTCATAAAGGAGCTACCCAGTCAGATGACTCATCCTTGTGCCTGGCCACTCACCATGCCTGATGGTATCTGTAGATAAGAGCAATCAGGTTCTATAGGCAACCCACCATAAACCCCTGGGAGGCACTCCGGGGTTTGAGATCAACTAGCCCTAGGTCAAGGTGACTCACCTCATGGCTGGTTCATTATGTTACCCACTTATGATATCACCCAGTGATATGTTTGCTGTATGACGCAGATGCCTTCCGAAAGAGTTGTAAGCCCCATTACTTACACCCATTGGAAAATACATCCATCCTCAAAGTCCTGACACCGGCACGCAGAATCCCTGGGCCCACTGTCATCTTCCATAACTGCAAAGTCATTTCTGAGGATCCCTGTACCCCAGCACCTGATGAGTGCTCTTGTCCCACAAAGGCAGAGCTATGGGCCAGGGGCCAAGTCACCAGCCTCTCCGGAGAAGGCTGTGTGTGTGGTGGTGGTGGTGGGGTAGAGTCCCTGACATAGGGGCTGAGATTTGCAGAGCCCAGGGCAAAATGAAAAGGCAGGTCTTTGTGAAGAATTTCAACTTCCAGGCCAGCCACAGTGGAGCGCTCCCACTACGTTTGGCTGTCCTGGGGTGAGGTGTACCTGCACGGCTCACACAGCCACACAGTGACCCTAACCCCTGGCCGCTGTCTCCATCGGTCTCCAGATGGAAGGAGGAGAGGGAGGGGCTGGAGGACAGTTAATTTTCCAGACCCTGCTTTCAAGGCCCTGGCATAGGAGCAGGTCCTCAGGTTCTGCTCAGCCAGACCTTAGCTCCATTTGACCCCTCAGTCCTTCAATTCCTCTATAAAGTGGAGCTAGACCAGACCCCCTCCTTCATGGCCAGCTTTTCCCATTTCCCAGGTGAGAAACTGAGACTTGGAGGAAGCCCTGGTCCCCAGCCACCACCCCCCCCTGGCACCCCTCTCCCCCCCCCCTCCACCCCACAGGGGCTGCCCTCTGCCTGCTTTGTGGAGTTTGGGATTTAGGGGCCCTCTGGGGCAGCTGACCCAGTGACAAGGAGGCAGCATGGGGTGGAGTCTCTTCCTATCCTGTGATTTCCCCTCCCAATGGAGGCACGGTGGGAATCCCAAAGAAGCTGCGAGTGTTTCCTGGGCCACAAGCCAGCAAGGGCCAGACCCCCAGGGAGCTTGCAGACCCAGAGGCAGCCTTGTAGGACGTCCAGACACCATTGCTGAATGTCTTGGCCAGTCTATTGAAGAAGCCTAACCACATGGGGGAGGGGGATGCAACAATGAAACCTGTATTTCTGAAGGACCCCAGAGCGCCTGGCATCACCGAGGTTAAGTGACCCCTGGACACGACTGCCCAGGGTGGGTCTGTGAGCCCAACCCCAAGCTTCTGGGAACCCAGTTCGTGCTGCCACCCGGTCAGTCGTGACTCACGGTCAAACGTGACATGAGGAGAGCTGCCAGCCCCACCTCTCTCCCTCCGGGTGAATGCAGCCCACGGCACAGGCGGACTGCCCCTGTGAGTTTCCAACACCGCCAGAGAGCTCGCTCTTTCTCCTGGGGAGGGACGGGTGGTTTCGAACTGCCAACCCTGCAGATTGTGGCCCAGTCCCTTCCCCACCAGGACTCCTTGAGCGCACGTTGGGGAGGAGGGGGTGCTCATTAGGAAAAGGAGGGGAGCATCGTGCACCCGGAGGGCTGCAATACAGGCACGGAATCGTACACGGAGACGGAGTTTGTTTCTGTTGCGTCCGTATTCAACAACATCAAAGTATAAAATAAATTACTTAAGAGGGAAGAAAAATTAATCCCAGCAGCCCAGCTGGCCACCAGCCTGAGAGGGACACATAGGCCTAGTAACGTGTCAGGGAGGGGAGCCTCACCCCCACTCCCCACCCATGAGCCCACAGAGGCAGGTGTCAGAAAACACGTCTACCGTCCACTCCTGAGATGGCCCTGACGTCAGGTCCTATTTCAACAGTCCCTTTGCCCAGTGGGCTCCCAGATCATAGTCCCTTCGCCCAGTGGGCTCCCAGGACAACAGGCCCAGGAAGTGTGGCACCAAGGGTGGGTGAGGGGAAAGCAGGACCAGGGCAAGCTCGAAGGTCATGATGCTGGTGAGTGGGGGCCATCAGCCCCAGGGGCAAAGGCCACTGGACAGACCCAGAGGTGAGGTGAAGCCCAGAGTGAAGATGGGGATGCCTTGGGGAGCAGGGTAGGGAGGGGCGTGCTGAGTTCACCAAGGCCACCCCCTGGGCCCCCTCAGGTCGTGAACCTTCAGGGGTTTCTATGTGACCCCAGCATGGGGCAGGAGGGGATGGACCCTCTGTCTGCCCAGCCAACTGGCAGGAGGTAGGATCCACACATTACAAGGTTCTTGGTGTAGTGTGGTGGCCTTGAGGTGCCCTGGTCGCAGTTCCGTAAGGTCAGCTGTTTGAGACCCCCAGGTGCCCGCAGGAGAGAGATGAGGCTTTCTGCCCCCCGGAAGATTTACAGTCTCGGATACCCACAGGGGCAGTTCTACCCTGTGCACGGGGGGTGCTGTGAGTCAGAATCTACTCCAGGGCAGTGAGCGTGGGTCTTTGGATTGGAGGTGGCCTTGATGGAACTGAGGCCAGCAAAAGGCATGGTGGCCTGGGGGCTACTGAGCCCGCCAGGACGGGTGGGCGAACACGATGGGCCTCTTCTTGGCCCAGCGGGAGAAGACGGCCTTCTCGGTGATGAAGCGGTGCGCGCTGCGGGGCGCGCGCTCGTGCGCCAGGTACATCTGGCACTCATCCAGACGGCCCTTCTCGAAGTAGTGGTAAGGCACCGATGCTCCGCGGTGCTCCTCCCTGCGGGGCGGGCAGAGCGAGGAGTCAGGGGCCAGACCATGCTCCCCACCTCCACCATCCCTCCCCAGATGCTCCAGGGGGAGGCCAGGATCGACGGAGGAGCCAAATGGCCGCGTTCAAGCCCCTGCTCCATCTGGTGCCAGCAGGGTGACTCAGTCCCACTGTAAAATGGGAACGATGGGAGTGGCCACCCCCAAAGTGAGCGTGCGATCACAAAACTAGGGCTACAGGCTCCTTGCTGGTGAGGGAGGCCCCGGGACATGCAGAAGAGGGCACCCAGTCCTGCATGGCCCGCTGCCTATGGGCACCACATGTGCCTAGTCTGCCCCTCGTCATGAAGGGCACACAGGCTCCGGCCATCACACACACCCCCCACACAGACACACAAGTCCCAGAGAGAATAGGCAGTGGAAATGTGGGACTTCTCCCCAACTTGTTATATATGAATTAACAGTGACTTATGAGGGCCCAATAATACCACCTAATAATGATCTGAGCCAGTCTGAAATGTCTACGGTGCTACTCAATGATATGTAAAAGGTAAGGACCAAACCAAACCCACTGTCATCAAGGGGATTCCAACTCATAGTGGCCCGACAAAGGGGGTTCTGAGGCTGAAAATCTTCCCCGGAGCAAACAGCCTCATCTTTCTCCTGTGGAGCAACTGTGGGGTTTGAACCACGAACCTTGTGGTGAGCAGTCCAATGCTCACCTGATGGCCCGAACTATGGCACCTTGAAAAGTTCATGGCAAACATTAACCATAAATGATAATAAGTATTAACAAAAGATAGTAGCAATTGTTAATAAACAGCACTTAGTAAAGTATTAAGGGAGAGTAAGGTTAAAAGAGAATAATAGCATTGAGAGGAATCGCTTCCTTGTAATCGACAACTGCTCTCTCTCTCTCTTGGGCCAGTGCTGTGGCAAGTGGTGAATCAGTAACCGTCTGGTAAATGTTCCCAGGCATTCCTGGGCGGTGACAATTGCTAAAAGCACGCAGGTGCTCGCTGCAAGGTGGGTGGTTGAGTCCACCCAGAAGCGGCTCAGGAGAAGGCCCCCGGGTGAGAAATTGGGGCAGTGGTTTGTGACGTGGACACAGGTGACCATGAGTTGGAAGCCCCTCAGCGGCCCCTCACAGTGACAGTGGAAAACCAGCCCCTGAAAGAAAGCCCAGTGGGGCCCAGTTCTACTGACACGCACGATCCGCCCTGAGCTGGCATGGCCAAACCGGGTCCACCCATCGTCTGGCCCATCCCAGGGCCTGAGCTCTTTACCTCCCAGCATGCCCCGTCCTTGGCCACCCAGCCTGCACCCCCAAGCTCCTCACCCCTGCAGGTGAGGCCTGCGTGGGGGCCCCTGACTTGCCCAGCCTGCCTGGCTGGCCTGACCTGCAGTAGCTGTCGCTGACCATTCCATAGACCACAATCTTCTCACACAGTTCCAGTGCCAGGATCATGGTGAACCAGCCGGTGCTGAGGAAGGAACCAGACTGCCTCCTGCCAGAGAGAAGACACGTCAGCCGCCCACACAAAATGAAGCAAGGCCACTCACCTGAACCTCTACAGGGGACCCTCGGGGGCAGCCAGCCCAAGGCCAGCAGCAGCGCAAGACGAAGCCCGGGGCCAGCCTGATCTGTTCACGTCCTCCCCAGGCAGGCAGGGCTTCAGCCAAGCCAAGCTTTGAGCAAACCCCCAGGCCGATGGATGTGAGGGTCCTGGTCACTCCCTCCACATGAAAGGGACAAGGCTTGAGGAAATAGGAGGAAACAGAACCCAATGGAGCAGGGTGTCTGGAGCCAATTTCTCTGAGGCTCAGAGGCCCATATGTGAAACAGGAATAAATCACAGCCATCCTGGAGTGGTTCAGTCATTGCGACTGACACCAACCATGCTGGCCTGAAACCTGTCGCACTGGTGCAGGGGCAGCTGGGAGACAAAGAAATGAGTAAGACGATGTGCTGGCGGGACAAAGAAACAAAGTCACAGGATAAAATATGTCAGGGCAGGAGGGTGGAGGCAAATCCCGGAAACGTGGCAAACAAGGATTCAGCCTTAGAAAGACACAGAGGGAGAACATTCCAGGATGAGGAAGGGCGAGGGCCAAGGCTCACAGGTCACCTTGGGAAGCCCAGATGGCCAGTGCAGCTGGGAGAGATAAGAATACGTCACACAGGTTTGAGGGCCAGGAGAGGGGAGGGGTGGGGAGTCCAGACTGTCTGCTCGTGGACTGAGGTGCTGCTGCAGGTTTGAGGACAGGTGTCTGATGGGATGGCTTTCCCGGGGGCAACAGGAGGAGCTCAGAGTGCAGGGGCAAGGCAGGTAGCAGGGAGACCGGATGGGGGACTGCCAAGGCAGGAGACTCAAGACCAAGGAGGATGACTCTAGTGGCAGGGGATAGAACAGGCAAAGACTGGGCCACAGCCAGAGGCTCTGTCCCCTGCCCTGGAGGGGCTGAGGGGAGGGAGCGGTGTGGAGGAGGGGGACAGGCAGGGGTGAGTGTTGGGTGGGGTGTGAAATCAGAGCCCCCTTGTGAATGAGGCAGTTTGGCCTGTGTGACTTCCATCATCTGGAGGGGACTTCAAGGACCTATTCTAGCCTCAGAGCACCCCTCCTGAAGGATGTGGCCCCTGATAGGCCCCCACATGGGCTCACAGGCCAAAGGCCCCTTGTCACCACTTGGGAACTCCAACCGGTGTGCTGCTCCTCATCCAAACATGTGACCACCCCACCTCCGGCACCACGCCCCCCAAGGCCCAGCCTCACCGGTTCTTGCCGGTCTCGTCCTGAAAGACCTGGTCGCAATAGGCCATCATGCGCTCAGTGAAGGTGTACACCTGCAGGCCCGGGTACATCTGGGTGAGCTGCAGCAGGGTGCGGTAGGTGCGGCCGCCCAGCGCGCGGTCCATGTGCTTGCCCTGGCCCCACACCACGTAGAGCGTGTCCCGCGCCTGCTGGAAGTAGTGGGAGTAGTTGCGCAGCAGCAGGGGGACGCTCGTGTGGGAGACCACGCGCAGGGTGCTGCGCTGGCCCACGTCCGCCTCGAAGCCCACCGTGGGTGCCTGGTTCATGCGCAGCACGCACTCGGCTCCGTCGATCTCGGCACCCAGGCCCGAGCCCAGCATCTGGCCGGAGCTGGACACCAGGGCACAGCTGCGGCACAGTTCTCGGACCAGCGGCTGCAGGGGACGGTAGAGTGGGAGAGGTGTCCACCCAGAGCCCCTCCCCAGGGCCCCACCCTCTTGGTGTCCCTGTCAGCTCTAAGCACTGCTCTCAGAGGAGAAAATGGGGGCTGGGCAGACACGGTGACCCTGCCAAGGTCACAGTGATACCAGGTTAAGGTTCTGTGCTCAGGGTGCACCAACCCCTGTTCCTTGTCCCCGTGGCTGTTTCTCAAGAGCGGACGGTGAGGGCCTGGCAGTCCTTATGTCACGGGTTCCTCATGAAGGGTCCCCTGGCAAATGTTGACGGAGCACTTAAAACAGCCTGGCACAGCCTGGGCATCACACTCATGTGTGCTGCGTGAGCACGGACCTCTGGCTCTTCAGACGCAGCCCGGGGGCCACTGCTTCCACGGCCCCAGCCCGCCCACATCGTGTTTGACTGACCAGCAGAGCAGGACCCTCCGTGCCCATTACCAGTGCCCACGGTCTGAGCCTGAATCCTAGCTCCCACCCCACCCTCTTCCTAGCTGGGTGGCTTGGGGCAAGTCACTTTGCCTCTTTGAGCCTCAATCTGTAAAGCAGGGGTGAGAGCAGCAGCACCGGGCCAGGCTGTGAGGCCCACATCTAGATTGCTGGCACTCACTAGAAGACAGACACATAGTAACCTGGGGGAAGAGAGGGCAAAGACACATGACACACCACAAAAACGATGCCGCTGAAGGCACAAGAGCAAAAGGCAACATCGGTCTCATGCGGGGGTACCGTGTAGCATAGGCAGTTGGCCACGTGTACGTAGTCATGCACACACACACACACACACACACATAATGGAGATGGAGCCGCAGATGCAAAGACACACAAGCCGACCAGGGAAAGGAGACTACATCGACAGCTATAGATAGGTCCAACAGAGGATGTCTACCTAGGTATTAGCTACCCTGCAAATATACCCACGAATGCAGCAGAGCAGACAGGAGGCAGAGTTCTGAAAACTTACTAGCTACAGCCAATGAATTGCTGGGCATGGTGGTAATGGTGGCAGCGGGAGGTGGAAACTCAGGCCGATTGGCATTGCACAGCTCACAGACAAGGCTCTGCACCTATGTTGAGTAGAGGCCTGGGTACTAAGAGCTATCTGCAGTCATTTAAAGTGCCACTTTCGCTCTCTCCCTGCCCAGGAAATGGAGAAAACTGAAAGCACAAGGAAGCAATTAGGCCAGGGGATAAATGGGCACACATACATCAGCGTCCACCACCCTGAGACCAGAATAACCGGGCGGTGCTGGCTACCACTACCAACTGCTCAGAAGGGCCTGGACAGAGCAGGTGGAAAATGTGGAACGGAACACAAAATCAAACCAAAGGCTAGGCTGACCGGTGGGATAGGGATGGGTGGAGTAGAGATGGGAGGAGAGAGACCGGCGGGATAGAGACCGTGGAACGCTAGGACGATGGCCCTTGGTCACCCTTCAGGCCTGGGACTGAACTCAGTCTCGTGGCTCTATTTTTAGCCAACCAATTGACAGGTCTGTAAGGTAAACAATGCTGCTAGGAAGTGATTTGAATTGTAGCCACACAGAAAAAGTAGAACTCCATCTTTACAGGAAGGGGAAGGAATTGTACCCGAAGAAAAAGAACTTTAATTTGTAATGGCTGGAGTTGCCTGGCTTCCTATTGATACTGGAGTCTCTCGTGTTTTTCCTAGTGTGCTTACATTTCAGAACAGTCATTTATGTATACAAGCTCCTGATGTCATCTTCACCCACCTGCCTTACATCTTCACACACTGGCAAGACTCAAAATGCAAAACTGAGGGGAAAACTAGTGTTTCAGTTCAACCAAAGTTTAGGACTTCAACCTATGTCCTCCAATCTCAAGAGTCGGATAAGGAAAAGACTAGAAACTTCTAACACACATACACACACACACACACACACTCACACTCACACTAGGGAGCTATGCATATCTTAGAATCATCAAACACAATCCAAAGGGCAGCATTTGCCAGGGGCAAAGTTGGGACAGCAGGTGGGGAGGCACAACGGAAACATAGCAAGGGCACAAGTGGGATAAGTGATGTTGGTTACATTGTAGAATGAGCAGTGTTACACTATCGGATAAGCGATATTTGTTACATGATGGGATGCAGCCCGTGACAGGAAATAAAAGGTGTGTGAGCCTCTGCATGGAAAACTGCCTGCTGCCCTGTGAACCTTCATGCCATTTACAATAAAACGTTAAAATTAAAAAAGAGAGCTTGGAGCACAATTAGCACAGACCTAGGGCAGAGTGAGGGTCCCCAAACTCCCGCTCTCCCTGGGTCAACAAGCTACAAACACCCCTGGAGTTGCAGGGTCTCGGAGAAAGCTTTGCTCCCCATCCGCTCTCTCCATGCCCTTCTGGGGGAACCTCCTGGTGTAGGAGGCCCATGAAGAATGTGGGGCCATTAATCCAGTCAGTTAAACAGACACTGGCACAGGCCCACTCGGGGACGTCTTCTATCAGATATCAGGTTGCTGTAAGGACATGCAGACTCTGGGGACGCAATGATTAAGCGCTAGGCAGCAAAAAAGCTGCCCCTGTACAGAGCATAGCCTAGGGAGGGTGACAGGCACCTCTACTCACCATGAGTCGGGGTTGACTCAGCGACCCTAACCACAGGTCCAGTGTCCACACCCCTTCCTCCGCCTGCCATCCGCTTGGGCCCTGTCCCGGCCACCCAGGATCACCACTAGCCTCCAAGAAGTTGGAAAGGTCTGCTTGTAGGCCACAGGCCTCCAAACTTTGTAACTAGTTGCCAGCCTGGGGCCTGACGCTCAAAACCTGAGTTTCTGACTTCTTTGTTAAAAGCAGAGCTTATTGTCATGAGGCTCTGCGGGTGAGGCCTGTCCTCAGAGATGAGCCAGGGTCCACCCAGCCCACCCGGCCCTTCTCCCCACTGGGCCAGGAGTCCTGTCTTCCTGGATGTTCCTCTGCACCACTTCTGAACTGTAGCAGAAGCCCCGCTCTGTCGGGACCACCCTCCAGAGTAGGAGCTGCAACGACCATGAGACAGAGGTGAGGTGGCAACTCCTGGACCGGGGGACATTGAGGGACAAAGACTTAAGAGACACGTCTCCAAGCCACAAGCCCACATGGAAAAAGCACCCCAGCCTGTGCAATCGTCAAGACCAGGGAACAGGCATTAGAAGATCCAGACCAAACAAACGAACAAACAAGCAAAACCACATTGTTGAGAATGAGGGGGGTTGGAGCAGAGACCCCAAACCCATCTGGAGACACTGGGACATCCCCTCACAGAAGAGTCACAGGGAAGGGATGAGTCAACCAGGGTGCAGTGAAGCACTAATGAAACACACAATATTCCTCTGGTTCCTTGAGGCTTCCTCATCCCCACAATCCTGACCCCAGTCCTGCCTTTCACTGCGGGCTAGGCCGGAGCATGTGCACAGGTACAGATAAGAGATGAGAGCTCAAAAACAGGGGGGGTGGGGGTAAGAGCTCAGGACACGTGGAATCCAGGAACAGGAATGGGAGTAGCAATACCACAAGGGTAGGGGGAAGAGGGGGACTACGGAACCAATCGCAATGATCTACACATGACTACACAACCCCATCTCCAGGGGGAAGAACTACAGAACCCTGTGGGGGAAGGGAGGCAGCGGTCAGTGTGAGATATAAAAATAATAATTTATAATTTACCAAGGGATCACGAAGATGGAGGGGGTGGGAGGGAGGGAACAAAGAGGGGCTGAAACCGAGGGCTCGGCTCAGTATAAAGTAACTGTCTAGAAAATGACGGCAACACATGTACAAATGTGCCTGATACAACTGATGTATGGATTGTGATAAGAGCTGTGAGAGATGTGCTTTATACAATTGATGTATGTATTATGTATGGATTGTGATAAGAGTTGTGTGAGCCCCTAATAAAATGTTTTTAAAAATAATTTTTAAAAAGAGCTGTAAGAGTCCCCAATAAAAGGATCTTTTAGTTAAAAATAGATAAAGCCACATCTCCCTGTGCACCACCTTGGGGAGCATCCGTCTGCGAAGCCTTTGAGGGCGCTCAGTGGGTCTGGACTACGGGGCCACTGAAGTCAGCGTGAGGGACAGAGAGCTAGCTCCCAACTCGCAGAGTAGAGCAAGCACAAGGGGAGGGCACCGTGGGCCAGGGTCATAGCTGACACGTCATACCTGGACCTGGTACCACGGTCTCCCCCATGAGACACAGGGCTCTGAGCTGGGCGGAACGTGACTGTCACGTCACCTTCCTTTCCCCAGCCGCTTTCGGCACTAGGCGGGACACGTCAGCGGTGCCCCATATGTGCCTGCCTGTGAATGCATGGAAGCTGCATGTTCAGAGAGGAAACCAAAGCTCCAGCGAACACACGTCACATCAGGACTCCGTGACCTGACTGTGCCCCCCCACCCAGATGGGGAGCTCTGAGCAGGAGGCCAAATTGCCTTGCTCCCTTTAGCTCCCCAAGTCCTGGCTCACAGCAGGTAAGCAACATTTTTTAAAGAACTTGAGGCTCAGAGAGGCGAAGGGACAGTCATCAGTCACAGAGCCAAAGAGCCAAGCCCAGTGCAATCCCAGCCCCGCCCCCCCTCCGGTTCCCTAGAGTGGCAGGGGAAGGGGGAGCACCATGGGCTATCTGTCCACCCTTGGCCCCCCAGACACACACAGAAGATCACCCCACCTTCCCATCTGGCACGCTGCTATAGCCACTGAAGTGCAGAGGTCCTGGCACGGTGGGCCTGGCGCCGGCGGGGAGGCGGGGTTCCAGGCAGCTGGTCAGGCAGAGGGGCAGGCCGGTCCAGCCGCACATTAGGATGTAGACGGCGGAGAAGGCCAAGGAGCACAGCACGAAGAGCAGGAGGCGACTCTGAGGAGACAACAGTTATTGGTGGTGGTGGTGTGTGTGTGTACAGGGGAGCTTGGTCTCTGGGGAGCCTCGACCTCATGGCTCCAGAGCCCCTCTCAGCAGCTCCTGGACCCCAGCAGAATCCACGGTCTCCGTTTACCAGGCCGTACTCTGGGCTGCCCACCATCCGGGTGCAGGAGGAGGCGCTGGCCAACAGCTCTCTGGCCATCCCAGTACCCTGGAGCAGAAACCCATGTGGGGTGACCTGTGTGGCTCGAAGCCACATGGCAAGGAAGGGGTAGCGACAAGGCCTCATCCCCAAGCTGCAGAGCCCAGGCTCTTAACCAGAAGCCTGCCTGGGAGTGCTGGGCAGCCTCTGGGCCTGTTTCCCCTCTGAGACCACCACCACAGCCCAGAGTTCTCGTGAGCAGGGTGGCTGTCCTGGTGACCTAGTGTTGTCATGACAGAAGTGCCACAGGAGGGCTTCCTTTCACCTGCAGCAAGCGCTTTCCTCACAGTTGAGGTCCTCAGCAGGTCCGACTCTGGCTGAGCCCCAGCTCAGACAGCCGGGGAAGAAGGTCCTGCTGGTCTCCTGGTTCCTGGGAGCCAACCACGTGATTTGGCATCAACCTTCCGTTTCTGCTTCTGTCCCACCTCTTTTTTGACTCCAAAGGGATAGACTCAGAATGCAGCTGCGCTAAGACACACGGGGCGACAGCCACTGGCCCAGGGAGGTTAGGGGACTGGGGACCACATTCAATCCCCTACAGTGGTAAGAGGGCTCCGGATAGGCTGCAAACAAAGAGCAGCCGAGTCACATGTCCTAAGAGCTAGCTACCAGCTCCTTCAGCCCCCACCCCCACCCCGCCAACCCAGTATTGCTCCCTTAGCCGTGATCTGGGTCAGCTGTCCAGGGGAACTCGGAGGGTGGTGGAAGAAACTCAAGGAAAGTGTCATTCGAGAAATGGTTTCAATAATTTAAAGGTTGCTGCCCAGAGTCCCACCTCCAGCCCCTCCGGGAACCACAAGTCAAGGGCTATTGAAACCAGGAAACCCTCCTGGCTTCGGGCTGGCCCCAAGACCCCCTGAGGAGGGACCCCCTTGGGTCAGCTGTCTCCTGCTGGCCTGCACTGGCCACCATCTGCGCGTCTGTGAGTTCTGTGTTTCCCCCAATTTTGCCCAAGGCAGAGGGTCAGTGGCCCCTCAGAAGCTACCCAGCAGCTGGCTGAGGCTCACAGCCCATCAGAAGTGGGGCAGCAAACCCACCCTGTGCACATCCGGCCTGAGGGCCACCTCTTGTGCCCACAAGCCACAGTACTTTCTAAAAATAGGGCTCCTCTGGGTAGGCCGCTGTGTGTGTTTGTGTGTGTGGTGTGTTTCAGTTCCTGGCACCTGCCCACGGGACCTCAGGCTAAGTGGTGTTGACTATTGCCCCAAACCCTCGGGCTACCTCTCCCAAGACCAGGGAGGGGTCTCCTGAAAAGAGTAGTTAGTGGTCATCATGGAACTTTGAGACCATAACCCACTGTAGGGGGCTGGGGAATGCCGGGGGTGGGTAGCTGGGTATGGCTACCCCCATTTTATGGATGCCGGGCACTGAAGGGGGTGGGGAGGCAGGGGGCAGGGGAAAGCTACCATTTGCCCAGGGCCACTCAGCCAACATGGACCTATCTGTCTGTCCATGAGGCCCTAAGTCCTCAGTGGGTTCGGTTCTGAGATGGCATTAGCTGCCTGAGGTAAGTAACTACACCCCCCACCTCCCCCCGCCAGCCCTCCTGGCCCGCCCGCCACTTACCGGCGCCTTCATGCCACCGCCGCTTTCGGGCTGCAGCCTCCGAGACTCCTGCAGTGACGAGCTGGGGGCCGGGCACCTGCCGAGGCGCAAAGACTCAGAGCCCAGACTCTCGGGCAGGCGGCCGGAGAAACTAAGGCAGGCGGGCTCAGGGCCCCCATCCTCGGGGCGAAGGGCTCGGCGGAGCCCTGCGAGAGCCCCTCGTCACCGACACCCTCGGTGCGGAGGGGGACGCAGAGGCCGCGGAAGGGGCCCCAGCTCAAGGTCATCCATCCGGCTGGGGCCCACCGAGCCCGGCCCCCCTCCCGCCCGCCCGCCCGCCCCGGGGCGCGCGCGGCGTGGGGCCCACGTCCTGCCGCCCCTCCGCCCTCCCTCCAGCCGCCCCGGCCCGGCGCTAACCCGGCGAGGGGACGCGGCTGCTGGCGCCCTGCGGCCCGGAGCTCCATGGCCCGCGGGCCGGGCTGGCCGCGCAGGAAGCCGCAGCCCCGGGGCGAGGCGGCGCCGCGGGCGCGGCGTCCGGAGGCTGGAGGCTGGACTCGCGCCGCCGGGGTCGGGGGCGGGGCCCTGCCGGGAGGGGCGGGGCCTGCGCGGCGGCGGGGGCGGGCGCGGCGACTCGCGGGCCCGCGGGGCCCCAGGACGGGACGTGCGTCGCCGGCGGCCGGCCCCCTCCTCCCCTCCCCCCGGCTGGGCCCGGGCGCGCGGGGGCGGAGAGTGAGCATCCGCACCTCGCGCTCGGGGCCTGGGGGCTGTCGACTGCCTGCGGCCTCCGGTACTGGCGATTCTCGGAGAGTTGGGACCAGGCAGAGAAACCCAGCAGCAATTGGCGTCAGGCAGGGTCCCGAGTGGCATGAAAGGTGCCACTCAGGCACAGTGCCAGGCGCAGTTCTACCTGGCAGCCTATGGGGTCAACTGAACCGGGACACCTATTTGTTGCTATTTTTAAAGTTAGGGTAATGATTGGCTCCCCTTCCCGGCGCAGTGTGGCCCTTCTAACTCTTGTCTTTGTGACTCCCACCGAATGACGTGGTCTGTTGGTAAGTACCACTGAGTTGGCTCCCACCCATAGCAATCCCATGCGCATCCTCCCAAGTCTCCCTGCGCCGCCGGAGCCCATTGTTGCAGCCACTGTGTCAATCCGGGTTTTGGAGGCCTTCCTCTTTCTTGCTGCCCTCCATTTTTACCAAGCATGATGCTCTTCTCCAGGGACTGGTCTCTCCTGACCCTATGTCCAAAGTATGTATTACTAGGTAGGACTATGAGGTGCTTGTGGTCCATCAAGGGGATTGAATAGCCAGGTACCCGTGCGGGTGTGAGGCCATGCAAATAAGATGTATGGAATCCCAGCATGGACTAGTCGGTTTTGCTGGCCCACTAGGTTTAAGATGTGTCATCCCAGAGGTGGAAAGGAAGACCCTGGGACCACCATAAAGAAGAGGCAGGTGTGGAGTGCACCCTTGGGAAGTTGGAGAATCTCATCAATCCAGGGGTGGTCAGAGATAGCAGCAGCAGAGAAACCATGGGTGCGGGGGGTGGGGGGTGGCGGGGGGGTCGGCAGTAGGCTCAAAGACCAGTAGGAAACCCAGCAGTGGGCTTCCTGGCCCTTGGAACTAGAAAGCAGAGTACCACCTCTGGGAGGCTTCTTGGTGGCGTGGGGCGCCATTGGGCACTAATCAGCAGAGCTTTGTGAACTCTATGACATTTGTCCAAGCAAGACAGAGGCTGCGCCCAGGAGCTGAGAGGCCGAGAGCCAGAGAGAGGCTCATCTGCAGGCACTGCCGAGAAGCCACACTAATCGAAGACCTGCATCCCGAGTTATTTCTGATCCTGAACTGTAACCTGTTGCTTCCCTAATACATCCTATGATTGTCTGTGAGTCCTTTGTAGCCATTGCAACAAATTATCAAACCTAGGAGAGAAGTCAGGAGCCCTGGTGGCTTAGTGGTTACGTGTTGAGCTGCTGGCGGAGAAGTCGCCAGTTCAAAACCACCAGCCGCTCCTTGGGAGAAAGGAACCCACAAGGGCAGTTCAACCCTGTCCTATCGGGTCCCCACGAGTCAGAATTGACTCAATGGCAGTGAGTTTGGTTTAGAAGCGGAGAAGTAGCGTGCCGGGGGAGGGGTAGTTGGTGCCTGAACTGGCCCATAGATTGGGGAGAGGAGGCATGTCAGAGGAATCAGCCTGGGGTTGCTGATCCTGACCCTCCTCCCCCGTGTGAAGTTACATGGGGGGACAGACAATGATCCCCTGCCATGTCCTTGCTACAGCTTTCTAGAAGGGGCAGCTCATGGGCGTTGGGATTAGAATCCTGCTCGGTGTTCTTACCACCTACTTCCACCTCCCAGGAAAGTGGGTGAAGGGAGATGTCAGTGTAAGATATGACAAAATAATAATAATTTATAAATTATCATGGGGGAGGGGGGAGCGGGGAGGGAGTAGGACATGAGCTGATGCCAAGGGCTTAAGTGGAGAGCAAATGTTTTGAGAATGATGAAGGCAATGAATGTACAGATGTGCTTGACACAATTGATTTATGTATGGATTGTGATAAAAGTTGTATGAGCAACCAATAAAATTATTTTTTAAAAATCCACACCAACCAAGAGCCCTTGCAAATCAGCTTCTTTTAACCTGAGATGGAAAACACTGGAGAGTACCCGGCTACCACTACTGGTCATTCTGATCAGGAACAATAGAGAGCATGGGAGAAAAAATATGAAACAAAACTCAAACTCATGAAAAAAAAAAAAAGCAAGACCAGACCCACTGGCCCTAAGAGGCTAGAAAAACCCCTAAGACTTTCATCCTAAAATACCCTTTGACTTGAAATTAAAGCCGTTCCTTGCTGTCCTCATTCAGCCAAGTAATAGATTTGACTTCTAAAATAAACAGTATCATCCATGAGCGATGTGCTTCCTTAAGCAGCCAGAGATAGGAGACCAAACAGTCAACATTATCCGGAGAGCCAAGATGAGGCGGCAGGGAAGTACAGGGAAGCTAGAGCAACAGAAAGGGAGCAACCAGAATGGAAACCATGAGAATGCTGATGCACAGTGATCTCTGTAAACAATGTCATTTGTATTCAAACTGTTCCATGGAACCTATGTGCTGTGTAAACTTTTACCTAAGCAATTCAAAATAAAACAAGAAAGCCCACATTTCTCACCCCACCCTACCAAACCGTGCAGTCAGTTCTTGGCTTCCTTTCAACCATCCTCCACCCACTCTGGGCACCCTGCTGACCCCTGAAGACCAAGGAATTCACACAAACACACACACCCTGACCTTTGTCCTTGGCATTTCCTCTGCCTGGGTCCTGCTAGTCATAGGGCTGGCTCCTTCTTGTCACTCAGCTGGGCTCACAGGGCAGCCCCTCCAAGAGGCTCTCGCCAGCTTCCCTGGGTGGCACTGCATCCCTCCCCCCTTGTATATTCTTCATGGCATTTGTCACCCTCTGACATCACCCCAGTGTGCTTGTTATTACCACTGCTCCCTGCTAGGCTCCAAGTGCCACCTGGGAAAAGGTGGGCCTGGCTCCAAACAGTGTCTGCGGTGGGGCCACCTTAGGAAAGACAGGGTTGGGGCCCAGGAGGCCTTGGATCAGTCACTTCTCCCCCCCCCCACCCCCCCCCCAGCCCCAGGCTCTGCCTAGACCCTCTGGCAGAGACCTAAGGAGGGACAGCCCTCCCAGCTGAGAGCAGGCCCTGGGGCTCTCTGACTCAGCCTGCCTCCTCCAGACTCGAGTCCCCACCTGCACACAGCCATCCATGAGTCCCCACAGATCCTACCACCCGTAGTGATGAGCTTAACAAATGTGAAATACATGGTGTTTCAACTTCCTGCTGAGCCAGAACAAGAAATTCCCCGTGGTGTGTCAGTTCAGAGAGGTTGAGTAATTGCCCAACGTCACCAGTCACCCAGACAATAGGAAATCCCAGCAGCCCTCAGCATAAGCCTTGCCTGCGCTGCCATTTTTTTTCTTTGGAGGTTTTTAGGGCCAAAGGCTCTGCAGTATGTAGTACGACAGAGGGGCTTTCCCAAGGTCCTGGGTTGGGGGGCAGCTCTCAGTCCACACAGCCCACGTCCACCCCACACTTGGCCCCTCTCACTTTGCCTGCCAGCCAGGCCAGAGTGAAACCTCTCCCCAAGACCAGGTTCTGTCTCCCACCCCCACCCCCCAGGCCTTGGCCCTGCCCTCCCAAGGCTGTATCTGACCCTTTGCTCTCAGTGTAGAGATGAGAGTCCCCTACCCTGATACCACCCACCAATCATTAGGTGCAAGTCTGTCCCCAGGCTCTGTGAAACATTGTCATGTCAGGTTGTTTGTGTCAGATCATGGGTGCCCAGCCAGTCAGATCAGGCTGTCCATCTTGTCCTGCCCCATGTCACCGCTGCCCAGCAGAGGGCCCGTATAGGTTTAATAATTTAACAAAGTCAGTTTGCAGTCTGTCCATTTTACAGATTAGACCACTGAGGCACAGAGAGGGTTAGCACCTTGGCCCGGTCACACAGTCAGGCCCCAGAGCAGCTCTGGAAGAAGCTTGTGTGCATCTCATCAGACTGGATCTGGGTCAGAGGCTGGGCTGGAGTTTCCTGAAGAACGGAGAAGGAGGGATCAGGGGTCTGCAAGCTCCCTGCTTCGACCCCCTGTGATGTCTCTAACTGCCAATCTCTGCCTCCCTTCACAGATGAGAAAAATGAGGCTCTGGGGGCCAACACTCGCTCAAGATCAGTGGATGGCAGCAGAAGGTGTCCCATGGCCCCAGACTCTCCCACCCCCATGATACCACCTTCTACACCCCTATCCCTAGAGAGGGTCTGAGGCCATGTACATGGTTGGCTTTGTACTCACCCCTGGGTAAGCTGGACGAGGGAGTTGGTGTCTCTGGCGGCTCCTCCCCCAGAGACAGGGGCTTGGGGTGCTGTTAGTTAAGAAACAGTCTCCTGAAGTCACAAGGCCTGGGCTCAAGCATTTATTGCTGCGTGGCCTCTCGCTCAATTCCCGCCGCCCCCGCCCCCATCACCATCTCAAGGTCTGTCAGAGAAGAGAAGCTGGGGAGCTAAATGAGCCAACGCAGCGGACCCAAAGGGCAGCGCTGCTATTGTGCTAGGGGACGCTGCCCTCTGCCGGCCATCAGGAGGGACGGCGGCGAGGAGAGCCCGACCGCGTGCTCCCAGGGTCCGGAAGGGGTGAGTGTGGCCGGGCTCAGGTCACTCGGTGTGCGCCTCCACCCACTGGCAGAGGCGACGGGCGTAGTGAGCCGGGCTGACGGTAGAGAAGGTCCGGCCCGGGTAGCGCAGCGTCTTCCACAGGTGTTCCAGCCGCTTGCGGAGCCCGTAGACCGTGGCGAGGTCCACGAGGCCGAGGAAATAGCGTTGCTCGGGCCCGTCGAGGACATGGAGGGCGTTGGGGACATCTGGCAGCAGCCGGCGATTCTGGCCTTCTGACTCCTCCGGGATGAGCGTCCCCTGCACAGACCTGAGGACAGACCAGGGGACCTCAGCCTACCTGCCAGGTAAACCTGGCCAGGTAACCCCCCCACTCTCCCCGGGGGTGGCCCTTGGCGTGTGGGGTAAAGTGTGGCTTGATGGTCTGCGGCCGAGCACTTAAAACGAGTGAGTCTGCTCTCAGTGTAAACACACCCCGAATTTCCAAGACTGCATGAAAAAATGTCATACATTTTGGAGTTACCAAACAAACAAACAAAAAAGAAAACAACTCACTATCGAATGGATTCCAATGCGTAGTTACCCTATAGGACAGAGTAGATAGAATTGCCCCTTTGGATTTCTGAGACTAGCTCTTTAAAAAAAATTAAAATTTATTATTCATTGGGAGTTCATACATATATCATATTCCATCGTTCAATCACGTCAAGCAGGATTGTACAATTGCTACCACCGTCCGTTTCCAAACGCTCTTTTTTCTTTCTGGACTCCTTGACTATCTCTTTATGGGAGCAGAAAACCTCATCTTTCTCCTGCAGAGTGGCTGGTGGATTCGAACTGCTAGTCTTGTTGTTAGCGTCTCAACTCATCATCCAAAATGACACCAGGGCTTCATTCTATCTTGATTAAGTATTAAAATGTTAAACTTGGGGGGCTGGCCCCAATCCCAACTACTAATAGTTGGGATTTATTTCACAGACAACATTGAATCTGCAGCTCCGGGAGAGGGACATATCTGATCGGAGCCCATGGGTGCTGATGAAGGGGGAGGAAGAGAGGCCTTGAGGATGATGACCCCAATCAGTCCACAGAGAGGACCACCTGGCCGGCCCCACTATGAGATATGATGCCCCTCACTGGCCCATAGCCCTACAGGGGACAATACCGGAGACACAGTATGGGAATTGCACCTGATCTGATCCCACCACACTGAGGCAAAACACTAAGGGGATGCAACAGAACAGCAAGGGAATGGAGTGGCAAGGTGCCCAGGGAATGCTGAAGGTAGACTTTGGGCCCAGGGCATGGTGCCCCAACAGACTGGACTAGAAAACACTCCTAGAGACGAACAAACGGTCCTTGAACTAACTACAAGCTTTTCTTTTTTGTTGTGTTATGTTTTGTTTCTTTTTGTCATTGGTTTGTTGTATATTGTTGCTTGGTTTTTCTCTGTCTTGTTTTTGTGCATGTTATTATCTCCGCAGGTCTGTCTAATTAAGATAGGCTGGATGAACAATCTGGAGGAAAAAACAACAGGACCGACAGTTCTGGGGGGACATGGGAAAGAGGGAGGTGGGGGAAAGGTAGTGGTGTTAACAAACCCAGGGACAAGGAAAAAACAAGCGATCTAAATCAGTGGTGAGGAGGGTGTGGGAGGCCTGGTAGGGTATGATCAAGGGTAATGTAACAAAGGAATGCTGAAATCCAGATGGGGACTGAGCATGATAGTGGGACAGGAGGAAAGTCAAGGGAAATAGAGGAAAGAGCTGGGAGGCAAATGGCATTTATAGAGGTCTAGATAAAGATATATATATGCATATATATGAGGGTGGGAAATAGAAATATGTGCACATAGTTAAAGGTTTAGTATTAAGGTAGCAGAAGGACATTGGGCTTCCACTCAAATACTCCCTCAATGCAAGAATGCTTTCTTCTATCAAATTGGCATTCTATGATGCTCACCTTCCTGACACAACTGCTGAAGACAAAGCAGGTGCATAAGCAAATGTGGTGAAGAAAGCTGATGGTGCCCAGCTATCAAAAGATATAGCAGCTGGAGTCTTAAAGGCTTGAAGGTAAACAAGCGGCCATCTAGCTCAGAAGCAACCAAGTCCACATGGAAGAAGCACACCAGCCCGTGCAATCAAGAGGTGTCGAAGGGATAAGGTATAAGGCATCATCAGAGCAAAAATATCTTACCATAGTGAATGAGTGGGGGGAGTGTGGAGTGGAGACCCAAAGTTCATTTGTAAGCCACTAAAGATCCCCTTGCAGAGGGGTCTCTGGGAGGAGATGAGCCAGACAAGGTGCGATGTAGCAACGATGAAAACTACAGCTTTCCTCTAGTTCCTAAATGCTTCCTCCTCCCTGCATCATGATCCCAATTCTACCTTGCAAGTATGGCTAGAGCAGAGGATGTACACTGGTACAGATAAGAACCAGAAACACAGGGAATCCAGGACAGATGATCCCTTCAGGACCAGTGGTGTGAGTGTCAATATGGGAAAGTAGAAGGAGGGTAGGTTGGAAAGGGGAAACCGATTACAAGGATCTACATGTGACCTCCTCCCTGGGGGATGGACAAAAGAAAAGTGGGTGAAGGGAGACGTCGGACAGGGAAAGATGACAAAATAATAATTTATATATAAATTATCAAGGGTTCATGAGGGAGGGGAAAAATGAGGACCTGATGCTAGGGGCTTAAATGGAGAGCAAATGTTTTGAGAATGATGAGGGCAATGAATGTACTGATGTGCTTGACACAATGGATGTATGTATATGTATGGATTGTGATAAGAGTTGTATGAGCCCCTAATAAAATGATTTTTTTAAATGTTAAACTTTGGGAGATGTTAGGTTAAGTAAAATATATTAATGGGATTATTTTAAAAAGCTACTAGAAAGCATGCAACTACACGTCTGGCCAGAAATTATGTCCTATTGGATAGCATTGACCTGGAAGAAAGCATTTGGGTCATGGGGATCCCAGTTTGCACTGTCTGTGCTGGGTGCCTTGGGTGAGTCCCTTAGTTGGGTAAACCTTTCTAAACCTCTGTTTGGGGTCCTCCACCCCTCACTATAGCAGAGCGGGAGCCTAAGAGCAAAGCTCAGCACCAGTCTGTGCTGCTGCATAGCTTTTCACCTCACAACATAGCCCGAATCAGAAGATGCTCTGGCTCCAATCCCCGGTGCGGCCAGAGCAGGCTGGAGTGGTCTCCCTCTGTCATCCAGTGGGGAGGGGTGGAGGGCTTCACTCCCACTCCACTTGGATGGTGCAAATGGGCTGCATTTGACTGCTAACCCAGAGGGTGGACATTCTAATTCATCAAGTAGCCACTGTGGAAGAAAAAAATCTACTTCCAAGAGAATAACCCATGGCCCTGGCCATGGAGTTGAGGCCAACCTTGGGCGACCATGTGTGTTTCAGAGCGGAACTGCTCCATGGAGTTTCCTTGGCTGCAATCCTGATGGAGGCGGATCACCAGGCCTTTCTTATGCTGCCCAGAGGGCTCAAACTGTTCCCATCACCGGCACCTGCTTGTTTTTAAGATTAGTCACTGAGAAGCCCAAGAAGTGCAGTTCTACTCTGAAATACATGGGGTGGCTATCAGTCAGAATGGACTTAAGGCAAAATCCGTTACCCAGGTCCTAGGGGAAAGTAAGCCAATGAAAGACAGACTGTCTCAAGCAGGGACCAGTGAGAAGCCGGTTGTTGAAGCTCAGCGAGCAGATGTGGGGTCCTCGTCTTCTACTCACCTAGCTAGTCAAAAGCAGGGTTGGTTCTGAGGGAGGCGCTGGGAACTGGGGTTGGGATGGGGCCGGAGCAGTGTGTCAATATGTCAACAACCACCATTTTTCTGTGCACAACTCTGACCTAAGCACCAGCCTGGGTCAAGGGGAGGGGAAAAAATAACTTGCATGGTTGAGTTTTGCACCACCCCCTTCCCCGGGACTGCCATGTTACCGATCCACCAGAGAGTGCCCATTACTGAGTCTCTGGGGACCTCATCCATCCAAAGGTCTCCCTCAGGGGGTTGAGGATGGAGGGCTGGGTGAGTGGAACCTCATTTTTCACTTCCCATGTCCACTCGTAGAATAAATGTCCTAGTCCCTGTGGAATTCTGTTCAGCCACTGAGGTGGACCTGAGAGAAAGGAAAGCCAGTCACATGCCCTCGTGAGCACTTCTCCTGTCAGAGGCTCAGTCTGCACATCTCTGAAATGGGAGTGTGACAGCCCTATCAGTGAGGCTTGTGGGCAGCACACCCAGAGGGCAGTTATCCCACAAAGGTGAGGATAACCTGGTGGTGACCTCAGGGGCCTCAGCTCAGCGTCCTAGAAGGGTGGGGGCATGGACTCTGTATAAAGCTCTGTCACTTCCCTTGGCTCCACAGCCCCTTCTGAAACATGGGCAGAGTCTTCAAATCAGTGCCCAAGTCCTTGTTTACTGGACCTCTCCTGTCCTGTCTCCTGCTGTGGGCCACTCATGCGCCCTAGGTTCCCAGTAGCCAGACGTTTCCAGCTATCCCCCCCCACAGACATGAATGTGCATGTGCATGCGTGCACGTGCACACACAACTACTCTGCACTTGCCAGCATTCATGTTTTTGCCAGTTGGGTCCCTCATCCAGGGAGGGTGCCCCTCTGCCTACCCAGTTGCCCACCCAGGCTCTCTCAGCACCCCCTTCTTGCCATGGGGGGCCCACCTGGTCACGCAGAAGATGAGGCTGCTGCCCGGGCCCCTCTCGTCCTGGTGGAGGCCCTGGAAGGCCAGCAGGAGGCTGTAGTCCAGCATGTTGAGCTCCCGGAGGAAGGCAGTGTCCAGTTCCACCTGGTGGAGCAGCCAGCTCCTCTGGGGCCCTGCTGGGGCAGCAACACTTCCCACTGAGTGACCCCTGTCTGCCAGGCACAGTGCTCGAGGTCCCCACATGTATCCCAGGAGGCCAGGGGGTGTTATCGTCTCATTTCCCACAAGAAGAAACCGCCCCATCAGTTCATTTCCTCAGCTACCGCTGTGGAGCTGGGATTTGAACCCTGTTCTTCCTGACTCTAGAGTCTAGGCTGGAGCTCTAGGGCCCAGGACACCCTTCTAAGGTCCACGTGGAATGGAGGAGGAGCAGGCAGGGGCCATTCCGTGGCTCACCAAGGTTGATGGTTTTGCCCTGAAAGTTGAGGTCCTTCAGCACCAGGACTAGGGAGCTGTCCTTTGTGTCTGGTTCCACCCAGCGGTTCACCTCACAGCCCTTGATGTCATATCTGGGAGAGAAGAGACAGAAGCCAGACTTTGAGACTCACAAGGTCCCTCCCCGGAAACAAAAGCATGCACTGGTATGTGTGTGTGTGTGTGTGTGTGTCTGTGTGTGCATGTGCGCCCGCGCGTGCACTGTTCACACACGCACTATCCCATCCCACACCAGCTTGAATCCTCAGCACAAGCCTCCCCATCGTTGCTCCTCTTGGACACAAAGAAACAGCACTTAGAGGGGGGTTAGCTGCCCTGCCCAAGACAGGAAGGGGCAGAACAGAAATCTGAACCCAGGCCTTTGGAAGCTGGCCCCAGGCTTTACCCTTCCCCGCCTCTCAGCACCTTGTTGCCTTGTGGGTGTTCCAGACACCAGTGCAGCACAGGACAGCTTGAGTGAAGCCGGCGGTGTGGGGGCAGGGGAACATTCATGGGGTGGCTGTGGGCAGAACCAGGGCTGGGAGGCACCTCGGGCCAAGTGCACTTCAGATCCCACTCCCTCATTTATGAACGGTGTGACCCTTTTCTTCTCCTGGTTTTCATCTATACAATGGGGCTGGTAACAACAACCCTGGTGGCCCGGCGCTTAAGCACCTTGCTGTGATCCCACAGCCAGTGGTGGGCATCTACCACAGGAGATTGATGGGGCATCTGCTTCGGGAGAGATGACAGCCCTGGAAACCTGAAGGGGCAGTCCTATTCTGCCCAACAGGGAGGAAGGGCGTGGACACTACACCCCAACACATCCCTCGGAGCTGCTCTGGGGGTCGAGTCTGTATGTGTGTGTGAGTGTATTTGGTTGTACAGGGCCTAGTCCACCGAGTGCTTGGAAGGGCCTGTGCCTCCAGGGAATCTCCTCGGACCAGAGTTGAGGGATAGGAGTAGCCTGTAAAGTCTATGATGGCAGAGGTAGTTAGTTTAAAATGCATTTAACCTTAGCACTTGATCTCCTTTTTAGACCCATTTAAAAGCTGTTTCACTTAACAAAAGGGACAAAAAAAAACAAAGTGGAAATTATGCCTCCAGTAAATTCCATCTGATCATAGAACACACACACACACACATCTCACTACCATGGAGTCCACCTTACAGGAAAGGGCAGAACTGCCCTGTGGACTTGTTTACAGGAGTAGAAAACTCCTATCTTTCTCCCTCAGAGCTGGTGGTCCCAAACTGCTGACCTTGCAGACTGTCACCAGGGCACCACTGGCCGCTTTGATCGCGGGTCAGAGATGCGACCAGTTTTGTCAGCAGGCAGAATGAGCTGGAAAGTGGACTATTGAAAATGCAGTTAGGTTAAAATGTAAAACCTTACTGTTTGATCTCCCTCTTGACCCATTTTAAATTTGTTTGACTTTTTAATATTTTCTGCTTCCATTTCGATTGAGGTTTTTCTCTGTTTTGCGTTGTTACTGTTAGCTTGGTGGTTTTGTTTTAGTAAATTTGTTTGTTTAAGTATGTTTTTCTGTCTGTGAAATCCAGGATAGGTAAATCAACAGAGATACTAACTGGATCAATGGTTTCTTGGGGTGTGGCAGGGGAGGTTGGGGGGAAACGGAGAACTAATAACAAAGAGTACAAGAAAAAGAGAATGGGTTTTGCTGTGGTCTCTCTCTCTCTCTCTCTCTCTCTCTCTCTCTCTCTCTCTCAATCCTTTCTTTCCTCCTTCCCCCTCTCTCCTCTCTTTCTCTTCTCTTCTTCTCTCTTCTCTTTTTCTTCTCTATCACCTTCTCTCCTTAATAAAAACCCATTTGGATCACCAAAAAAAAAAAAAGAAAAAGAGAATGAAAAAAATGAGGAGCTGATATAAAGGATTCAAGTAGAAATAAAATGCTTTGAAAATGATGATGGCAACATTTGTACACATGTGCTTGACACAATGGATGAATGTATGGATTGTGATAAGAGCTATAAGAGCCCCCAATAAATGTATGTAATACAAACAAAAAAGAAAAAGCGGATGTTCTAAAATGGATTGCAGTGATGGTTGTACAACTCTTCTTGCTATGATTGTACTACTGAATTGTATTATATGTGCATTGTGTCCCAATAAAACTGTTTAAAAACAATTTTTTTTCTAAGAAGAGAAGCTTGTCATGGGCATCCTTGTCTGACGCACCAGGCTGGTGGCCATGGGAACGTCCGTTTCCTGGCTCCGGCCTCAGTTTCCCCATCTACCCCTGTCTATCGTGCAGTGTGGCTGCTTCGGATGAGGGCGGGCCAGGCTCCGGCCAGGCTCACCTCTCTGGGACACTCACCTCTCGGCGATGCGGCTGGTCGGGTAGAAGATGCTCTGCATGACGATGAAGTATTTCTGGGGGTGAGGGGGACAAGTGAGAGAGCCCAGGATCGCACCCTCCAGCTGCCCCCTCCCCCGGTGGGACTCTGGCCTCGGCCTCACCCACCTTCCTGCCCTGGGCCACTCTCAGGCTGTGCATTCCTGGAAGAGGGGAGAGCTAGGTGAGTGGGCCCCAGCCCCTAACCCCCAGTCCACACCGCCCCAGGGACAGCTCCACGCCACGCCTCCTTGCGAAGGGTCCCAGACTAAGCCCCTCCCCTTCCAGGGTCTCCGGACCCTTTCCCCCACCCGGGCCTCAGTCGGATCTAGGAGTCTCCCCAAAGCTGCGGGCGCCTAGCAGGGCCCCGCCTTCCGGCCTGGCCCGCCCTCTGAGCCCGCCCCTCCAGGCCCCGCCTCCAGGCCGACCTTCACCAACCCTCGCTCCGTGATGGACTTGGCCCCGCCCCAGCCCCGCCCACTAAGGATGTCCCTCCTTCGGGGGCCACGCCCCCGGTCCGCCGCCGTCAAAGACCCGCCTCCACGCGGGGTCCAGCCTCTAGACCCCAAAACTGCTTCCCTCTCTCCTCCCGGTTGCCCCGCGTTTCCCGATCCTGAGAGGGCCGGACCTAGTAAGCGGGAGAGCAGCGAGTGCGGGTGCCGCTGCAGGTGCTGCACGTAGCGGGGCAGGTGGGCGAGCAGCACCCGCATCTCCCGGCGCCGTTGTGTCTTCAGGAAAAAGCGCTGGTCGTGGCTGGGGGGAGAGGGGAGACCAGAGGGAGAGGTTACTGCCAAAGCCGACCTGGAGCAGCCCCACGAGGCGCGTCAGCTGGCCACCCGCCTTCTTGCCAAGTGGGGGGAGGAGGGTCCATCTTCACACCGCCCTTCTCCAGGAAACCTACACCTCAGGCTCTCCTGTCCCCATCTGATCTCCAGGCGCTCTGACCCTCTTTGGCCTTGGATGCTGTATTTCGCTTCCCCCACTCCTCAGAAACCTGCCCCTGCCACCACGCGCCCCCTTGCCGCCTGCTCACGACAGGAAGAAGTTGGCCTTGCTCCTGGAGGTGCCGAGGAACTGCAGGTAGGGGCCTTCAGGACCCAGGGCAGCCTGGTAGTCCTCCTCCGCCAGGCCCAGGGAGCTGCGAAGCCTGGCGAAGGCCGGCCCTGCCAGGGTGCCCAGCTCGAAGCCCTGGGGGGAGGGAGATCAGCCAGAAGAGCCTCCACTTGGGTCAAGTGTGTGCAGGTAGCCCTGGTCCCCAGGATCAGGATAAGCACACCCTTCCTGCAAGACCCTGAGGGAGAGACAGGAGAGGTGGGGAAAGGCAGGCGCACCCCCCTCACATAAGAGTCTTGGACGTCCTACCTCATGAACCTGGGTCAGAACTTCTGAAAAATCCTCGTGGCTGGATAGGCCCTGGAGAGAGGGGTAGAGGGGCAAGTCTTAACCCTCAAGTCCCCCACTTCCTGACCCCGAATCTCCAAGCATCTGTACCCCCCCTGAGATGGACAGAGAAAACTGTGACCCAGTCCAAGGCCTAGGTGTGTTGGCCAAGTGAAGCCAGCGGCCATCTCTGTACAAGGGGTTGGAGTGTGAGGGAGGCTGGACAGTTGGCCCTTGGGCTTGAACTAGCCAGATCTTGAGGCTATGTGGAAGAGCCAGGATACCTTCCCAAAGGCCCTTGGGAGTCAGAGGAGCTTTTTAGTGGGGGATGAAGTTTCCAGGGCTCCCTCTGGACTTCAGTCTCCCTGGACCCCCAGGTCTCCGTTGTAGGTAGTTGGTCAGCCACACACTGTGTGTGTGCACACGCACGGCCAACACACACACTCACACAGGCTTGATCGGCTGCTGAGTTTGCATTTGGGCAACCCTTTCTGCTGAGCTAGTCTGGCTCCAGCCTGAGCTCTAGAGAGGAGGGGTGAAGCTGGCTGGGTAGGAATGGGTCCCTTCTCAACCAAGCACCCTGGTAGGCCTGGGAGGGTCTTAGAGACCAAGGAATATAAAACCCCACCCCCATTAAATGGAGGGAGACAGAGAAGCCCACCCAGGGGCTGAGGCTCTGTTCTAGTCACACGGCAAGTGACAGGGCCAGGAATTTCTTTCCAAGTCCAAATATACTCTGGGCTTTCCATTGTCCTCCCTGAGCTCCCACCCCAGACTGTCCCTCTCTCCATGGCCCGGCTCTGTTCTTCCTGATAGTCCTGTGATCCCCAGCCCAGTGGTATCAGCAGAACAGCTCATCAGCCTGAGCTTGCCATCAGTGTTGTGGTTTGCACAGGACAGGCTGTCCACTCACCGTGGGTGGATGGTCCATGGTGGCCTGGATGGCATCCCACAGCCCTGCCTGCATCATGCATGTCAACCTGTGCAGTTCATGGCCTGGCCCGATTTCAAACAGGCCCAGGCGGGACTGCTTGTCTCGCAATCGCCAGAGGAGGTTGTGGCGACCAGACCTTGAGGCAGTTGCTCTGTGTCCAGCTTCTGGGGAGCAGGCCAGGACCTGGTGGGAGGGAGGCACAGGAAACAAGGCCCAGGCTTTGGACAGCCCACGTTGGAGTCCCACCTTCTCTACTCAGGAGCCTCCCCGTCACCTCTCTCTGCTTCAGTGTCCTACGCTATGAAATAGGGATAGTGTTTGCCCTGATCTGATCTTATCTGCTAAGGTGTGAGGGGTGGCCAGGTGCCTGGTATGCACTCAGAACCCCAAACAGGTTAGTACCATCAGTACCATTGGCATTGAAGGAGTCCTTGTGGCATTGTGGGTAGGTACTGGGCTGCTACCGCAAGCTAACCTAAAGACCCAAACCCGCCTGCAGCTCCCCAGGAGAAAGACGAGGCTGTCCGTGCCTGCAAACATTTACAGAATCAAAAACCGTACAGAGAAGAGGCTCGCCACCTTCCTCAGGCCACGGCCCTTTAATACAGTTCCTCATGTGGTAGTGACCCCATATGTGGGCATATTTGCCTGTGGGCGGACCGCCTGGAGATAGAGGAGGGGGTCTCCGTGCCTAAGGCCATCGGAAATATGATCTTAGGTGACTCCTTTAAAGGATTGTTCAACCCCCAAAGGGGTCGCGACCCACAGACTGAGAACTGCTTCTGTAGCGGGTCGCTCTGAGTCAGAATCGACTTCGTGGCAGTGGTAGTATTATTGTCAGCCGGCAGAGCTTGTGTTCTGCACTCAAAGCTGCCGACAAGCCTCCCATCAGCGGTGTAACCTTAGCTCAGTCACTAATTTCTGCACCCCACTTTCCCATCAGTAAAATGGGGATCACAACGGCTCCTTCCTGGCAGGTAGAACGGCTGCTACTGCTGGGCTTAAGGCGCTGTGAGGCTGATGAGTCAGGCACTTCTTCCGCTTGTCCATGCTGAATTGCCAGTGTGTGCCAGGCCCAGAGCGGAGGGTTAGCCAGAACCGGAGTTCATACTAGCTGACCCATGAGCAGCAGGGACAGCCACCGTGTGCCCAGCATTGAGTTCGCTTTTCTTGCTACCTCCACTTTCCAGATGAGGAAACCGAGGCAGTTACGTGGGGTGGGTACCTTCAGACCCCAGCTTTATACCGGCGAACCAAATGGGGCGTGTCCTAGTGCTCACCCTGTACAGGACCCCTCCCTGAACTGGGATGGCGGGGCGTGTCCGCGCCTCTAGGAGAGGAGTGGGCCAGCCCCCATCCCCAACCCTTCCCTCTCCTTCTTCTTTCGGGTCCGCACCTACCTCGCGGGGACCGGGACTCGGCGCAGCCATGGCCCGCGCAGCAGCTTCCCGGGTTCTGGCCGCGTTGCCCTGCTGCCCCGCTGCAGGAGTCAAGCTCCGCCCCTGTCTCCGGGACGGCCAATAGTAAGATGCTGGTCACGGTTGCACCCAATCCGCACGCAGGGCGCCGGCAATCACCTGCGGGTCCCGCCCCCGGGGCTGCAGCATCCTTCGGACCGCTGTCCAGTGCGGGGCGGGGCGGGGACAGGGACGGGCCCACAGGAGAGGGTCAGGGTCCTCCCCAGGTAGGGCTCCTTAACGGCTTCTCTGGGGTGAGGGACTCCAGGCTCCTCTTCCGGGCCTCACGGAGAGGCAGAGTAGCCTAAACCTAGTCCCACCCACCCACACTGGCTCGAATTCCTTTACTCACTTTAGGGTGAGAGAATGGAGGTCCCAAGAAAAAGGACCTAGGTCACACAGGAAGGCAGGGGCATGCATTCATTCAACGCACATTTTCCGGGAACACTCCCTACGGGGACCAAGGGCAGTGCTAGGCCCCAGGGATTCGGTGGTGAGCCAGAGGGAGGGCCGCGGCTGCCAGACGGATCTTTTAAAAGCATGAATCAGATGATGTCACTCTCCTGCTTAAAGCCATCAGTGGCCTCCCAAGGCCCGGTCCACTCCGCAGTCCCATCTTCCACCACACTCCCTACACTTCATCCCCAGCTGGGGGTCAAGGGGAGGGGCCGACACCACTCTTTCTTCTCCACTTTTTTTTTAATCTGCTGTTCCTCTCTGAAATCCACCTCCCACCACCCAGCCCTGGCATTTATTCCTTCAGGTCGCCTCCCCAGAGAGAACCTTGGGCTCTTGCTATTTTTCAAAATTTCGGTGAATGTGTATGACAGTTGCCCATCCAACCATTTTTAAGTACCTTAGTGGCATAAATGTCCCTCAAGGGGCACCGGGTGGTGGGAGCAGTTCAAACCACCAGCCATTCCTCAGTGTGTACCCCCATAAAGAGCAACAGCCTCAGAAACCCCCGGGAGCAGGTGTGGGGTTGCTAAGAGTGGGCATTGATTCAATGGCACTGTCTTTTTGTTTGAGAGCCCTGTGGGGCAGTGCTACGCTGACACTGGTCACCATTCAGACGGGCTAACTCCAGGATGGTTAGCTACAAATCCCACTCACCAGGATGTGCAACCATCGCTACTGTTCGTCTTCAAATGTCTTTCATCCCCTTTAACAGAAACCCAACCCAGACCTAAGCAGAACCCCAAGCCACTGCTGAGCTGCTTCAGACTCACAGTGATCCTGTAAGACCAGACTAGAAGCGTCCCAGAGGGCTTCCGCTGCAGTCACTCTATGGAAACAGAAGACCACACGGCTCCCTGAGGCAAACAGAAAGATTCTCCCAAGTCGTCTCCCCCAAATATGTTAGACTTAGAACACTGCTTGCAGCTGATGATAAAAAGTATTTCCCTTGAGGCAATCATTGCCAGACTGCTGGCTCACCCCCACGGGCAAGGGGCTGCTGCGGGCAAGGGGCTAAGGCTTGCGACCATTAGCTTGGTTCCTGTAGGTGGGGTTCACATCCTACAGATAATGGTTCCTATGGAGATCCAGCTGCCATCCTGACTCTAGGACCCGCCCATCTTGTCACATGTATACCCCCAATCCCTCCTCTTCCTATTGCGTGTATCTCCATAGATTGTCCCCTCTCATTGCTGCATAACCTATAGTGCAGCCCCTTCCTGTGACGTATGTCTTGACCTGTAATTAGTGAGCTTGCACAAAGGCATATAGGTCTGGGTTAGCAATAAAGAGCTCTCTCTCTGCTCCTCCGTTGACCTCTCATCCGGCTCTCCTTCTCCTCTCCCATCCTCACTCCCGTTCCCTTCCCCTCTCTCCACGTGGACCACCAAGCGGGGCTGAGGTAAGCATGCAACTATGAAATGTGTCTGACTCCGTTACTTCAATCTCTCATGCTATGACTTTAATGTAATATTTACATATCTCAACCATACAATTGTATCTATCAAACCCATGATTAGTGGGGGGGGGCTGGCACCCCCGTTCAAACCAGTTCCCCATGGAGTGACCGGTGGGTCTGAGCTGCTGACCTTCTGGTTAACCACCAGCACTTTAGCCATTGCACCACGAGGTCACCACAGAAGCGGGATACCCTTTAATAGTCCACCTTACCCTAACCACCGCCGATACGCGTCCCCATCATGTCCATTCTTAGATCTCCTCTAAGTGGTGTCATCTGGTACTTGTTCTGTACATCTATTCTGTGACTATGGTGCTCACCGTCTGTGGGGTACCAGCCCCCACAACTGAATGGATCTACAGGGCGGTGGTGTAATTGAGGGGTGAAATTAAAGACATCAGAGAAGATAAGGCATGCTAGAGCTCACCTCTGGACCATGACTTCAGGAGCCAGGTCCACGCAGAGAGAGACTGTATTTCCAAACAAGGCTGATATACACTCAGGGGGGTGAGCAAGCCCCCAATTACAGGTAACCACATATGTAACAAAGTGGATTGTACTTAACCCTAAAGGGTCCCTGAGTGCATTGGAGGCGTAGCCTACCACCAGTGCCTGGGTCAGGTAAAGGGAGTGGCTGTCCTCAGAGCCTGGAGAGCATGTGGAGACTACTCCCTCACTTGTGAGTTGTATTGATAATTCATATACCATCAATTTTTCCCCGTGTAACGTGTTTTGGCCCCTTGCTGAAGACCAGTTGTCTGCAGGTGGTTGGGTTATCTATTGCTCCATTGCACCAGGGCCAGGCTGCTCAACTAGTGACTGTAGATTGAGGTTGGGGGTGAGGCCTACGTTGACATCTCCACAGTGAGCCTTCCATGAGCATGGCACTAGATCTTTTAAAAGGCCACTGTCGGCTGCATGCAGTCAGACTGGAGGGCCCAGAGCAGCAGTGGGGAGCAGGGAGGTAGCCATCAGTGGCTGAGGTGGCAGATGGTGGTTTTGCACTAGGGAGGTAGCTCCCGGGGAGAGGGAAAGGGGAGAAGTGACAGGAGGGAGCAGGGACACAGGATGATGCTGGGCATGAGATGAGGCGGGCATGAGGAGAAACAGCTTTTATGAGGCAAGTCTGTGAATTCAGCTGACAAGAGTGTGAGGTGACAATGAGGGAGACCATCCAATGGGGAATGTCAGGTTAGCTTGGTGCCTGGGCGCAGACACAGAACAAGGTAGGGTGTGACAAGATCCTCTAGACTGAGAGGCAGGAAGCAGAGTGGAGCATCAGAGAACATTTCGGGCTGAATGAGCGATGTCACAGGAATCTCCCCAATGTGTCGGAGGGGTCAAGGAAAGTGACTGGAAGTCACTACTTGCACTAATGGGTGACGGGGATGGATGCTCAGAGCATGGGAGGTAAGGAAACGCGGGCTGCAGACATCTTTGGCCTCTAGGGAAGTTTATTTATGAAGGGGATGCTTGGGGGGTATTTCTGGGTTGTTGGTGGGTTCCATCAGTGGCTATCTTCATGAACGGGCGGATCTTACTGAGAGGAGGCGGAGGTGTAGTCCTAGCAAGGCCCCTGGTGACAGGAATTCCTGCCACAGCAGTGGGAGAGGAGGGAGGAATGTTGGCAGGCTGAGGGCCGGTGTCAGACCACTCACTGAACACAGCAGCGCCAGCTCTGTTCTCACTGAGCAGTCCTGGCTGTGCAGGGCCAGCTGGGTTTTTAAGAGGCTGGCCAGAGGGTCCTGGAAATGCTAAGCCAGGCTGGCAGTGAGTCATCAAGGGGAGGGCAATATTGTCTGTAGCAGACTGTTCATGCTAACCTCCCCGCCCCCGCCACTGGACATCGGGTGGGGAGAGGAACTAAGCTCCTCCTCCAAATATGGCGTGAACCCTACCTGTCCCAGGCCCTGCTCTCTCCCCAGTGTTCGGCTCAGGGTTGGCCCAGAGCAGACACTGGCAGTACCCACACTGCATGAACCAGGGTTTTGTGGCCTGAGGCCAATGGTGGAACTACTTCTGAGCGCCTCTCCTGGGTCTCTGTCCGCCAGCCGCCCCAATCCCCGGTCAAGAGCGGCACCACCGAGACCAATACCTGACCAACCTTTATTGTGCAACTCCCCTGACCAGGCCAGCACCGGGGCTGGGCCTCCATGAGTGGGCAGTCTGGGGGCCCAGTGTGGCCCCTCTAAAGTGTCCTGATGCCTGGCGATGACCCCAGGCTCTGGCTGTCTGTCTGTCTTCAAGGCTTTCCAGGTGCAGAAGTCCTTTTAGAGTCTGATAGCTGGGGGCTGTCGCAGAAAGCTGCCTTTGCGAGGGAACAGGCCATCGTGGGGAGACCACCTGCTCCCTCAGGCCCTAACCCAGCATCTGCAGGTGGTGGGCAGGACACTGCAGAATGAGGGCAGAAGCCAGAAAAAAGGTGACAGGAGACTGAAGGTGAGGTGGGGAGAACCAACATCTTTCAGGTCCTGGGCCAGAAGCAGACGTCCACGCACCCCTCCCTCCTGGCTTCCAGAAGGGAGAGCTGGGGCTGAGCAGGGCTCTGTCCAAACAGGAGTCAGTCCTGAACAGCTTCAGCCTATGGGCATGACTGTAGGACAGCCAGGCTGGAGGGCCCTCAGTGTCTGGAATGGTCCTGCTGACGCCCTCCCAAGGTCCCTGGCCTGGAGGGAAGCAGAGAAGGGGCGGATGGGCAGCTCATCCCCCGCAGAACCTTTACTGAACCTTTCTGGTCACCTTCTGGTTCTTCAGCATCACGTAAGTGATGAACACTCCTGTAACACAGAAACCACACAAGATCGGGGTTTGGGCGCTGGGCAGGGAAGAGTGACCAACACAGGACCAGGCACCTGCCCCACCACGCTCCAGGCCAGCTGGTCACCTTTCCAGTCCTTCATCATACCACACATCCACTCAGTCATTCCAGACACAAAATGGAATGTCTCCCGGGGTAAGTCATTTCTTTCACTGTCTTCACATCCGACAGGGAACAAGACCCACCCAGGTATCCATTTATTCATTCTACCGACCCGTTTACCTAGTCGTCCACCTGTCTACTTAACATTCATCCTCCAGGCACCCATCGACTCCACCATCCAATGCAATTGGCGAACCATCCAAATGACTTTGTTGAGCCCCAGCCCAGTGCCAAGTGCTGTGGACAAAGCTATGATTAAACCACCGTTTCAGGCCTTAGAAAGCCAACAGCACTAAAGCATGGGAGCCAGAGAGGTGCCTGGATTACAAACCAGGATGACACGAGGGTGAACGGTGGCTGAGGTGTGAGCAGAGGGATGCGAGGGAACAGGTAGACATCACTTTAGAGTCCAATAAGCTCGGGGAAAACTGGAGTGGGGAGGACTGATGGGCTTGCAGTCTAGTAAAGGAAACAGAAAACCCCCAGGAAAGGCTTGGCGACAGCAAGCCAAGTGGACCTACAGCAAGTGCCAAACGGTGGATGAGAGAAGGTCACGAGGACCCACCAGATGGGGTAAGGGAGTGATGACTTACCTACAAGCAGGAGCAGCAAGAGGCCTGCAGCCAGTGGGATGCCAACAGCATAGGCTCGGGGCAGGAAGTACTTGTGGATGGCATGCTGGCTGTCGATGAATGGCTGGCACGAGGGCAAGAGCTCTGGTGAGCTCCCTCAACAGCCCAAGCCCGACCATCCATCCCACCTCCTCCGTCCAGGGAGTTGACCCCAGCCAGGGTACTGGGCCAGCCTTGGGGTTTCTCAGTTTGCTTCTGTCATTCATTCCCTGATTGTTTACCGGGCACCTGTTTGGTGGGGTGATGCTCACCCAAGCCACCCTCACTAGCTGGTGTAAGAAGTATAAAAGGAATTCGGAGATTCCCCAGCCTGCGCTCCAAGGTCTTTGGTCCTAACTGGTTCCCCCCAACCCTCACCCTGAGGGGAATGAACTCATTTAAATCAATGCCTTGCAGGATTCTGTACTTCCTAAGCTATAACTGAGTTTTCCATATTTGGGGGGGGGGGGCAGGTAGTCCCACAGGCTTTCATGGAATCCGTGAGAATTCCCATCAAAGGGAAAGCCACTCAGGTACAGGGCGTCTTGGGGCAGAGGTGGACCTTGGGCTAAGCCTTTGTCTGCGCCCCAGCTTCCTGCTGTGTTAGAGATTAAGCGAGGTAAGGCAGGCAAAACCCCTAGCACGGCAAATTGCTTCTCCTACGTTTCCGGGGTCGGTGTTAGGGCCCGGGATGGGGGATGGAGGCGGAGGAGGGCGGGGACCGGGACGGCGGGCAGACATACCAGGAGGATCACCCACACGGTGTAGTACGTGAAGATGACTAGGCTAACCGCCACGAGGCCGAGCCCCACCACCTGGTCAGTTCCCGTGGCCTGGAGGAACGGAGGGGAGGGCTCGGCTGAGGGCGCGGGCTCTCCTTTTAAAACACTGGGAGCGTCGCAGCCAGCCCTGACTGCCCATTCAGCCACACGCGCACTGAGGGTGGACGAAGGAGTCCATTTCTGGGATTGGCAAGGGGGAGCAGGCCTGGCGTTTTCAACCGCACGCTGGGCTGGCGGGAAGGCGACCCTGGCTCCGAGCGCCGAAGACCCAACTCCTGGGAGGAAACCAGTCACCGCCCTGAAATGCCCCGACTCCCGCAATCGGCCCCAAACTCACCATTACCCCCTACTTGTGACGCCGGAGCCGCAAGCTACTTCCGGCTCTGGTATTGCATCCGGGACCCGCGGGGCACGCTGGGAGTCGTAGTCCACAGGCCGACCCGGGACTACGTTACCCAAGACCAGCAGGCCCCGCCTCCCCATTGTATGTCGGGAAATGAAGTTTCTCAAGCGCATTGGGGGGGAGGATTGTTCCCTAGGCTATTCCCCCGACAGAGTCCTGTTCCACCCGTCCCAGAAATCTAGCTAATTTCTAAATCTGTCATAGTCCCAAAATCAGAGCGGGCTGGGAATGGGGCTGGAAGTCTCTTTTTTTTCCGATGACGAAACTGAGTGGCAGAAACAGGCTGGAGTCACCAGAACCTGGCTTCGCTTCCCTTTCTCGGTTCCTAACCCGTCGGTTGGAGAGGTACCAAGAATACTTACTGCCACGTCTGGGACAAGGAGGAGGGGCTACCTTGAGCCTGCAGGGTGGCGGGCCAGCCCAGATGAGGCAGCCCTCCCTTTCCGCCCCACCTCCCACGCCGTAAGCTGTGAATACCAGGGGAGGTGGGGCCAGATCATCCTCACTGTCCCCACCCCCTCTATGTCCAGGGCCTAGAACAGTCCTCCCCACAGCTCAGAAGGCTGCCAGCCCACCCCTCACAGGGAATCCGCCCGCCTCCCCGAAGCTTTAGCAGCTGGAGACAGCAGGGGCGCAGGCTTGTCACCGTTTTTTTTTTTCAATTGGCTAGCTTAGGAAGAGGCATCAAAAAATGGAATTAAGATGCACATTCCCCAGCAAGTTGTTTGAAGTCCTCTGTGTAGACTGGCTCAGTTAGCTAGCTCCCTGTGATAGTTACATAATTCCATGTCAACTTAAAGCTATGTAAGCGTAGGGGTGGAGTCTAGCCTGTCCATCAGGTCATATAGCCTGATGGTGCCTCCTTGTGGGCATCACCTTCTCCTGAGGGTCTGGAACCTCCCTCCCTCCCTCCCCTCCCTTCCTGCTGCTGGCTGACCCTGGTGCGGCCACCACCATTGGACCCAAATGCCATTAATCACCAGCTTGTGATCTTCCTGCATCACCATTGCATGTGGCTGCGTGAGTGACAAGGGATTATGGACTAGTATTGGACTTGATCTGGTCGGAGCTGTTTGCTTGATATAGTGACTTTTTGATATAAAGCTGTTTCTTCCATATACATGAGCGTCACTGTTGTTTGTTTCTCTGTCAACCCAGCCTAACACACTCCCTGAGGGTAAGGTCCAAGGTTACTACTGTATCCAGACTGGGCTTGGTACACATCAGTTAATCAACTTCACAATTTGTGATTTTTTTAAATATTCGGCGATACTTTGGGTACATCTGGGCACTCCAGGTATCCCCCGAGGGGCTATGTGGAAGCCATGGTCTGCTACCTTCCCTGTGAGAAGTGGGCACGTCTAGCCTGGCACGGTTTACTCTTGCTGGCAGCTGTTATCTCCAGGAATCTAGCCACTCATCTCTGATGATGTGGGCTACCCCACCTCCTCCCTACGTCCCATTTCTGAGAGAAACAACCCTTTTGGGCTGAGAGCCCAATCTCTTCCACCTCACAGCTGACTCTGGGAGTGACTCACAGGAGTGGGCTAAAAATTGGCATTCAGAGCAAAAGGGAGCCAGTTCTGAGAAGAGGTGGGGCTAACGCTGGGCTGGGGGCAGGCACCAAAGCCCCCAGGCTTCCCACCACTTCCAAGCTTAGTTAAGCTGCTCAGCTTCTGGGTGATTTGGAGCCAGGGAAATGGGGAGAGGGGCCCAGGTCCAGCCTACAGACATGTCTGGCCTGAGCCTAGGAGGTGGGGACTGGCTCTGTACCCCCACAGGTCCGGCTGGATACTGACTTCCGGACTAGATTCCCAACCTCTTTGCAACTGGACGAACCCGGGTTCCTTGCCTCTAGCCACATCCATTAGATTCCCCAAATGGGGGAAGGTCCACGGGCCAGTGGCTAGTATTTGGGCTTTTAAGTTAGAGACAAGCTCAAATTCAGGACCTGCCTCTAGTGTTCACAAGTGTGTGTCTTCTAGCCTGTCTCACTAGGACTTGAATAATAAAGGTGGTGAGCTGATTGTAGCCAGGGGTGTCTCCCCAACCTTGGGACGTGACCTCACTTGTACATACGGGCTTCCTTCCGATGCCCTTTGATCCCAAGGTCAATGGCATGGTAGCGAGGCACAAGATGACCCCAGCCGTACCAAAACAAAAACTGCAACATTTATTTTTTTTAATCCCCAAACCAAGACATTGACACTAGACTGATTTCCCCTTACAATGTTATTTTCTACAGTAGAAGCTGGGACAGAGATGCACAGTTGCTGAATCTGGGGGCGGTGGTGGCAGCATTCTGTTAGAAAGGAGAGGAATTAAAAAAAACAAAAAAATCCCCTCCCCGTCATCTCTCTGTTCACCCCACTGGAAAGAGGAAAATAATGGACATTTTCCATTCTGGTAGATCAGACCATGTAGTCAGTTTGTGGGGTAACCAAGAAAAAAAAAAAACCCTAAAAATATTTCAGACTTTTAATTTTCCTTAAATCTTCTTGTAAAAATGTTAAACTGTCTTTCAAGATCATTCCAAACTGGCTTTGCATAGACTGATTCATTTCCAAAAATATCTATAATATATCTCTCTATACAGAATTTGAAGTCCAGGAGCTGTGGGTGCCTGGTGGGGATTCACTGAGCTTGAGGGGGCCAAAGGGCTGAGACCCAGGCACCTGGCCTCTGGCTCCAGCCAATGTTAATTTGGTTGTGACCCAATTGTCAGTTAGTTCAATTCTCCTGCCCAGGACCTGGCACTAGAAGTGAGGCTGGCTCAGTCTCTTTCTGGGTTGACTGCTGAGCTCAGACCTGGCCTTAGGCAGGGCTGGGGTCCTGGCTTTGGGGGAGTCTCCCAATAGCACCAAGACCGGCAGTTCTGTACCTGAAGTCCCATAACTTTGAACCAGATGAGAACCATCACCCTGAATGTAATGCCCCCTGTAGCCTCCACTGTCCAGAGATCATAGAGACACAGAAAAAAGGACACCCCCGACCTTTGGAGGGGGCACCCCATTTGGAGACAGTGCTGTCAACCTCTTTTTAAAGTGCCAGGCATCCTCAGAGCAGGAAGGGAGTCTCCGAGCTGACCAGAGCTCTGCCCTGCTGCAGCAGGCACCTTCTAACATTCATTTTCTACAAAAAGACCTAGGGGGGTTAAAAATGTGAAAACCAAACCAAATGCAGAAATGCTCTGGCCCCAATGCCAATGGGTTCTCGGACCAGAACCCCAATGTTTGCCAGCAGAGGAACATGGGAAACGGGGCAAGATACCCCCCCAGCCTGGGGAGGGCCCCTACCTGCCCACACCAAAGAATCAGTATCCTTGACCCCCTCCCCGCATTCAGATGCCCAGCCCTGCTGGGACCTGGCCAGCAAGCAGAGCAGAACACAGGACCTCCTACCCCTCCCTGGGGGGGAAGGAGAAAACAAACAAACAAACTGTGAACTCAAAAAGAGAGAAAAAAAAAGATGAAGAAAAGCAAAAAGAAAACTTTAGAACTAAACAAACACCAGCCCGCTGGGTTTATACAAAATGAAGGGCATTTCAAAGAAGGGTGGGAGTGTGGGGTCCAGGGCCTGGCTGCAGCCAGGATCCACAGCTAAGCAAAACCGAGGCCGGGGTGGTCCAGGAAAAGTGCTGAGAACAGAGCTTCAGGGAGGTGAGCAGCATCTCTCCCAGGCTCACTGCTGCTTTTCCCACAGTGGGGTGGGCCGTTCCAGAGGGGAGCTGTGTGTTCCTGGCCGGGAAGCCAGCTCCAGGCCAGCCCACTCAGCCTCCCTGCCTCCAGCAGCACCCCCAGCCTGGGCCAGCTGACCCTGGGGCACAGAAAGGGGGCTCTGCTTGCCAAGCCCAGCTGAGCGGAGTCAGGCCCCTATCTGCCCTGCCTTCCCACCACAAGACCCAGCTGCTCAGGACCCAGCCCTGGCAGAGGGGAGTCTGTGGACAGACAGTCCTTGTCAGGCACAGGTCCCAGGCCTAACCTGGGGGTGGGGGTGGGGACCTAAGTGGATGCAGGAGGCAGCACCCCGTTCCAGCAGGGCTGCTGGGCCTGGGCGTCTGACTGCACAGCAGGCAGGGCCCGGGCATCCTCAGGAAGGGGTGGCAGGGGCAACGGGGCTGTGCAGAGGACAAGCATTGTGCAAAACGCAGGCTGCCGGGGCAGCAGGAGGACATTAGGTGGGGTGGGGTCTGAGGTCTCCGTCCCCAGGAGCAGGCCGCCAGCGGGTCCCAGGGGCTATAGGCAGGGGATAGCTGAAGCTTGAAGCAGTCAGAGGGTCAGGGTAGCAGGATCATGGGGAAGGGCTGGCCCAAGGGTGGGAAGAGCGATAGAGGCAGGCCCTGCTGCGGGGGCTATAGCCAGTGCTCCTGGTATGAGTGGAGCTGCAGGGAAGAGGCCCCAGCCACAGGATGCCCCGTGATAGGAGCCGCTGCTGTCCCTGGCTGAGGAGCCTTCCGGTCTCCAGGGCTGGCAGTCCTACTTTTGTCCTGGCCTTCTGCCCTCTAGTGGTTCAGAGGAGAATATTCACAGTGGTGCCTGGGCCTTGGTGGGCCAGGAGGGTCCAGCATGGAGGGGAGGACATGGAATGATGACCTGGGGACTTGAGTGCATGGAGGAGGCATGGATGAGATGTGGCTTGGCTGGAGATCTGGAGGGGACAATCCTTCATGGAATGACACAGGTCTGGCTGCTCACGAAGGCAGGCTCTTCTCCAGGAGGATCACCTGCTCCTCAGTGGCTTTCAATCACGACTGGCTCGTAGACCCCGGAGGAGACCCTGTGGGGGGAGAGGGGTCAGCATGCCTCCTGGCCACTCCACGTGCCCAAGCCCTGCAGGCCCTTTACAGCAGGTGGGGCTCAAACCGAGGCTCAGAGCTACTAAGTTTTCGTTAGAGACAAAACAGACCCTGGGCACCAGTGTCAGGGTGAGCTGCCGGGCTGCCTACAGGGCCACAGAGATGGCACAGGCCCTGGCCTTGAGCTGGTCCTGGAAGGCTGCCCCAACTCATCTGACAGATAGAGACTGAGAGGTTATGAGGCTTGTCAAGAGCCCAGTAGAAGATGGGGAGGTGGGCGACTGAGGCAAGCAAGGACTGGCCTTGGAGCTCTGGAAAAATGGGGCATGGCATCCAGCTCTGCCATCACCTTGTGCCCACAGACTGCCTTCTTCCCTCCCCTGGCTTCCCTCATCTTGATGAGGCGATCAGGGCTGCTCATAAACCTCCCAAGAAGCCAGGATCCCACCCACCTAGGGCAGCCCAAGCTGCTCGCTGGAAGAAGGGAGTCAGGAGTTCAAACCTTGGCCAGCAGGGGTCAGCAAAACAACAGCAGAGGGCAGGTCCGGGGCCCTGGGCCGCCCACTCTAGCCTCTTTTATCTCCTCTGGGCCCAGCTTTCCCATGGGGCTCAACCCTGCAGGTTGGACACTCCTCTACCCACTCTCCCCGACCTTCAGTCCCCCAGCCTCCTAAAGCCTGCTCCTACCCACTGGTCTTGAGCACCCTCAGGGCAGGGGTCTGGGCTGCGGAGAGGACTTCTCGTGCTGCGTCCCAGCCCTGAGCCCAGTGCCTGGTGGTAGCTGGTGCTCACCAGGTATTTGTCCAGTAAGTGTGTGAACCATCTGAAGTTTTTAGGGCTTCCCACATCCCGAATGAAAGGGAAGGAAACAAAGCCCCGGATAAAGGTGGCCCGGTTGTGTGCTAGGTGCGTTCCAGGACCACCCTTGGGATGCCACAGACAAGTCCCTGGTGTGGATGGCCTCCCTTCCTGCTGAGATGTGTGCTGCCCACACAATTCGGCAGGTGGAGAAACTGAGGCCCGAGGAGAAGTGATTTGCTCAGGGTCAGGCTGCAGTGACAGAACTGGCATTGGAGCAGCTGGTCAGCCAGTCTCATGCTGTCGGAGGACCCTACCCCAAGCTCCGCCTTCAACCCAGGCCCTGCCCTCACCCCCTACCTGTCGGCCAGCTGGACGCCACTCAGCGTGGTGGAGCCGTCGCGGCTCACGAACAGCCGCAGGTTGCTGTCTGTGGGAACACGAGGGGATGGCGGCTGAGTGGGGCCCCTGAAGTCATCAGCTGCCCGGCCCCTCCTTCTCAAGTGCACACGCACACACGCACGTGTGGGCAGCTCACCCTCCATGTTGCTGCCGTCCGTGAAGTCCTGGCTCTGCATGATCTTCTCCACGATGTCATCGGCGTCGATGCGCGTGTCATCCACCCAGGTCGGGTGGCTCTCCACCGAGTCCTTCTTCCGCCTGGAGGGACAGAACCGAGGCTCCACAGTCAGAGCCGTGCCGGCAGAATGCCTGAAGCCCTCACAGCCGCCCTCGGATGTCAGTGCCGCCCTGAAGGAGGGGCGTTCACGAGCCACCTGAGCTCCCCCAGTGAGCAGACACCCTGGACTCGCCCACTCTGTCCGCGTGGTCTACAGCCCATTGGACCAGTGCGCTCAGCTGGCAGGGACACGCTATACGCAGGCACGGCGCTATGCCCTTATGAACCTCACGCTAGGCACGTCACCATCCAACTCTCCCCGGGCTCTCGCGGGAGAAGCAGAGGCTGAGAGGCACCGGGAGTCACGCTCTCGGGCCCTCTGCCGTGTGCTGCCCCCGGGGCAGGTCGAGCTGCTCCCTTGGGTGCTCACCCCTTGCACCAAGCCTTGCTGGCCCTGTGGGAGGGCCCTTCTCCCCAGGGAGAACGAGCAATGGGGCTCACCGAAAGGAACGGTCTGACAGGTGGGGCCGGGGTGGCCGGGGCGGCTTCTCTGGGGGCCGGTGCTCCCGCTCGCTGCCCTCGGGGCCCTCCACGGTCATGCTGAGGCCGCCGGAGGCGCTGCTGCTTGTGGACGTGTTCCTGCGGTGCGTCAGGTCCGAGAGGCTGGAGGAGCGGGAGTGCTCCGTGCTGTAACCTGGTGAGCGGTGAGGGAGGGCTCATGAGGAGGGGGTGCTCATGAGGGGCTCCTCAGGCTGGGGCAGGCCACCAGAGCGGCCAGGCGGGCCCTCACCAGAAATCTTGGACTGCTGGCTGGCGTAGCTGGAGTTGCGGGAGTGTCCAGAGTGGAAGACCTCCTCGGGGCTGGACAGGCTCTGGTCTGGCTCCTCCGGCACCCCTGGAAGGCAGGAGGGGCGGGCAGGAGGTTACCCAGCGGGCCAGCCCCACCCTGCTCCACATGTCCACTCCCGCGCCTCCGACTGGGGGTGGGGGCGGGCATCTGTGGGGCTCATAGAAGAGAGGTGCCCCCAAAGCCAAGGGGCCATCGAACACAGGCTTATTCATGCTTCTCTGCCAAGGCCTTCTCCCTGGGTGCTCTGCTGGGTGCTGGGACCGAGCGGGAGCTACCTGCCTCGGGGGTAGAACACAAAAAAAATGACCCTCAACTTGTAACTGGGGGTGGTGCAGGGCAGCGGGTCAGGATTGGGTGGGGTAGAGAAAGCCTCATCAGAGCAGAGTCTTCCACGAAGAGAGCACAGCATGAACCAAGGCTTGAGGTCTGAGTGAACTTGGGGCCGAGGGGGAGGGTGCTGGGGCAGTTGGGGTAGAGTGAACAGGGGTGAGGGAATGTGGAAGGGGCCTCGGGCTCCAAGGGCCTGTCAGCCGGGGCACACAGCCTTCTCCAAAGTCAGAGACGCTCCCCGGCAGGGGGGACAAAGGAACCAGGAGGCCCACCACAGCCACCCGACCCCGAGCCCTGCAGGACTAGAACACCACCCCAGCCATGGCAGGAAGGAAGGAGGCATCCTGCCCTCTTCAGAGAGGGGCCCATGCACGTCACGGGCTTGACCCTCCAGGCCTGCTACTGACCCTAGCTGAGGACAGACCCTTTCAGGTTCCTGTAAGGTCTGCATGGGGGCTGGAGGCTGGGGACCGAGACCAGCAGGGCCTCAAGTCCAACGCTGCCTAGAAGGGGTATCTCTTCTGCTTCCTAAAGGTACCTAAGAGCGTTCCTCTGGGGACCCAGCCCTGAACCCCAATCCCAGATTCACCCTAAGACCTAGCCCCCTGTGCCCTACCCGGGAAGATGAGCATGGAGGAAAGCTGGGGCCTTCATGGCTCCCTGTCCCAGGGGCAGAACCCCCAGCGGAGAGACGTCTGCTGCCCCTAGCCCTGCGCCTCTCAGGTTCCTGAAGCACAGAGCAGGCCCTCGTGGGCCACCCTGCTCCAAGCCAGCCTGGGGTGCGTCTGCCACCCTGCTCTGAGCTCACCTGCTGGGGAGGAGCCCAAGTCAGGGTGGGGCAGGCTGGGGTTGCTCTGGGGGCCCAGCGCGGCCCAAGCAGACACTTTGGAGCAGGTCAAGGCCTCCTCCCTCTGGTAGCACCTCCTGATTGTCATGGGGCTCCCTCTCACTGCTCATAACAACCCTCGTAATGGTGATACTTTAATAAAGCACACAGCCAGGCAAGGGGCTGGGAGACACGACCACTGGTCCCTACGTCATACCCGAGGGGCAGCACACAGCACGTGGGAGCAGCATTCACCCCACATCCCTAGGCCAGGATCCGGATGTCAGCCCAGCCACCGCTCGACAGCCCCTGGCCCATCTGGGTTCTGCCCCCACCCCTACCCCTTTCCCTGCTCGTCTCTTCTGTAAGTGGTTACTCCTGTGATGGTCAACTTCTGATTTCCCACCATCGGCCATGTGAGCAGGGACACCGGGTGGGCCAAGGTGACGAAAGCAGCAGTGAATAAAAAGTGACGCACCAGCCCGCCGCGCTGTGGCTGACACCAGGGGGTGCTTAGAACACTCAGTGAACAGAGCCCCATCCAGCCCCTCCCCATCCTGATCCAGGGCCCTTTGGGAGCTGGAGACACTGGTGGCAGCCGGGGGGGTGAAGGGCACCTGAGCTGAGGATGGTGGGCCGAGCCTTGGAGGGCCGAGATCCTGTGAGTGAGTTGGTGGTATTGCTGCCGCCACTGCCACTGGTTCCGCCACCCTTACACGTCAGCTGCAGCGAGGAGTCCTGGCCCGGGATCGAGATGGACTTGGCAGTGGATGGTGGCCTGGGAGGACAGAGGGACGTGGTAGGAGGGGATGGGGAAGCACAAAAACTGGGGGTCCCAGAGAGCCTAGAGGAAGAAAGAGATCCTGTCCCCCAACCTCTGTGCCCAAAGACCTGCTCCCATTCCTCTCCTACCTGCCCCCCAACCCCCACCTGCTGCTGGCACTTACGTCTTGAAGCAGGGGTCTCCGGAGAGCAGGAACATGCCAATGGTGACCTGTAAGGGGGGGACGTCCCATCAGTCGCACCCAGCCCAGACGCAGGGCCAACATGCCTTCAGAGTTTCACCCTGCCTCTCTGACCCTCCTGGCAAGGAGAACCTGGCAAAGCCCAATGCCCACCTCAGGGAGTCCTGCACCGACGCAGCTCAGCACCTGGCACCCAGGGGTGGGGCTGGGACCGGCAGCAAGTTAGCTGCCTTAACTTGAAGTGGTGCCTAACTGTGGGCTGCTCGACAGAGGCAGGAATTCATCCAAAGTTCTTAGTAGACGCTGCTAACCTCAAGGGCAGACCCGGCAGCTGCTCCCAGGGGGAAAGACGGGGCTGCCTGGTCCGTGAAGCTGGACAGGCTCCAACACTCTGCAGAGCAGCCCAAGGCTGTCGTGTGGGAATCAGCTCGCAGGTGGCTGCGTGTAGGCTCAGTCAGTGGTGGCATGTGAGTTTGCTGAGTTAAGCCCCAAGGAATCCTACTGAACCCAGAAGGGCGAGTGCGCGCTCATTCTGCCTCTGCAGTGCCCAGCCTGCATCTTTCACGGTGGAAGTGGCGGGGAGAGTGGGGCTGCCCACAGCGGCTGGAGGGTTCCCCGAACCTGCCGTGTGAGGCCTCGGAATCCAATTCTGCGGGAAGGAGGCACTCCGCGGAAGTTGCTGAATAAAAAGTAACGCACGAGGCCACGAGAAATGTCACTTCCTCCAGAGCAAAGACCTTGGCGATGGCCAAACATGGCAAGGTCTGGGTCCCTAGGTCTGGCCTGAGGCTGAGCAACAGGTGGCAGGGAGGGAAGACGCTGCTGCTCCCAGAGCCACCACTGACAAAAATGGTGACACTGGCTTGGGGTTTCTCATGGGCATCTAGTTTGGCCCTGGGAGCACTCTGCGAGTACGTGACAGCTCTGATTACAGATGAGGGATCTGAGATGCAGGGGACACTGCTACCCAGGAAGAGTTGGTGTGAACTCAAGGACGGATGATCCCTGGGTCCCCTTGGTTTGGCTTGACAAGGGGACGTGGGGCTGGTGCAGAGTGAGGCTCCCGCCCCGCCCCTCCATCAGCCTGCACCCCTGGTCTCTGGTGCTTCCGGGTCCGCCAGCCCAGCCAGCTCCGTCATGGACACACTGTGCTCCAAGTTGGTCAGCTCCCAGGGGTGCTGTGAGGACAAAGCTGCTAGCTTAGCCAGACAGGAGCTGGACGCAGAGGAAGAGGGTGTGCTGGGGGAAGAAGCTCAGGCCCCTCTGCTCCCAGGAAGCAAAAGAGGCAGGTGCCCAGGGGGAGGGAGAGGGGTGGGCAGGTCAGCTGGCATCTGGGCTCCCAGAGCAGCCACTCCTAGTCCATACAGGCTGAGGAGGGCAGATTCTTCTGCCTCAGCAAGGTCAGGGAGGCAGGGCTGGAAGATGGACTGCAAAGTCAAACGTTTGTGCACTCTCAGCTCTACTTGGGACTCTGGATGAATCACTTAACCCTGTGCCTCAACTCCTGGCTGTGCGAAACCTGTACTGATCCTAGACAGACTGGAGCGCCTGGGCTGCTGGCGGGGGACCCTGACCTAACTGGTGCAGGCACTCAGCACACGCTTTACTAGCTGGCAGGGCTCACCTGACCCCTAAGGCAACTGTCTGGGTCTAGCCCCGAGTCCCAGCTATGCATGGGGGCGGCAACCTGAGGCCAGCGGCAGGCTACGCCTCAGACAGGGGTTGCCCGACTCCCAGCATCTTCCCTGCAGGCTCTGTACACCCCAGGTCCCCTGCTGCTCTCTGGTGCGATGGGGCCAAGAGGCAGGCGTGTCCCTGGGGATGTACCTTGAGGATGGAGTTGTCCTGGCGGGTGTTCTTCGTGTCATAGCCCTCCAGCAGGCAGCAGCGTACCGTGGAGCCTGAGCCAGCAAACTCGGCCAGGTTCAAGTCAGCAAAGCCCAGCTGGAAGGAGAACGAGAATGAATGTGGCCTTGGGGAGTGGCAGCCAGAAGGGTTGACTAGACGGGGGGGGGGGGGGGGGGGGGACGACGAATACAAGGGCAGGCAAGGCCCAGGGCCCACCCCGCAGCCCCGACTGACTGCTGCAGAACCAGGGCCCTAGAACAGAGGCCTGAGTCGGAGGCTCCGACCAATGAAGCAAAGCCAGGAGCTCACATCCCTGAGCTGCACAAAGCACCCTTTGTGCCGTGTCCCAGAGTGCACCGGGACCAGTGCGCCTGAGATGAAAGGCCATTGTCTGTGACACAGACGCACTGTTCCCTGGGAAACAAGGCCGTGCTGTCAGAGGCTGCCAGAGGAGTGAGCAGGGGAGGAGAGAAGGCCCGTGGGAACTTGGCAGCAGCGTAGGGCGGGGGTGCCCCAAAGAACAGGGGGAGGAGCAGGGGTATTGGCAGGGTGGGTGGGAACTCCAGAGAGGGGCAGAGGCCTGGCATGAGGGTCTGGCTGGCTCTGTGCTCCCTGGGGATCTAAGGAAGGGGCTCTGGGCTGCCCCTCTGAATTGAGTGCAAGAGTGGAGGGGAGGGAAGTGAGAGCAGTGGGAAGAGCTGGCCAGGAGCCAGGAATACGCTTAGATGGAAGCCAGGTCTGCTAGGAACTGGAGGGGAAACTGAGGTCGAGGTGAACAGTACCGGGATCTGGAGCTGGGAACACAACCCTGCCAACTGGGGACATTTCCAGAATCAGAATCGGGTTCAGATCCAGGCCTCACCCACTAAGGGTGACCTCATTTTCCAGTCACAGGAACTGAGGCTCAGGGACGGGACGCGCATCCCTGACCACTGACAAGCCCTGCCACCTCTCTGAATCTTGTCTTCTCTGTGTATGGCAGCAGCCAGGCCTGCAGGGAAGACTCTAGCTAATGCTAGAAAGGGAGGGGACTGCCAGTGGGTGGGCTAGGTGCTCCGCAAGGTGTCTGCAGCGGGGAGGTGGGAAGCTCCAGCTGTTTGCTGACAAAGGCTTTCCTGGCTGGGCTGCTGTCCTCAGGTGGAGGCATTTCCATTCGGACAGCATCATCCCCTGGCTGGTTCTAGGCACCCTGCCCTCTGCTTTGAAGTGGGCCATCAGCTCCCACGGCCGGGGCAGAGTGCACGGGACAGCCCGCTGCACTTCCTGAGTCCTGGCCAGTGGGAGGGCCACGCCCTGCACAGCACCACTTGCAGGCCTTCCGTGCAGGGCAAGGTGATGCAGGGCGTCCCCCTCTCTCAAGCTGGACCCCACCCCCTGCTGGGCTTTCCCTGAGAACTGTGGAGAGGGCTCCAAGTATCCCGGGGCGGGGACTTCGGGTAGAGTCATCTTTGTGGTGCAGGGCTGGGCTGTCTGTGGGTGCAGTGACGCCCTAGCAACCATCTAGATGTCCACTCAGCGGGGCCTGGCTGAACCCGCCCAGCTACACGAGGAGAGCCTACCATGGTCAGAAAGCACAGGTGTGAGGAGATGCCTAAGCCCCACGGCAGGCGAACGAACGCTCAAGGGAAGGATTCGCTCAGAAGGAGTCCTGCCTGTGTATATACAGAAGCCCTTACTGTCTTCAGGGTGTTCTGGTATGCCTCTAAGTCCTACTGCGTGTATTAGTCACGGTTCTCACCAGGCCCAGGGGAGGTCTGGGAGGAGGCCGGGGTGGGCAGGAGGTGGAAACCATGCCTTCTTCGAATGGGAACTTCAGCCGCAGCCCTGGTATGAAGTGCAGCACTATCACTAAGGCCTTTTCAAGAAAGACTCCACCACACCCAGGCCTCCTGCCGGCTCCCACCCCATCGTGGCAGCAAACCCTTGTGTCCCTTCTCCCAGCCCACTTACCTTGGAATACGCTTTCCCGCCTTTCAGTTCCTGCAAGGGAGGGGAGACACAAGCAGTGTATGACAGGGAATCCAAGGGACCAGCCTGCAGTGCCCACTCCCTTCCCTTTGTCCACAGGCCCGGGCTCCCCCACCCCCCACCCCACCCCTGTGGACCCCAGGCTCACCTTGCGCACGGACACGCGGAAGACGCAGGGGTCCAGCAGGCCGGTGGCTGGGTTGGCGCTCATCTTACACACGAAGGTGAACCTTTTCCGCCAGCGCACACAGTTCTCCTGCACCTCCTCCCTGGGGGGCGAGATGGAAGGCGGAGGGGGGGGGGCTCATGAACACTGCCAAAGGCAGCCCACATCAGCCACCAAGCTGGCCGCACAGGGGGGCACAGGGGGCTACTGCCAGAGGGTGCAACACACGGTGACTTAATCTTCACAGAATTGTTAGGTATGAAAACACATGGCAGGGTGAGATGACACAGGGGGCAGCTGAGCCCTTCCTTCCTCGGAGCTAAGGGACAAGCTGTCTGCATGCGCGGACCTGAGACCATGGGTCACAGACACCGCCCATCCCGGCCCCTTCCACAGCCACCATTCCATTCCCTCCCGCCAGCGGGGCTCCTGTGGGATAACTCACTTCCTGGAAGGGCCTCCTTGCAGCCCCCCTTCCTGACCAGTGACAGCAGCGAGGGCCCCTCTAACACTAGCAGCTGCCGCTCACTGAAGACAGCGCCAGGTGCTGGAGATACACAATCACACAAACCAACAACTCCTGGGGCGGCTGACGTCATAAAGCGATTCCTCATTCCAGGAATACGGAAGCTCCCAGGGCTAAGACCTTCACCCCAGGGACACACTGCTGAGAGGCAGGACAGGCAGGGGTCTGAACCAGGCAGCCTGGCACCAGGCTCCACACCCGACCCGAGACACCAACTCGGGGCCTTTGGCTTCCCTGCCACTAACTGGGACCTGATCTTCCAGCCCCCAGACTCCTCTGGGAGCTGCGGCAGGATCCAGGGGCGGTGGCAGCTCCTGGCAGAGATGGTCCCATTCCCTGGGCAGCTCCCAGCCCATTGCCAGATCGCATGCTCAGGAAGAGAGCCAGGGAAGAAAGAGTGGGCTGGTGAGAGATTAACCGGGAAGGCCCGGCTTGGAAATGGCCTTGCTGCATGTGGTGAGCTGAAGAGCAGGGTGAACTGTGAGATGGCCGCTGAGAGTGGAGGGCCAGGGAGGACCCTGGCTGAGCATCTCCCACCCCTCCACTTGTTTTCTTGTCACGGCAACTTCATGATGTGGCTCCTTCCACAGCTGAGGACAGCGCATGCCAACAAGAAAGCCACCCTCCAAAGGTCAAAGATCACATGCCTAGTAAGTGACAAAGCGGAATTTGAACCCAGGGCCAGCTGACTTCAGAGGCAGAGCACTCAGTCATTGCCACGGCGCCTGGGAAAGCCCAGCATGGAAGCTACGGACACTGGGAGGCAGCGGGGCACACCCACCCATCGATGTTCCGGGGGTGGGGGGGTGCCAGGTCATGGGCTACTGCAGTGAGCTTGAAGGATGTGCAGCTCCCAGTGAAGTCTCAGTGTCACGGACAGAGATGAATCAAAGGCAGAGACAGCTGCAGTGTGGGGGGGGGGAGACACTGGAGTTCCAATCCCAATGAAGAGCAGGGCGTAGGCAGCACATAGTGAGCACTGAGTGAGGGCCACATGCCCCCCCTTCCATGGCTTTCTATGAGGGACCCTCTAGGCAACCCTGCCCTGGTTACACGAGCAGGACCAGGGTCACAACCATCATGGCACTGTTCGGCTCAGCCTGGGGCTGAGCCTCTCTGTCCTTCGTGAAATGGCACACTACTCACTTCCATCATGGGCACCTGGGCCCAAGTGCCTGGCCTTGTGAAGCACACCTCAGCTGATAGAGACACTGGGACCCAGGGGCACTGGCCACCAGATGCTCCAACATCTTGAGGAGGGTAAGCACCAGCAAACCCCTGAGATGGAGGCTGAGATGGAGGCTGAAGGAGAGAGAGGGGCCACGGGAAGGTGTATGTTGCGGGGAGGAGGAGGGGGCTGTCCCAGGACCCAGCCACACTGGCTCTACTCATTCATTCAGAAACCTGAGCATCAGGTTTCCGTGTGCCCCGCGGAGCTCTGTGCATTCTGGTGGGAGATTGAGTACAGCAGACCAGCACATCAAAGAAATCAGAGGGAAGAAGTGAATAATGGCCAATAAGGGCTTCAAGAGACATGCCAAAGGCCAGTGAGCACATGGGGAGATGCCCAACATCTTAGTCATTAGGGGAATGTAGGCCACACCCACAAGGAACCCCAATGCCACGGCCGCTGGGCTGGCAGCGAGGAGAGGAGGCACAGGGGCCCTGCGCACACTGTCTGCTGGGAGGGGCGCACACCCAGGCTGCTGCTCAGGGAGACAGCTTGGCTGTTATTCAACAGGTGAAATAAGGAGTTCCACACCAGGTTATCTACCCAAGAAAAACAAACACATGGCGTTTACCCATACTGGCCAAAAGGAGTCCACCAGCTGACGAGTCCAAAAATGAAACGTAGCAGGAGGGGACTCTCAGAAAGCTCGTGGGACAGAAGTCTCACCATCCTCATTCCAGTTTTCCCACAAACTTCTTGAAACCCCTTGTGTAATCACAGGGTAGGTACCCTCGAAGTACTGACAGACGCTGAAACACAAGACAAGCCTGAGAGAAGCTGGCATCCAGGAATCCCAGAAGGAAAAGGGTGCTTGAAACGGATTGCGGTTGCAATTGCCTGATATGATGTAACTATGGAATGATATCTGTGTTAACTCCCAAGAAAATGGTTTGGGGGGGAAGAAAAAAAGAAGCCAAGTCCCAAACATAGAGTGCACGACTCCATTTAAAGGCAATTTCCAGAATAGGTAAATCCAGAGAGAAATGTAGTGTAGGCTTTGCCAGGGACTTGGGAATTGGGGTTCAGTGGGGAGAATTGGGAATGACTGTCCCATCCCGTAAAGAGGGACAGGCTCAGAAACCCACAGGGGCAGTGATTTTTACCCTGGGCTATGGGTTGCCATGAGTTGGGATCAACTTGATGGCAGTGAGTTAGCAAGCCTTCCTTCAGGAGATGAAGACGTTCTCAAACTGAGTGTGACAATGGCTGTCCAAGCCTACATGGAGACCCTCTAAACTGCAAACTTCCAGTGGGAGACCACACAGTATATCCACTCTACCACAACCACGCTGCTATAAAACCAGGCAAGGCAGGTCTGCAGGCGGCAAAAGGACAGCAGAGGAGAGCAAAGCCGGTGGGTGAGGAGGGCCGGCCAGAGAGGAGGAGGCAGGGCTGCTACTTTAGGTGGTGGGTGGGCTCTGGCCCCCTAAAGCATCAGCGGGTCAAGGCCTGGGGGAGAGCTTTACCCCTGTCATACACACAGCTGACACCCCCTGTGGGTTTCCAAGACTATAACTGTTCAGGAGAGTTAAAAGCCCAGTCTTTCTCACGTGGAGTTGCTGGTGGTTTTAAACTGCCAACCATGTGGATCACAGCCTGATGTGTAACCACTACACCACTTGGGCTCCTTTCTGACTTCAAAGCGGCCCTACATAAGGTTTCAGAAGGGGCAGTTAGCCTCATTTTCCTTCCCTGGAGCCGCTGGTAGGTGTGCACTGCTGACTGCACCACAGAGGGGTTGGGGAGCAGTGGGTGAGGCTGCCAGGAGAGCAGGGGTCCAGGTCCCACCAGAGCTCAGGGCCATGTCTTGGCAGGGAGCTTGGGTCTTCCTCTGACAGTGGCTGCCATGCCGTCGTAGATTCTGGCTTTGGGGGGCAGGTAGGGGACTGAGGGAGCAGGAATGCTTCTCAAGAAGCAAGGGGTTGGAGGGGTAGGGGCTTAGGGGGTGCCCAGGCCCCTTGTGGACTCTCAGACCTTCCCCTTCAACCTTGTCCAGGAGTTGGGAGCAACTGCTGGAGACATGAGGAGGAAGTTTGCAGTGCTGGGCGTGTTGAAACACCCAGAGGCATTAGGGTGAGTGTCTGGGAACAATAGCTGAGCTATCGAATTGTGGGTTTTTCTCCCTTCCCCTTTGAGAGGCTGCCGTGGGAACACAGCCGGCCCAGGAAGCCTGCAGGCTGCTGTGGTCCCTGCCGGCCTGCCCAGGCTCAGGTAGCAGGCCTCTTCCTCCACTCCCACTGGGGGAACATGACCTGGACAGACTCATTCCTGGGATCCGAGCTGGCCCTCCCTCCTGTTTCCACTGGGCTCTAAACACACACCTGTTAAATGCCACCACTCCCCGGGGAAGAAGCCAGCAGCCCTGCCTCACCCCCAGGGGCACAGCCAGGGCAGAAGCAGCACCACAGCAGGGCCATGTGCAGAATCCTAGAATCCTTCCGCAGCGCTGATGTGTTAGCACAGCTTAGTTCTGGATGAGGAGGTGGGACTCAGCAAAGCTGTGTGCAGCAGAGCCAGGTCTCCAGCCCAGGCCTGGGAGACAGGGCCCGAGAGGGCCCACAAAACCCCCATGCAGACCCCCATGCATGCAGAAAGAGTAATGGGGGAGGCTAACACAGGCTCCAGGGAGGAGGGACTTGGTCATAGAAATGGACCCCCTACCACCCACAGGACTGAACATGGAAGCCAACCGAGTCACTCAGACCTATCAGCAAAGCTCAGGACTGGACTTACTCAAAAATTCTTTATTATGCACCAGGGCTTTCTGCTCCTGTGAAGAGCTACCGTCTCAGACGCCCACGGGGCAGGTTCTGCCCTGTCCCATAGGGCACTGTGAGCTGGCATGCACTCAGAACATAGGGAGGGACAAAGCAGACGGATTGCTCCTGCCCTCAAAGGGCAATTTTACTCTGGCAGTGGGTCAGACGGTGCTACAGGAGGGGGGGGGGGTGAGGGTATAAGGCTATAAGAGAGGCTTAATGGGAAGGTCAGTGGAGCAAGAAGCAGAGGGCAGAGAGGAAGTCGTGCAGGTAGCTGAGTGGAGAGCCCCAACAAACATAGGAATGTGCCTGGCGCATCCAAGAAAGAGCAAGGAGGCCAGTGGGGCCAGAGCAGTAAGCTATGGGGGCATGGTGTGGCGTGGGGCTGCAGAATCTCAGACTCACATAGACAAAAACTTCACAGGAGGAAGTTGGCCAAATCGGCATTCGCTGGCATCCACATGTGGAGGAGTGAGCGGAGGTGTCCATGTCACCTCTCGGAGCCCCTGGGGCCACCTCTGGCCACTGGACTGTGGGAGATCAGAGACAGACAGGGAAGGAGCAAGAAAGGCAGGATGTGGAGAGGGAGAGGGTATCCCCCAACCTCTTTATAAGCAGCAGTGATCAATCAATTAAAGACCCAGAGTTGCTCCACTGGAAGCCCACTACAGTAAGAGAGACCCCCAAGGAGGTCTTGACAGCCTGTGGGTTCGGGCAGGTCTCGAGCATGTGTCCCCAGTGACGGGGGGAGAGGCAGAGAGCTCCTCCACATAAACAAATGGGCAGCAGTGAGTGAAGAAAATACAAATGTTGATTAAGAAAACACAAGACTGGGCAGCACCCTGCCTGTTGGCTCAGTGTGGCTCGGGCTGGGCTAGAGAACTAAACCGAACATGAACAAGCCAAGGACAAGGGCCCTGCCCAGGGGGTCCCGAGGCCCTGGACTCAGGGCCTGTGTGGCATGGCTTGCTGTGTTTCTACCCTGAGGAGACAATGGTGTGAGGAAGGTGGGCGGCCTGGCTAAGCTGAGAGCGAGGCAGCCCTACTTTCAGTGTGGTGACAGGCAAGATGGATTTGGACTCCCGTCCACCTGGGTCCAAGGCACTGCCCAGTTGCCCTGTGGGCTATGGGGGACCTGCTGGCAGGACTGAGTGTCCCCATGGAGAGAAAGTGCAGCCCCTGGCTCTGCCCAGCCTAGGGCTTCAAGGTACAATTCTCCAGCTCCAGGCTGCTGGGGACAGGTAATTACAGAGACTGGATTTTCAGGGTGGCTTCAGGAGAGTTTCATTTTTAGCTTTAAGATATACAATTAAGCATCCAAACCCCAGGGGTGGGGTGAGGGCGGCAGTGGGGCAAACCCTCCACCCACCACAGATCACAGCAGCAGGATTCAGCTATTTCTGGGTGGTCCTAAAATAGAAGTGGCATGACCCCACCCCCACCAGGCTAGTGTCCTTAGCTCACAGGACTCCCCTGGCCCTAGGAAGGTAAGACCGGAGACCTGACAACTCTCTGACCCATCCCTGGTGGCTGCACTGCTGGGTGATGTGGCAAGATGAAGCAGCCCAGGCTCCAGTCCTGTGGGGCCTCGATCACGCACCCACACTGGCTGACTTAGGTCCCGTGCTGGGTGCAGGAGCCCCTGGTTAAGGGGGGAGGCTGGCACTACACACTCATGAAGAAGCAGATGGGTGTTTGCAGAGTGTGGAGAGCAGGCTGTGGGTGTCAGGCCGTGGGTGGTTGGCTAGGTAACGGTTCAGGTGGAAGGAAGCTCCAGGCAGTGAGGACTGCTCAGGAAAGATGCAGGAGGGAGACGGTTCCCAGGTGCCCAGAGACCAGGGTAGCAGGATCAGGTCAATGAGGGCCAGGGTCCAGGAAGCCCCATCTGGGTGAGGTATCGGGCCCTCACATGAACAGGGCGGGGGGGGGGGGGGGTTGGGCTGACTCCATGATATGTCTCCAGGAGCCTTTCTCCACTACCCTGCTTAGCAGGAGGTGGCAAGAATTCTGCCCACATAGGGGGGTGGGGGGTGCAATCCGGCATCTGCCTCACTGTTCTCAGGGAAGCAAGGCAGGCAGCTGGCCACAAAGGGGGTCCACATGGAGCCCTCTGAAAGGTTGTGGATCACATGCAGGTGTTACCACGTTTCCCCAGAGCCCAGGACAGAGCTGGCCTGGAGCACATGGTCGGGGACACGAAGGCTCTGCTCCCCTCTTTCAAAAGCAGGGGCAGTTCCCACTTGCAGAGTGTGTCCGCAGCCTCCTTTTTAAGGGACCTGACCGACTGAGTCCTGCTCCACTCCGACGAGCTAGGCGCCGTCACCCGGCTCACTGAGCAGAACTGAGGACCAGCGAGGGACTAGGCCAAATCCAAATCAGGGAGTAGGGCTGCAAGCTCACTGTCCTCTCTGCTCCCTTCACACCAGGAGGGCAATGGAGGCCCTGGAGGAGGGGCGCCTTCTCCACAGTACACTGCATGATGGTGGCTATCGGCCAGGCTGAAGTGAGCCCCTCCCCAGCTTCTCAGCCGGGACTCCCAGCAGGCAGTCAAATCCCCAGTACCTGGCCCCCACCAGACCCAGGGACACTGCCCAGTAAGTGCAACAGAATCTCACAGTCCTCTTTTGGGATCCAAGGACTCTGGTATACAGGTAACAAGGCCGGTACCATGAGAGCTACCGTCTTCCTGGCCACAGCTTGGCCATGGCCCCTGGATGTCAGCCCGACAGGAACAAAATGGACTAGCTAGGACTTCTTCCCGGAGTCGCTGCAGGAGCTGGTGAGCCGAAAATCAGTAGGGCAGCTAGGCCCAGTGATGAAGACACGGGACAGAGCTCCGGCCTCAGCACTCTACCTTCCCCAAACACCTGTCTTGTTCAGCCCACACTGAGTCCCGGCACCTAGCAAGTAGCAGGTGTCTTATCCACGTCAGAACCCATGAGCAGAGAGCGGGTAGTGGCGGGGTCCTGACAGGGTTCCCAGACTTGAGCAACCCCCCCAAAATTTCCCCTACTTCCAGATGGACCCGGATAGCACAGGGCTCCTCAAGTCAGCACCAGGGAGGTCATCACTGACGGGGCTGCGTGACACCCAGAAATACCCCCTCCCCAAGCAACTCACTCCCAGCTGAGAGCCAGTAGAGCAGGGGGCGGGGGGCTTGGGCCCAACACTCTGAACCAGCTCCAAGAACAAGGCTTCATTATATGACGCTGCCCCACCACAATGAGGAGGAAAGACACATCCACACACGGAACCACAGCAGGGGGTCCCCGGCTGGACACTTCAGCCACGTTTGACTCCGTGGCTGCCTGGTCTCTCAGTTCCTGGCCAGGCTCCTGGTGGAGCGGGCAGGCTCAATGATGCAATCAAGGTTCCCGGCTGATGAAACCCAGCCCTGGCCAGTGAGAGTCTAATAAGGAAACAATTCACATGGACAACATCTGCGTATGCTTCCCCGAAGAGGGGAAGAGTATAGTGCCTGGGGAGGGGCCCACCCCAGGGACCCGTCCAGGCGGCCGTCCAGGAACAGCAGAGCAGGAGGGCCTCCAGCTGGAGACACAGCCAACGTGGCAGGCCAGCAGTGCTGGGGAAGCGACGACGTGCAGTTCGGGCAGGGCCAGGCCCCTCCTCCTGCAGGGAGGCAGCAGGCAGTTCCTCGAAGCCTACTCTTCTGTTCCCAAAATGAACAAAACGGGGTGCTCAGGAGCCGCCCAGCACGCCTTTCTCCCTCTGACAATGTGATCCCAGGGCTGGGCTGGGCTGGGCTGGGAGGAGAGGTGGCCACAGCAAGTGACCTGCTGATGTCAAGAGTTGAGGTGCAGCTTGCTGGGGGGTCTCGCAGACCCCATTGTGGGAAAGGGGCCACTACTGCTTGGTGGGAAGGTTCTTGGAGACACACTTGGGTTCGAATCCTACTGCTCCCCCAGAGAGATCACCTTGAAACCGAGCTCTTTAAAGCCCCCTAGCCTTCTTTGCAGAGCCGGGTGAGACAGCCGCCTGAGCTTCCCAACTGCTGGTGAAAAAGCCTGCACACATGGCTCTCTGCCGATGCCTGTAAGTCTCCCGTCTTACAGCGCGACACCAGAGCAGGCTACTAAGGACCCAAAGGAAATGCTGGCTTCCACCACATACCAGGCGAAGATGCCACAGGGCCCAGCCTGCTGCTGTTTCCAGGCACCCTCCCCTGGGCCAGGGGCCGGCCTCTCACTCCCTCCCATAGGCAGACCACCGCCCACACCGGGGAAGTTGATAGTCCAGTGGGCCCAGGCACTGGAATGGAGGCAGCATGCTGGTTTAGTAGGAAGACTTAGAGATGAGTGCCAATGTTAGGAAGAGGTGGCTCGTCAAGATCTGCTGGTGGTGGGGATCAAGCCAGGCCAACCCCAGGTCAGCCAAAGAAGCAGAGCAAGAAAAACTGCCCCAAAGGTAGGCTCATGCAAGTTTCTCACACTGGGCCCCACCTCCTGAGCACTCACTTCAGACCAGGCACCAAGCCGAGAGCTGAACCTGGGTATTTGCAGCCCAATGTTAGGAGGTGGGTGCCATGTTCCCCGGGTCACAGGTGAGGAAACTGGAGCCCAGAACAGGGAAGTCACCTGCCCAAGGGCTCATGGCTGGGGAAGGGAAGGGCCATGATTTGACTGCATTAGTTAGCATCATGCTGGGCTGCGGCCTCCCTTCCCAGGATCCACACCTGTAGATCACAGAGCTTCGAGTTGGCCCCCGGGGAATTTCCCTCCTGGAGTCGGCAAGTCTCTGGGCAGGCCCACTTGCACGCAACTACCAGGAGAAAGAGAGGCTGCCACCCACTAGAACAGTGGTTCTCAGCCTTCCTAATGCCACGACCCTTTCATAGAGTTCCTCATGTTGTGGTGACCCCCAAGCATAAAATTATTTTCATTGCTACTTCATAACTGTCATTTTACTACTGTTATGAATTGGGCAACCCCTGTGAAAGGGTCGTTTGACCCCCAAAGGGGTCATGACCCACAGGCTGCATTAGACACTTGATCTCTCTGGGCCTCATTCGCTACCTGTCTCTTAGGGTGGCTGGGAGGATCCAATGAGTGAACAGAGCTTGGCACAAAATGGGCAGGCGCTCAGGATGCTGAAAAGAGGATCAGGACTGGCTGCTCAAGAGTCACTGGGCAGTGACTCAAGTGCCGGGTCCAGTGGAAGCTGGGAGGCAATAACTTTCCCTGGGCCCCTCACCCAGGACCATGGGCCAGGACAGTTCGGCAGGCTTGGGGCTATACAGGACACTCTGACTGGGACACCGGGGGTAGGGGGGAGGGGCGGGGGAGGCAGGTGGCCCAGGCATGCCCAGGCTGCTCCTGACTGACTCATGCCTGGGTGGTGTGGGATCTCTCCAAGGAAGAAGGGAAAAGCGAAGTGGGAAAGAGCCCCATCCCGGGGCCTGCTTCCTCCAAGGCCTGGACTTGAGTTACAGGCCTGGCTCTGTTGAAGGGCACTCCCACCCCACATGCCCTCCTCTCGCTCACTGCTGCATCCCGGGCCCCAAGCAGGGCACCTGGCTCATGGGAGGTGCACAGGCGGTATCTGATGACTAAATCAGTGCTTGTCACACCCTGTGCCCAAGTCTCCCTACACCGACACCTCTGTCTCCAGGGAACGGTCCCCCCACCAGGGGTGGGCCGCGTCTTCTCACTCTTTGCAGAGTCTAAGGGGGCAGGAGTCTTCTCTGGGGCTGACCCCTAGGTGTTTCTGTGGCTCCACAAAGCAACCCGCGACCTCCCTGGCCTTGGGAGGTGACCAGGCCATGCTCTGGCTTGGGAGTCCCATCTAGCCATCTTCAGTAGTTCCCTGAGATTCCACCCATAGGAGGAAGGGCTCGGGGTCAGGAGGACTAGTGAGCCAGGGTCCTCCACCTCCTCCTGGGACACCTGACTCCTCTGGGCCACTCACTGCCTCTGCCTTCCTCTCCCGCCACACAGAGTCTCCGTGTACATGACAAGCCAGACCTGCAAGAAAGGCATCCTATCCTGACATGCCTGCATCCAAACTGCACACATGCCATCCTCAATTGGTCCCAGCTGTAACCATTAGAAGCTTCTGTGGCCCAGGACTGCTTCTCTTGTCATTCAAGGAAAGCAAAGGCCAGTCTCCCAAGAGAGTTCAGGACCAGAGCAGACAGGAGGCCAAGGCCTTCCTTTCTCTTCCAGATGGATAAATCTCTTCATCTCTCCCATCCACGGGACTGGAGGGCAACGGGCCTAACTGCTTGTCACTGCTGGGCCCAGGGCAGTGTCCTAACTCTGGTCATAAATGCCTGCTGACTGCTTGAACCCAGGAGAGAAGCAACGCAACACTTGGAGAGAGGAAATGTGGGGCTTGCCTCTCTCCTCCCACTTCTGGGCCCCGGCAACCACTGCCCTGGGTTAATCCCCTTCACAGCCAGCCTCAGCTGAACACTTTCTGGTGCCAGTGGCATGCCAGGTACAAAGAAAGAGCTTATTACCCATGTCACAGATGAGGAAACCCAGGCTCACAGAGATCTCGCAGCCTGGTCCCCTCAGAAGCCCTCCATTGGAACCACTAAGCCCCACAGCCTGTCAGTTGGAATTTGCAAGAAGGAAAGTCCCAAACCAGAGAAGAGGGCAGCCAAGCTGAGTTACTGCCTTGTAAACAGGAATAATGCAAATCAGGCCTGATGGTTCAAGAAACACCCTGAGGACCTTCTGGGATTTCAGGTGCTCAAGAAAGGTCTAGCTTTTCCTCTGAAGGACTCTGGCTCTCAGGCATCACCCCGACATGTGGGGAGCTTCAAAGCTTATCTTTGGCTGAGGTGTGCGTCTGTCTCAGCGTGAACACATAATGTAGCCATCCCCCCACCTAACAATATCGTTGTCAGCTGCATGGCGCTCTCCCCGCACTCGGGGAACCCCATGCACAGCAAGGGAGGGCCATCATGTGAGGCACGGGGCTCTAGCTAGCTGAGCTTTGGGAAGCAGCTTGCTCTGCCTTCCATCCACACCCGTCTTGTCTGTGAGCTCTGCTGAAACCTCTTCTGCATCACAGTGACACACAGTCTCCTCTGACAGGCTGTGCACAGGTGCCGGGGACGGGAAGCGAACCTGGGTCTCCCACATGAAAGACAAAACTCTAGGCCAGGCCCCCAGAGCCCCTTTCCAGTAAGGGCCTCCTCCTAGAAAAAGAGAGCCCCAGTCCGACCTGTGTTGGGAGGCTTGTTGGCTTGTATCAGGATGCTTCTAAACTTCCCGTGGTATAGTCAACAGCATCGGGCAGTGCACCACACTGTTTGTGAAGCCCCGCCTGCTGGTCTTCACCACCCCACAGCAGGCCCTGATTCTGTTTGCAACTCTTCCCTGAAGACAGAGGTGGGGAGCCAGCACCCTTTCTGCAATCAACTACCACTGCCCTCGGTGGTCCTGAAACAAGGCCCAGGCCACCCGCTCCACCCCACGTCAGCACTCCCTTCCCTGCCACCATAGCAACCATGGTACACAAAGCCAGAGCCTGGGGGGATCCCATTCATGCCCCCCCACCCCTGCCCAGAGGGGCCTCGCTCAGAGCAGGCAGCAGAGTGGGAGTGGGGAGCAGTGATGTGCTGCCCCACATTCTGCAGAGCTTGCCGTTGGCTTGTAGAGAGGAAGTGGTGTGGAGGTGAGGGCACCTTGCGTGCGAAGCAAAGAGCACCCAAACTTCTCCCTCCCCAACCCCAACCCCAGCCTCCTCCTCCTCTTCCTCTCCCTCTTTCCCCCCCTAACCCCCCCCCCCCCCCCGCAGGCTTGAGTCCGCAGGTTTCCAGACTTCTGTGGCCTGCCTACTGCCTTTTCAGAAAGAAAACATTACATGGCGCTGCCATAAGAAAATGTCCATAATGCAGGGTAAAATGAGGGTGTCTGCTTTGGCAGTCCCCACCCCTACCCCGATAGTCCCTGCAGGGGGTGGCATTGCCCACTTGGGGAAACACTGCTTTAGTCCATCGCGAGCTGCCAGGTGCCTGGCTTGGGCTAGGCTAAGCACCTCATGGGCCTGATCTCTGGTCATCACCACCCTCGTCTGGGGGAGGAGGCCCCTGAGGTGAGGGGCAAGGCTGGAGATCACAGGCAGAGCCCAAGTGTGCAGCTGGCAACGTTCAAACACGGGGTGAGCCAGGCTCCCTCTTTCCTTCATGCCGCCAAGGGATCCACCAACACGCCCATCACTGCCGCCAGCTGCTCTGAGCTGAGTCCGCGGCAGTGCCCAGCTGCATGGTGTGCGGGCAAGGGCTGCTCCTGACACACACTGGCACCTCAGGGCACAGAGGTGGGGAGGGGTTGTGACCCAGCAGCTGCAGCCTAGCACCATCAGCACCCATGCTGGTTCTGAGCCAGGGGAGGAAAGTCCCAGCCCAGACTCTGAAACAGGAAGCCCCCAAGACAAAAGGTCACCTCGCTTTGAAGGACCCACAGTCTGGGGAAGCAGCTAAAGACGTGGCCGGGGGCTGTAGGGCCCACAGGGAGTGAACAAGTCCGAAAGAGGTCAGGGAGGCCTCCCAGAGGCAGCGACTCTTGGACTGAGGAGAGGGGCAGGGCAGCAGTCAGAGAAAAAAGCTGCAGAGGAAGCAACAGTGTTCGCAAAGGCAGAGAAAGGAAGAGTCAAAGGTGGTCACGGGAGGGCCAGGAGCTTCCCACGCCCTGAAGGGCCCAGGCTTTCTCCCCCACTCCATTAACAGACTGCCAGCCAGTGCCCACCACCAAAGACAGCTCTGGGGAACTGTCTCCGGCTGCTGTAGACGGTCCCCAAGATGGCTGTGCCAAGGTCCCCTCCTGCAGGCAGCAGCTTCTCCAGGTCCCCGGCCCAGCCTGGCCCACCTAGCACAGAGCTCCAGACCACCGCAGCAGGGAGCTGAGCACCCCATCACCCACTGGGGACCCTGTGCTCCCGCCTGGCCCCTTAAACACCTCCTCCTCTGCTGCTCTGAAGGGCAGTGAGTGAGTGCAGAAAAATGCCCTTTCCCGCAACACACAGAAGAATCAGGCGGCAGATCTGTGCCTTAATCGGTCTGGCCCCCAGGGAAGTGGCAGCTTGCCACGGAGCGGAGGGGTAGTGGAGATGTATGGGTCGTGTATGGCTGTGTCTGCCCATGTGCCTGGAGCCGAGCTGGTGGCCTGACGGGATTTCTCTCACAGCCTGCCCAAAAAGGCTCCGAGGCAGGCCCTGCAGCCCCACGTCACACAGAGGTCACTGAGGTTCAAGGTGGTGCATGCGTGAGTGGCAGAGAAGCACTAGCATGTTACCGTGTGTCCCCACTGTCCCCAGGCCTAACCAAACCCGCTCCTCCCCAGACCTCCCAGGCTCCTCCACAGGGGACTCCTTCCCAGGCCCGGAAGGTTGCTGGGCAAGGCAGGAGGGTGCACGTGAAAGCTGTGCGGGTCAAGAGAGGCTCAGAGGGAAGACCACTATAGGCCTGGAACAAGGGCTGAGGCAGGTCACAGCGCACATCTGGGTGGCTGTGGGCAGGTCTGGTCTCCCGCAACCCAAAGCACCTGCCAGGTAGATGGCTCAGGAGAGAGACATTCACCACCCCCTCCCTCCCAACGTGAGCCCCAGGCCCTTCCTAAGCACATCTGCAGTCTCTTCCCTGCTTAAGATATCTAAACTGTCCACTGCGATTGCTCCGAGCAATCGCTGCAGCGGGCTGCACGGTCGCAGGTTTACCACCTGATGGTCACCACGCTCTACACACCAAGTGCTGGAGCTGCCCAAATGCAGGTCGGGACTTACAGGTACCGGACAAGCAGGGTCCAAAGGCACTGAGGGATGGCCTACAGCACCTCAGGCCCCAGGGGGCCGGCAGGCATGGCCTTGGTCAGAGCAACTCCCAGGAGAGAGCAAAAAAGACCTCAGAGAACTGCCATGGCGGAGGCAGATCACCTCGGGTCAGGGCTGTTGTCAGTGCCAGCCTAGCGGGCAGGCGGGTGGGCCAGCGGCAGGGGCTGCCAGGGCAGCACCTGCCAACACAACGGTGCGGCCAGCTGGCGGCGATGGCCAGGCATAGGCTGGGCAGAGTCAGGCCGCATCAAGGCCACCAGCAGCACAATGTGACCTTGCAGAGAGCCAGCAGTTGGCCTAGTGCCACAGCCTCTCAGCCCATCCGGGCCTCTTAGGCCCCAGGGCCTGGCCCTGCCCGCTTCTCCTGACAGTAGGACTTCTCTCGATGGGTCACCCTGCCTCCTCCTGCCCCAGCATCCCCGTGGTGTGCCTCTCACAGGGGTCTCTTGGGGGACCAAGCTGGGTCAAGCAAGAAGAGGACATGCAAGCCTACATGGGCAGGCCCAGGCGAGGTGGCAGCAGCGAGGCCCCTGAAATGAAGGAGGCTGGTGAGTGTTTCCAGAGCTCCCAACTGCAAAGAAACGAAAAACCTCCGCTTTTATGTAACCAAGACCTACTGCACGTGTGGTGGGCTGGATGTGTTGTGAATCCTTACCTCCACACCTGGAATAGGTTGGAATCCCTTTTAGGAATGGGCTATCTTTGGTATGATATCTTTGGTGGGTCTCTTTTGAGATAAGAGATTAAACGAATGAGCAGAGGAGAGCTGGGGGAAGATAGATGATAAGACATGTATGTGGAGCTCGCCCAGGAACCAGAAGCTAAAGCCACAAGGACCTTCCACCACAGACAGGCCTACACGCTGAACACAGATGCCTTAACTGTGCAGAAAGACATTTGTTTGCTCAAGCCATCCGCCTGGGGGGTCACTTACAGCAGCACTAGACAGCAACTCACCCCTGGCCATTCTGCACAGCTTTTGAACTTCCATTTTTCAGCACCTACTTACTGCTCAGCATGGGGCAAAGAAACTGACCTGGCCATTTAGCCTTCCGAGGACTCTCCCTGGTTTGCCCACTCTGCTTTCTCCACCTGCTACTACCTGGCCAAGCTGGCATGGCCCACCTGACTCCAACTGTCCCTCACTGTGGGCAGCTCAGGCCCCACTGCTTCTTCTCTTCCCAGGAACGAAGAGCCACCGTCCTTTACTGTCACACCTAGCCACACCACGAGTGGCCCTCAACAGGCTCCCCAAAGCCATGGATGGGCGTGCCTAGCCTGGCAGCCTCCAGACCTTCCTGTCCACTAACCATCTCAGTCCCTCATCAAGGATCCATGGGACCACCTGTCTGCTCCTCCCTCCAAAGCCCCGCTCATAGACCACCCTGCTCTGAGGAAAGGTCTCTTCTCGGTGGTAAGATTGCATCTACCTGCACCCCTCACACAGCACCCCCTGATCCACCTCCTCACTGAGATCTACCTGACAGCAGGCCTCAGAGTATGGTGGCTTCCAGTGGCATTCCACAGCTTTTTCCAAGCAGGGAGGGCGGGAGGGAGTGGGACCCTGGCCAAGCCGGTGGTGTGTGCAGAAAGACCACATTGCCCTAGTGTCCCCTGGGGCCGGGTGCAGAGCTCCAGCTGCAGAGCTGACCCGTCCAGAACCTTCCTCATGCCCAGGGAATCCCAACCATCCCTCAAAGGCCTTTCCTTCCAACTGGCACAAGGCCAAGCACATGGGAGGCAAGCAGTCACCATGCCCAGCGTAGGCATGTGCTCTTTCTGCAGGCAGCCCCCCACACCTAAGGGAAAAGGCAACAGAGGATTCAAAGCCACCAAGGACAACAGAGGCAGGAAGGGGGCGGCATCAAGTCACCATCAGTCTTTTTTGGACAAACTGTCACTGGAGTCTAGAGCAAGAGGAACCACCTGAGGAGTCCCACCTCTCTTTATGGCCCAGTGATCTCTTCACACCAAGAGAGCTATTGAGGTGCAGGGGACAGAGGTCAGGGCCAGCCCAGAATCTGCCCAGCCAGGCCTATGAGCTGACCCTGGGCAAGTCATCCTCTGCCCTGGGCCTTAGTTTCTCCACTGGCTGAGAAGTTTGTCTCCTAGAGAAAACTCCCTGCCCTCCTGTTCCTCCCTCTAGGTGCCCTCCCCTGGCCCTGCCAGCCACATGCCTGGGGCAGGCCACAGGACTGGGGCCAGCTAGGAGCAGAGACCTCTTGGGATTTGGGGGGAATTCTTCCAGGCTGAAGACTGCTCTGGGCAGCGTGACTGGAGGCTACAGGCCTGCCATGGGGAGACCAGGGCCTGGCCCTGGCCTTTCTGACTCACCAGACTTGGCTGGGGCCTCCCAGGACCCTTGGGGAAAGCCTGGTGGGTGCCATTGGGAGGCGCCAGCCTGGTCAAGCTCCAGGGTGGGGGCTCTGGCAAATGCCCATGGTGTCCCAGTGCCAGCTCGTGCCTGGCCCCAAATCCATGGCAGTGACTTCAGTTCTACCCCCACTTTATGGCCCTGGAGATCCTTTTCTTGGACCTCAAGAGACCTGGCTCAGTGCCTCCCAGCTATCCAAGCCTGGTCTTCCAGGACCATCCATCCACCCCACTGACAAGAACTTCAGGAACGGCCCAGGGTTGCTAGCTACTTCCAACCCTCTGTCAGCAAGTCATGCCCCAACTGAGCACCTCTCCCCATGTCCCCCTGGCTGTGAGCACAGGCCTAAGGACTCTAGCTCTTTGAACCCGTTTCCTCATCCAGACATGGAGGAAATGCCGCCAGCTCACGGGGCGGCTGAAAGGACTCAGGGGCTCAGCATGGGAGCACTCACAAGTGGCTGTCAATGGAGCCATCGGTCCCTCTCCTCTTCGTGTTGCCAGCTACTGAGTAGGCCAAGTGGGCGACCTCTGGGACAGGGCGCTGTGCCTCTCAGGCACCAGTGCCTCCCCAGCTGGCTGAGTGGACTGAGTCACTTTCAAACTCCCCAGCCTGGTACCTGGCACAAGTGAGGGTGCTCTCAAAACAGGGGAACCATGAGGATCACTGCTACTAAGGTGCCCTTAGAAAGACGAGGCTGAGGAGCACCTCTTCCACCTGCTCAAACTGGGTCGGGTCAGAGCTGTGTGCCCAGCGGTTGCTATGGAGTCCAACACAGGAAAACAAAGACTACAGTGTACGAGGGACGGGAGCCCTGCCTCCTGCTGCCATGGGGGCTTGGGGGCCAGCTTGGGCATCTCTGGGCTAGAGGGGAATGTGCTGCTCATGGACCTGGCCCAGACCCTACCCCAACTAAAAGAACAGAGTATTTACTGGCTATTGGAGAGACGGGCTGTGAGGCAGGAACCCAGGAACCACCCAGCCCCGGGCTGAGACCCAAACCCAGGAAACACCACGGCTGCGTAACAGTAGGTATAGGTCCAATGTTCTTGCATGCTCTCGGCCGGCACACCTGCCCGGCAGCAAACAGGTGCCCAGCACCCACTTTGCACCCTGCCCTGGGGGAGTCACCGTCAGCTCTCCCCTCCTCAGCCTCACTCCAGTTCTGCCTGGGTGACAGCTAGGACAAGCTATTGGAGCTGGGCTGGGCTCGAGGAGACAGCATCTCCTGGCCAAGAGCGAAGGGGAGGCAGAAGTGAAACAGGAAAGCTGTGGGCGGAGACCTGGAACTTTCCAGACTTTCCCCCGTGAAGCAGCAGGTTTAGGGTAGCTGGAGAGTCCTATAGGTAGGGGGCAGGCCAAACCTCAATCCTCAATCCAGGGTTTGCTATCAATTCCTTAGTGGTATCCAGCCCCTGCCCCTCACACAGACATGCCTCTTGCAGAATCTACCTGGTCACACCAAGACACAGGCGGAGTTGGGGCCCAGGCCCTCTGTCTGGGCCAAAACTGGGACCTCTATAATCAATGCACCTTCACAATTCTAGGGACAGGCATGGCCACCGCACTTCACAGAAGTGGAAGCCAGAGAGTAGTATTGAAAAGCACACCAGAGTTGGATCTAAGTCTCAATGTATTAACTCAACCAAATCACTCCCTGTCAGAGCCTCCGTGTCCACCCCCTAAAGTGAGGATAATAAGCCTACACCACCCACCCACCCCCACTCCAGGGTACAAAGGATTAAGTAAGATGCGCTTGTAAAATGGGAAATGCAGCACCTATAAATGCAGGGGCTCTAAGAATCAGACTGGCTAGGTAACTAGCCCAAGGTCATGCAGCCGGCAAATGGACAGTCTAGGCCCTACCTCTGGGCACAGCCCAGAAACCTTGGGCCCCTGTGTGGGTGGCTGCAGATAGCTGGCCTCCCAGGCAACTGAGGATGGTCCCCACCCCTGCTGAGAAGGGCAGTCAGAATTCCTAAGATAAGCAGCTCCCAGCAGAGCAAGGAACCTTCAGGCCACAGAGGCCAAAGCACACAGAAAAGGCCTTCCACCCTGTCAAACCCAAATCATTTCGACTCATAAGAACCCCACAGGACAGGGAAGAACTGCCCCTGTGGGCTCCAGAGCCAGTAAGTCTTGAGGAGCGTAGACAGCCTCATCTTTCTCCCACACCAAGAGATTCCTAAACTTGGGGTAGGCCCCACACGCCTCTCCCTTCCTCCAGCAGTGCACTCAACCTCGGATTCCTTCAACAGGTCCCCAAACAGGCCAAGGTAGGTTGTCAGCTGCCACCTGTAAGGTCCCTGGCAAGCCACCTCCTCCCTCTGGCCCTTGGTTTCCCGATCTACCTCCATGTACAGTGAGGGGCTGAGGGAGGGGTGGTTCTGAAGGGAAGCAGGGAAACACTAAGAAGGGGGACCAGCCCGTGGGCCAGGCTCTGCACAGCATTCTCCTCCACTGATATTTCGTGGTGGAAGGACTTGTATTAGGCCCGTTTTCCGGGAGAGGAAACTGAGGAGCTAGAGTGACTGAGCCAGGATTTTAAGCCCCATCTGTTGGTTGGATTCCAAGGTTCTCTCCTGAGTAGTTCGAAGGTGCAAGACCCAGGGTGGGGGGTCCAGCCAGCCAGGCACAGTCTGGGAAGTCCATCACCTTCAGCAATAAACCGGCTACTGACAGCCTGATGAGGAGAGGTCTGAAATCCAATCTTTCCGAACAGGCAGCAGCTTCCTCTACAAGGACATTTGCAATGCAAAACAGCCCAGCTCTGCCCAGAAGGGGACAGTCACTCAGAGGGAAGGCCAAAATCCAGCCACTCAGCGGGGGGCCTTCCAGGCTCTGGAGAGAGCCAGGGAACCTGTGGCTGCTGGAGACTGTAAATCATGACAGCCCAAGTGGTCAGCCGGGGTGCAAGGGGGTTCTAGATGCCCTGGGAGACTCCTTTCTCTACCACCCTCTCCTGGCCCACACTCCACCAGCTTGTTGGTGCTACCTCATCTGGCCAGCTATAACATAAGTCTGCCAAGGGCTGCCGCTGGGCACCCAGAGAGCTTGCTGAAAGACTGACCCCAGGTTGCTGGCCAATCACCTGCAACGGAGACCCTGCCAACCTTCTCCGGGGTGCCGATCCAGCCTGTGCAACACGGCCCTTCACACACGTCCCCAAAGGGGCGCTAGCCCTCCTGCCAAGCGGCTGTGTCTCGCTAGTCACCCTCCTCCCTTGCAGGCACCCGCTCCAGAAGGGGCCAACCACTGCCCCCAGCTCCTACCTGGACGACAAGCTGACAAAATCCCCGCCATCCAGCAGCCGGACCTTGCAGAAGAGGACTCCGTTGACGAAAGGGACGGCAGTCAGTTCCTCCAGAGTAAAAGTGGTTTGAAATTTGAATTTCTTCTTCTTCATCAAGAAAGCCATGGGCGAAATCCCTGAGTCTGAAGCCCCGAAGGCCAAGAAAAAAAAGGGGGTGCAGAAATCCCCAGGATTCCTTTCCGTACCCCACACCCCCTCCTCGAAACACCAGCGTCGGTGGCCGAGGTGGCAGGCCGGGCGCGGGTCTGAGCGTCCAGTCCAGTCCGCGGGCCGGCTGGCTTCACCCTCGGGGGGCCGGGGCTCGGACGGGCTCGGAGGGGCCCGGGGCTTCACCGGCATGTAAACAGCGGGCCACAGCCCAGAAGGCAAGGGCAAGGGTGGCGGGCGGGGCGCGACGGGCCGCGCTGGCGGGCAGCATCCCGAGCCCGCGGTCCCTGGGAAGCTCACGCCGCGCACCCCGGAGCGGCGGCCGGACCCGTGAGACTGAAAGCGGCGGCGGGCAGAGCGGCGAGGCGGAGGGCGCAGGGCGGCCCCGCCCCCGCCCCGCTGGCAGCCGGGGGAGGCACCCTCGCGGCGCACACGCCCCCGCACCTGGGCGCCAGGCGGCCTGCGCAGGTGAGCGCAGCGTGGGGCGGAGGGCACCCGCAGCGGGCGGCCTTTCCAGGAGACTCGCCGGCGGCGCGCCGGGCCGGGCTCTAGAGTCCGACGTCCGCGATCAGGCCCGGGACGGACGGACGGACGGACGGCGGCCTCCTCCGGGCGGGCACCGGGCCCGGCCCCCGGCAGCCGGGGCTCCGCCGCCTCCTCTTTGGGGCTGGATCCCGCGCCGCGGGCCCTGGCGGAGTTGGGGGACCCCTCCGGCCCGGCCGGTGGCGCCCGCCGCCTCAACCCAAGCACCCGCTGAGCACCAGCGCCGCGCCTGCGCTCCCGACGCGGCCGCCGCCCGGCCGACCCAGACGCGGCCGAGAATGCTGAGGCCCTAAGCGGCCGCTCGGGAGCCGCCGCGGAGCGCGGGAGGGGCGGGGCGCCGCCGACCCAGCCGCCCGTGATTGGGCAGCCCCGCGGGGCGGGTGCGGAGCGGCGTCCCTGGCCACGATTGGTGGAGGACGGCGCGAGGCGGGACTCCCCGGAGGCAGAGGCGACTGGGGGTCTTCTGATTGGTGCGCTGCGCAGCTGGATCCGCCCTCTCCGCTAGGGCGGTGGAGGGAAAGGGCGAGGGGAAAGCAGTGGGAGGTCGCGGGGCGGGAAGCCGGGGGCTGCCGATCCTGCGAGGGGAGCGCGAGGAGAAGAAACAATGAGGAGAAACCCGTTCCAGTATTCCTCCAGGCTTGGGCTTGCTGAACCTCACTTTAGGCCCTTGTCTCAGGAAGCTGACAAGCTGAGGGCTCCCCAGGACCCAGTCGAGGTGTCCGGCCTGCCAATCCCGGCACTGAGGAGAAAAGACTTGCAACCAAGTGCCCCATCGTCTTTCGTCCCAAGCTGCTAGCCTTTTGTCGTCATTTACTTTCTTGCCTATTTATCATGGCTGGCCGCCCGTGCCGGACTCACTGCTCGGAGGCTGGGTTGCTTCCCGAGCGGAGCGTCTTCCTCCCTCCCGGGCCTGACACAAAAGAGGTTCCGGACAGATTGTCCTGCATTCAGGCAGCTCCCCAGAACTTTGGGGCCTGGGACCTAGCTGGAAGCCACAGGCCCGCCCTCTCCAAGCCCAGGTGGAGCAGAGACGCAGACGGACGGACGGACACAGGCAGTGACAAGTCTGAAGGATGAGTTGTGGTTGCAGACAGGAGTCGAGGGGCGCCCAGAGGAGGTCACCCTGCAGGGTGCGTACAGCCTCCTGGCAGAGCGCTAGGCGGAGGTCTGGTGGACGGAGAGCTCGCGGGGGGCCACAGAAAGTTTCAAGCGCTGGGTAACTGCATCGTACTGAGAGAGAGAGAGCGCGAGAGAGGCAAGATAAGAGACTGCAAAGACCAGCAGTGACCATGTCTGACAGAACCTTGCAGGCTCAAGGAAAGAGTTGAGCTTGCCATAATAAATGAGTTTACTTATATTCTCCATTGTTGTTTTAATAAAATAATTAAGTGCTTTTTAAAAACTTTTAGCTTTTTCCAAGGGCATCATTGATCTTCCTTCCCTGCCACCCTCATCTCCGTACCCCCCACCCCCCACCCAACACACAGGTTTTAAGCGGTCAATGACACATCCGATTTACTTTTTATTGTAAGAAGCTTGCTCTGACTGTAGGTTTCAGGGAGGGGAGATGGGAAACAGATACAGGACTGAGGGGCTCTGTGGTGATGCAGGCCAGAGAGGAAGGGCAGAGTAATGAGAGGCTGGGTCTGAGAGGCCTGGGGGCGGGGAGCCACTGAGTTCAGGGGTGAGTTAAGTGTGGATGTGTGGTCTAAGTCTCTCAGGTTTGCAATTTCGTCTCACTGTCCGTCTTCAGTTTTTCTGGCTATTTCAGTGCTGTCCTGTGCTGCTCTCGTGTTTTGGCCCCATCTTTAGAAAGCACAGCCAGCTGGGAGACGGATGATAAGAGCCGTTCCCACTGCTCTTGTGATGTATCCCCATTTACCCACGGATAACTTGACGCCTGGAGAGCTGAAATCACTTCATTACGGTCTTAACCCTGGAGTGCAGTTTCTAGAGTGCTAAGCTGTGTGTGCACCCACTCTCTCCAGCCCTCCCTGCGCTTGCTCCTTAGGGACGAATCTGTGTCTACCTCACTCCATCCCATGAGAGAGACGTCCTGAGGCCCGGCCATGACCACGAATAACCTCAGGCCACCCCAACAGGAAGCAGAGTGGGCCTGACAACCAGGCTTAGTGTGGGTTGGCCATTTCTCTCCCTGTAGGCTGGGAGCCCAGGAAGCTTCCTTTCTTGTCCCTGTCCCTTCTCAGGGAGGGAGAAGCGGTGCCTGAGCAGGACACTGGTTTGGGAGTGAGTCAGGTCTGAGTTGGAATTCTGGCTCTGCTGGGAATGGGCAGCGTGACTTTTGTTTGGGACACTGAAGCTCCTTATGGTGTGGCTGGGACCTTTTGTCCTGGAGCCAAGAGAGCTGACACATGCTTAATCATCGGAAGTCACACACACTTTTTCTATCTCTAAACGGGGTTCTTCCCCAGTAAAACGGGAATGGCAATACTGACCTCAGGCCAGGAGGGACACAGAAATCTGAGCAGGAAGCCCCAGGCCAGCACTTACTCCCTCTCCCCCACCCCGCCACCCCAAATTCCCAAGCCTGGCCTCATACCTCCCGGAGACCCCAGACAGACAGAAATGAGGAAACTAGTACTGAGCAAGAGACCAGTGGTCTGGAGGAGCATGCCCAGGGAGCAGTGAGAGGGGATGACTGGGGGGCAGGCTCCTGGATGAGGGAGTGGCCAAGGGAGGCCTCTGTATTGTATCATCTCAGCCAAGACCAGGGGCCATGGTGAGAAATGCACCAACTGACAGGTTTGGGGGACTCTCTGCGACCTCTGTAGAATGAGTGTGTGTGGGGGGGGGGGTGGAGGGGCGGTTGGAGAGGGGAGGAAGACAAATTGAGACTTGCTCACGTGGGCCTTTGTGGACCTGGGAGGGATTTAGATTTAGATACTGAGTCCAAAGGGAGGCTGTTAGGGATGTAGGCAAAGGAATGGCATGATCCAAACTTTTCAGGGAAGTCCTTCTGACTGCTGTGCAGACTGGACTGCGCGCCGGGGCAGAGAGAGAAGGAGGCAGTCAGGGGAGGAAGCTTTCAGACCATCCCAGCAGAAGGTGGCTCAGACCAGGGTGACGACAGACAGAGCAACAGGGAGAGAAGAGAGACAGGTTTCAGAGGAAGAGCTGATGCCTTGGTGAGCAATGAATGTTAAGAATCACTCGAGTCATAGCCCAGGCTCAAGGAGCCCAGCATGGATTTAGAAGCTTCTGGAGATAAATGATCCCCATGGGCTTCACGTTACTGCAGGCTATTGAAGTCTGGAGGCACTCGGCAGCATGAACGAGATGTGGGCAAAGAACTGAGGGGAACCAGTGGGAGACTTCGAGACTCCTCGCCCTGATCCGGCCCTGAACATGCTCTCCCGATGTTGTGTCCCTTCTCTCCGTCTCGTGACACCATGAGCTTCACAGGCACAGACACCTCACCCACGGTGTCCCTACATCCTGTTCAGGACCTGCCACATGATTACTGTTAGTTGTCACCAAATTGGCTCCAACTTATGGTCACCTTAGGTATGAGTGAGGAATTCAAAGTCTTGTCTTGAAAAATATATATGGTGGTGTAGTGGTTACGTGCTCCCTACCAACTGCAAGTCGGTAATTTGACCAGCAGCCTCTTCACCGGCGCAGACGTGGGGTGGTGGTCTACTTTCATGAAAAGGTTCCGCCCTTTCAGCACTTACCATCAGATCTCCCTCTGATGCATTTTAAAGTTGTACTAGTTTTTAAAATAATTTCTGCTCTCTTTCTAAATAATTTCTGTTTTACTTGTCTTGTTGTTGGCTTTCTCGCTTCTTTGATTTTGGATGTTTTGTGGCATGTGAAGTCCAGGGAGGGGGAATCAATAGAGCCAGTAGCTGGATCATGGTTTTTCGGAGGTCTGCAGGGCCGGTTGGTGGGGAATGGGGACCGAATATCAGTGAGTACAGGAAAGAAGGAAACGTTCTGACATTGATTGTGGTGGTGACGATTGTACGGCTGTCCTTGATGTGATTGAACCATTGCTTTGTATGGTACGTGGATTATATCCCAATAAAACTTTTAAAAAATGTTTAGCCCTAGAACTCTATGGGGCCATTCTACACTATTATGTAGGGCTGTTACAGGTCAGAATTCCACTCTATGGTAGTAGGCTTGTTTGTTTTCTTATACTTGTGGGTATCATCCCGTTTGAGAATAGACTGTTGTTTGTATGCTAGTGAGGCCATGTCACTGTAAGGTGTATCTTAAGTCAATCACCTTGCAAATATAACACCAGCATATTTTAGGCACAGAGAGGCAAGCCGAGGTAGGAGAGGCCAAGGCCCGGGAAGATCTTCAAGGAATCAAATAGGAGCTGAAAAGAGACAAGCCTTCCCCCAGAGCCAACCAAGAAAAGGGCTGTCCCAGAGCCAGTACCCTGAATTTAGACTTCTAGTTGCCTCAACTGTAAGAAAGTAAATTTCTGTTGGTCCAAGCCCCGCCCCCTTATATACACGTGGCATTTCTGCTGCAGCCGCAGGTAACTGAGGCAGTGCAACAGAATAGAAGGTTGCCAGGTCTCGGGCCACCTCCTGGCCCTTGGAATGTGTATGCCCCCAGAGGAAGTAGATTGCCAGTCCTTTCTTCTGAGACACCTTTGGGTACACTTGAACTTGTAAACTTTCAGTTAGCAGTTAATATGTTAACTGTTAGCAACCCTCCCCCCCAGAAATGCAAACAAACAAAAAACTCCATTGCCATCCAGTCGATTCTGACTCAAAACGACCCAACACAACTTCCAAGACTAATCTTTACAAAAGCCAAACCAAGAAAAACAAACTCACTGCCATCGAGTCAATGCTGACTCACAAAGACCCCCTCATGGGTTTCCCGGACTGTAATCGGGTACAGAAGTAGAAAGCCCAGTCTTTCTCCGGTGGAGCTGCTGGTGGTTTCGAACTGCCAACCCTGCAGATGGCGGCCCTCTTCATAACCTCTACATCACCAGTGCTCCTTTACAAAAGCAAACTGATACAAATTTCTCTGATGGAGTGAGCGGCTGGTGGGCTGGAACCACTGACCTCTCAGTTAGCAGCCAGGAGCTCTATCACTGTACCACCAGGACTTCCTTCCCCACTCAACAGACCTCAATAAATACTGTCAAATTAAGGGTGGTGTCATCAAAGGGAGGAGGCACAGCTTTTGAGAAGGCTGAGGGAGGCCTGGGTGTGCTGAGGTGAGAGACATCTGCCCCACAGTGGAGAAGCAAGTCTCTGAGGACGTAAAGGATGCGCTTGTTTTTATGAAGAAAGAAACGAATCTCACAAGATACCTCCTCAACCGTTACCCGACGCCTTCTCTGAGGGGAGGGTTTGGGTGGAGATTTGCATTAATATCGTTGGTAGTGTTTGGCTTTCATGCGAGTACAGTGCATGTTTTGTGACTTAACAATATACAAATGCAAGGGCATTATAAGCAAAAGTCCTTCTGTGGTTCTCTTTCACCTTTTGGATACACTGGAATAAAGATATCTTATCAAAAGTGTAGCAAAGCTTACTAATATTCAGATGTCCCAGAAGCAACTGCTCACCTCTCCTGCCTACCTCCTTTGGGCCCCTGCAGCCTGCCCAAAGGTTCCCTGCCCACCGATGAGGACCCATTCAAACGTCAACTTTAGCTCAACTCTCCCCCACCCTGCCCTGCTCCCCGCTGTATGGGGGGAAATGTCCACTTCCTGCTCTGTGTCCCACCATACCAACGCCAGGGCAGAGGAAATGAAGGCTTTGTTTCTGTCTTTTCCATCTCCCCGGGGCCTAGCTCAATGCCTGGTACATCGTGGTACCTCATTGGAGAGAAGGCAAAATGGAGGGAGGGAGAAGAGAAGGGGAAAGAAGCAGAAAGGAGGAAACTGGGGAGGATGGAGAAAGTCACAGCTCACATCACCCGGAGGGCAGCTCCCCAACTGGCCCGTGCTCTCAGTCACCTGATGCCCAAGCTACCCTGCCTTGCCACACCGCCTCGCCTCTCTGACCCTGCTTGCCAAGGGCGCTCGCTGTGATTCACCAGTGACTGAGCTCCAATTATTTGCAGAACTGGAATGGCAGTGGAGCTACTGTGGCAGCTGACCAAGGGCGTATCAATGTGTGTCGGGCTCCTTGCGAATATCTGAGCCAGTCACACCAGAAGATAAAGGCTCCAAAGAACTCCGCCATGGGCCTCCCACCACCAAGTCCACAAATCTGCCCATGGATCAGCCAACTCTGCCCTTTCCAGTCCCAGCCTGACCGTCACTCACCGAGGGTAGTCATGGGTCAGAACACGAGATGGGGAGTCAGGCGAGCCTGAGTCCAGAGCCAGCATTACTGAGTCAAAGGGTATTTGCATATGGAGAGAGGCTGGCAAACACCAGCCAGGAAGAGGGCTTCTCCACCCAGCCTCCATTTCCCCCCGGGGGGGGGGGGGGGGGCATTAGACAGAAAAATCCAAGTCCGTGCTTTCTTAATTCATGTGAGCGCATGTACTTTCACGAGCACCGTTTCTTCTTCTTCTTTTTTGCTATAAACTACCTTCTGTATCCATTGCCCATTTTTCAGTTGGGGTGGCTATCTTTTTGTTATTTATAGTAGTTTACAATATATCATGAATAGCAACCTCTGCCTTATAGCGATAAAGAGTTTCTTCCATGTCATTACATTTGGGTTTCGCTGATGGTGTCTGTCTTCTTGACCCACAGAAGCCCCTAACCCAGTTAGGAGATAGGAGTCAGCTTGTCAGTTTACCTCTCAAGGTATATTATAGAGTGTGAGGTAGTGAGTTTATTGTGCCAACCTGGCTGATAAACACATGTGAGATTAATTGAAGGGCAGAGGGATAAATGGCTCAGTGAGCCTCACCTTTCGAGTTCTCTGGGAGCTTGCTCTCTGATGGTCGGACCAGGGTGCAGCTGCCTTAGCCAGTTCCCCGCTTCAGCTGGCAAGGCTCACTTCCTGCAAGACATCCCTGAGGAGAAGCCACATGGACCTACCCCGATGCAGCCCTGGGTGCTGGAGCAGCCATGTGGAGACCCCTGCCAGCACTGAGATGTTTCCACGTTCACTGACTCGGCTTTCCTCCAGCAGTCGGCATTGTTGTGTCATTTTAGTGAGATGGAGGAGGACTTTGTAGACTGGTTTTGGACATATGGGTTAATGTTGGACTTGTGGGCTTGGGCAGCACTGGGTTGGGATGTTTTCTTGATGTGCACTTAACCTTTATATAAAACTCTCTCTTATACAAGAGTTTCTGTGGATTTGTTTCTCTAAAGTACCCATACTAACACAGAATGTATGGAAAGAGCCTGGAATTGAAAGTCAGGAGTTCAAATTTTGAGCTCAGATTTACCCTGTGCCTTTGGACCAGACCGTAACCTTTCCCTAATTACTAAGTAAGAACTTTAGTTTAAAAGGTCTCTCAGGACCTGTCTACCTCTCGGCATTTCAAATTTCAATAGTCAGATTTCAATGTGGCAATGACAGCTGCGTTGGACACCACAGGTCCAGGCGGTTTCGATCCCCCACTTCTGAGTTGCTGTAGTTAAGGCAGGGCTCCAGAGTCCCTGTGTGACTCAGGGTACGGCGTCATCCCTCTGAACCTCAGTTTCTCCATCTGTCCCTGTCTACTAGGCTTGTTGGACAGAGCTGATGAGTGAATGTGTGAAGTTCAAGGCCCAGTGCTGGCCTGACATTGTACAAAATCAGCCCAGGTTCCCAGGCTGAACTATGAGCCTGGGCACATGCACCATTTACACTGAGTCCAGAGACCACAGGTAGCTCCGCCTTTGCTGAGACAAAGCCAAGCCTTTCAGCCGGTCGATCGATCAGTGCTCCCGGTCACGACGCAATGGCCCTGGCCTGACAGCCTATCATTAGGACCCCAAGGTGTGACGAGAGGACTTCATTCATCAATGCGGACCCCACCACCTGGGCTGGGCTGGGCTGGGCTGCTGTGATACACATGGTGTGGTGGGGTAGTGGCAGTTGAGGGAGCAAGAGAACCCTGAGGGGGCTTCCCTAAGGAGGTGGTCCAGTAAACAGCTAGAAGTCAACCAACGGGAGAGGGAGGACCATCAGGGCTGGACCACCTGGAGAGCATGTAGGAGGCCAGGTGACACAGAGGCAGAGGTCAGGCCGGACAGGTCGGCATGCCCCACTCCACAGGAGGGTCCTGTGCCTGATGTTGTACTTTAAAAGTAATAGGGAGACATGCAAGGGATGATGTGATTGTGTTTACCTAAGTCAGTTCCCACCCATCCCCGGACTCTGCTACTCTTTGGCAGGGGTCCTCAAACTTTTTCCTCAGACCGTTGGAGGGCCGGACTATAGTTTAAAAAAAAACTATGAACAAATTCCTATGGACACTGCACGTATCTTATTTTGAAGTAACATAACAAAACGAGCGAAAACACCCGGCGGGCCAGATAACTGTCCTCAGCGGGCCGCAAGTGGCCCGCAGTGGTATTTGAGGATCCCTGCTCTGTGGGATTCGGGAGCTTAACGACCTCACCTTTCTGTTCTCTGCCTGCTCCTGGGCACCAGAATGCTTCATGAACTGGCCCTCCAGGTCTTCCCTCTCCCTACAATGACCTGGGTTCAAATCCCAGCCCTGTCACTCCCCAGCTAGATGGCTTCAAGCAAGTCATTAAACTCGTTCACCCCAGTTTGCTCACGCATCAAGAGGAGATAATGGATACCTTCTTGTCACAGTTACATGAATTGGTGAGGGAAAAGTCCCCAGCACACAACTGCCAAGGGAATGACATTCAACTGACTTCCTCTGTGCAGGGTCCAACCAAAGGCATGCAGGGGGCTCAAGGGGCCTTCCCAAAGGGCAGGCAGGGATCCTGGATCTGGCAATTGGCTCTTCAGCCTGGCTGACCTGATGGGGGTGGAGGGGAGGGCTGCCTCAGGCCTTGGCTGGGCAGCCTAACTAGGTAGGCGCTTGGCCACGTCAGAGGAGCCCTCCTGAGCTGGGACCTGGTCTTCCGGATCTTCTCTGACCCCTACCCAGCAGGGCCAGGAGTGACCAGGCAGGCACTGAGCTTACGTAACTGGGCGGGAGACTGACACCTTTCACCCAGTAATCAGAGCCCTGTTTACTGGGAAAAGGTGTTCCTGGGTCACCTCCCTCCTGTCTTTGATAGGGGTGAGTGCTCAGCTCTTCAGCCTTGCTGAGCTAGGCTTCTTTGCTACATTCTTTGTCACAGCCCCTAACGTTCCTGACAACAGCAGCTATTGTTGTGAAAGGTGACACATGTCACTGGTGCCATTCAGTGAAGAGGCTTTGGGGTTGGGGTAGGGGATAGGGAAGCCGCAGGGATGGCACACGCCGCCAGGTCTGAGTCCTAGCCTCCTCTACCTGTTAGCTAGGTGACCTAGGGCCTGTCATTATGCATCTCCAAACCTTGGTTTTTGGCACCGTGGGTTAAGCATTTTGGGCTGATAGCCAAAAGGTCAGCGGTTCGAACCCACCCAGGAGAAAGATGAGGCTGTCTGCTCCTATAAAGAGATACACCTCAAATACTCTCCACCGGGCTGCTGCGAGTTAGAGTCGGATGGCTTTTGGAAAGTGGCTGCAGTGGTCATCCCCACCTCATGGAATTTACTGGAAGGGTCTGACACGTCGGTACGTGTGTGGAGGGCCTTGGGGGGTACACGGGAAACACCTCCGTCTAATGTGTGCGGTAGCATCACCCCGTGCCCACAGCCTTCTTGGACTCGGCAGTGCATGCTGATGAATCACTTCCCAGCACAGAGCACTTAACGTCTGTTCAACGTGTTGGGTTTTCCCCAGGAACCCAAACCCTGCCCTGGCAGGGATTACATGGCTGGAAGCCGGGAACACCAGATCCAAACTTCCAGCTGGCCTGGAGCTCCGCCCTTCTCAGTCTCAGTTCCTACTGGGGGTCACCAGGGAGTGGGGAGGTCAAGGCTGCTTTCTGAATCTGTCTTTCAGACCCGAGGCCCTGCACCTCATTTTTATCCATCCTTCCTCCATTCAGCAGATGTCACCCGGAGGTCAAATCTGCCACTGTTTGGCTGTGTCATCCTTTCTAAATGAATCTATTTTTGATCTCCAAACTGAGGGTAACCGAAGGACCGATCTCGACAGCCTGTTGGGAGGATTGAATGGTAGCTATACTTGTGACATGCTGAGAATGGTGCCTGCTAGCTTAAAATAAAGGTGGAACACCCAGGACGTGCCACGGACAGGTGCACAGTGGCGTTGTCAAAGAGGATGCTCTTCGCCCACCTCTTTCTGATGGATGACCATTGAGTTGTCCGGGAACGTGAGTTAAGACAATCTCACTGTCAGCGAGCCACTGCCAACGCCGAGTGACCCTATAGGACAGAGCAGAACTGCCCGTGTGGGTTTCCAAGGCGAACTCTTTCTGGGAGTAGAAAGCCCTGTCTTTCTCCCTAGAAGTCAATAAATCTGTGTAAAAGAAAACTAAGTATCTTTTCTTTGTCTCCACTGAGCAACAGCTTTTGTGTGTCTGCCGCGTCCTCTGGAGGGGCAGACCCTCCACGAGGTGGATTCACCCGGTGGCTGCAACACTGGGCTCAGCGGCCCGGGGATGTCGCAGGACTGGGCTATGCTCGACTCCAGGAGTCGGATGAGGTCTCGAGTTGGAGACGCCTAGCCGGCAAGAAGCCCATTCACAGCAACAACTGCGCCTCGCCTGTGAGCCAAGCCCTGTGTTCCTAAGATCTCCTGAAAGCCCACAACAGCCAGGCACCCCCCTTATCACCATCTCACAGAGGAGGAGACAGACATAAGGACGTAGCTATGTCCACCACTCCCCTTCCCAGCAGAGCGTGGCAGGCTACTCACTGTCGTCCACTGAGGGACTGTGAATCCAGTACTCCTCGATCTAACCTTCTGAGGCAGGACGGTCGTCCTGGAGCTGGGAGCCCTGGAAGGCGCAGGTTTTGTGACCCCCACATGGGACTCAGCTGAACATACGCCTCCTCCTCTCCATCATCCCGTCTACCACTTCACTGAATGTTTATAGATCTCCCAGGCACGGATCGAAGGTTCTCTGCAAAGGAACGGTTTATAATCCTCAAGACAGTCTCTTAAGGTGTGTCCCACTTCACAGGTGAGGAAACTGAGGTCAGGAGAGGGGCGCTCATGCCCAAGGCCCCATGGGTAGTCAACCATGGAGCTGACTTCCAATCCGGACCGGAGCTCTTAGCCTTTCAACCTCTGAGACCTCCGCCTTCTTTTTTTTCAATCTGTATGTCTGAATTCAAACGGAACACACAAACTCAAGCGTGCATTTTTGCATATTATAGAAAGTGAAAGTTCCACACATACCCCAAAGCCCACACACCACCCCCACCCCAGACAGACTGTTGTTGTGGGGCAGACACCGCAGATGGTCTTTTTCAGAGTTTGCAGGGACCCTTTCTGTTTTTCAAATTAAGAGGAAGGAACATAGAGAGCATACAGCACACATGCCTTTGTCCGTTCGGTTTATTTCTCCAAACCTAACTGAGGGTCTTAGAGGCTGTTTCTGTCCAAATAGGATTCTCATTTAAGGCTGCGAGGTCTGCTTTGTGGTAAGGACATCTGCGCTGGATTTAACCGTCCGTCAGGATGTGTCTGACAGGCTGGTAGCTTTTCACTCTCTCAAGCCACACGGTAGCAGCCCCAGTGCTTGGCAGAAGAGTCTGAGGCAATTGCAGAAGCAGAACCTCTGGACCACAGGGGGAGAACATTCTGACTGTTCTCTCTAGAAGGGGAGCTGGCTTCACCCAGAGGTCCCCACCCTCACCTGCAGGGCTGTCGTCCCTGCCCTACAGGCCTCTCTCATGCCCGGCTATTGAGTTCATTTTAACCCAAAGGGACCCCGTAGAAGTGCCCCCTGGCGTTTCTGAGGCTCTAAGCCAGGAAGCGTCATCTTTTCCCCTGGAGCAGTGGGTGCTTTTAAACTGCTGGCCTTTCTGTCAGCAGCCCACCAGGTCACCCACTGCACCATCAGGGTCCCTGCCCACTGGACTATCGGGACCCAAACCCTGGCCAGCCCAGCCTTGTTGAGTCCAGACTCCACAAGAGCTGTCACCAATCAGGTGGCTGCAGCTGAAGCACTTGAAACAAACACAAAAGCCAGCATTGCTTTTTAACTCATTTAGTCAAGCCAGGGATGTTAAAACATAAGCCCTTGGAGAGGAGCCCAGAGCTCTACCACGCTGGAGGTGAGCGGAGCCCGGGCCAGTTCTCTGATTAGCATCGCCCTGCTTGGGCAGCCGGGCGGCTGATTCCCCTCCCGAACCAGTGAGCGGCTTTTTCCCTGACTCATCATGACTCCGGCAGATCTGGCACGAATGTGATGGACATCCTTCCCGGCCAGACCACTGCGTAGTCAATTGCTCCACATCCACGCATCCACAGGCCATCCTGCTGCCTCCTCAGAGAGAGCTGGGAGCACTGAACCCAGGTGGTGCTGCGCAGCCGGGGCAGGCACTAAGAGAGGCCAGTCACCTGCAGGCCAGGGCAGGGGCCTTATCTTGCCCTGTCACCCTCGCCCAGCGTGACCTTTAGTAAGACATTAATCTGGGGTGCGCCTGTGGACTGCTCCCGCTTCCTGCCATACACACCCGCCCACATCCCTGGACCTGGTTCATTCAGCTTCTCTTCAGAACTCAGCCTCAAGGTCACTTCCCAGGAAGCCCTCCCTCTCCCCTCCAGGCAAGGATGGTCCCTTTCCAGATTTAAATCCGGTTATTCAAGCAAGTCTTACTCTTCCCCTCCTCTGGGATGGGAAGGTCCTGCAGGTGGAATCTGTATGTGGTCTGGACCCAGGAGCATGGCGCAGCCTGGAGGAGGGGCAGTATCACCTAGTGATTGTGAGCGGGATGCTGTAGCGGTTCAAATCCACCAGTCTCTCTGCAGGAGAAAGATGAGGCAGACTTACTATAGCGCTTTAAACAGCGGTTCTCAACCTGTGGTTGTGACCCCTTTGGGGGTCGAACAATCCTTTCACAGGGGTCGCCTGATTTATAGCAGTAGCAAAATAACAGTGATGAAGTAGCAACAAAAAGAATTTTCTTTTTCTTCTTTTAAAAAGAAAATAATTTTTAAACGCTTTATTAGGGATTCATACAACTCTTATCACAATCCATACATACATCAATTGTGTCAAGCACATCAGGACATTCATTGCCCTCATCATTTTCAAAGCATTTGCTCTCCACTTAAGCCCTTTGCATCATGTCCCTTTTTTCCCCTCCCGCCCCGCTCCCCTGCATCATGAGCCCTTGATAGTTTATAAATTATTATTTTTGTCATATCTTGCCCTGTCCAGCATTTCCCTTCACCCCCTTCTCTGCCGTCCGTCTCCCAGGGAGGAGGTCACATGTAGATCCTTGTAATCTGTTCCCTCTTTCCAACCCACTCACCCTCCACTCTCCCAGTATCGTCCCTCACACCCCTGGTCCTGAAGGGATCATCCGCCCTGGATTCCCTGTGCCTCCAGCTCCTATCTGCACCAGTGTACATCCTCTGGTCTAGCCAGACTTGCAAGGTAGAATTCAGATCATTATAGTGGGGTGGGGGGGGGGGAGCATTTAGGAAATCTGTATTCTTCATCAATCGGTGCTGCATCGCACCCTGACTGACTGACTCATCTCCTCCCCTAGACCCCTCTGCAAGGGGATCTCCAGTGGCCAACAAGTGGACTTTGGGTCTCTACTCTGCACTCCCCGCCCCCTTCATTCACTATGGTAAGACTTTTTGTTCTGATGATGGCTTATACCCAATCCCTTCGACACCCTGTGATCGCACAGCTGGTGTGCTTCTTCCATGTGGACTTTGTTGCTTCTGAGCTAGATGGCCGCTTGTTTACCTTTAAGCCTTTAAGACCCTAGCTGCTATATCTTTTGATAGCCGGGCACCATCAGCTTTCTTCACCAAAAGAAAATAATGTTAGGGCTGGGGGGGTTACCACAGCATGAGGAACTGTATGAAGGAGTCGCGGCGTGAAGAAGGTTGAGAACCACTGCTTTAAAGTCTCAGAAACCCCAAGAGACAGTTCTACTCTGTCCTATGGGGTCATTATGAGTCAGAATTCCCTCTGTAGCAGTGGTCTGTTTGTTTGTTTATTTTCTGGTGGGGGAGGAGGTTTGGGCTATGAGTCACTACTAACCAAAAGGTCGTGGCTCACACCCACCCAGCCGGACCCGCAGCCTGAAGTCCTGCTGGTCTCACAGTCCAAGGGGAGCCAGGAAACCCACCACGCGGCAGTTTCCCCTGCAGCACCCGGGTCAATGTGAGGCACGATGGACTTTGAGGGTGCACTTGTGAGCTCATGTATGCATATGCCAAAGCCATTGTTGTACCCTTCCCATACGTGTGCAGTTTCTTCTACGTTAATTATACTTCATCGATGCTTTTAAAAAATGTTTTTTTAAGACACCTCCTTGATAATCACTAAATTTAAAACAAAAAGCAGGTTCCAACTGGTATGGGTATGTACCCTTTGATTTCCTTTGGTGGGGGCGGGGAGGGGAGGAGAGAGGGGAAGTGTTTTTGTGTATATTTTCTGAATAATGGGGGGAGGTCAAACATGAGGTCACATGTTTTGTTTAAACTTTTCGGCATGTGCGTAAGGCTTTTAAAAACCACACGTCTGCATTTATATTTATAATAAATAAATCCGTTTCCATTTTGCAAGAGGAAAACAAAGCGCTCTCAGCAGAGTGGCCTGCGCTCTCCCGCCGGAGATGGGAGTGGACAACAGATTCAAGGGCTTCCTGTGCCCTGTTGGCTGAGCGCTTCCCAGGCACGCAGCAGCACAGCCGCCTCCAGGGGTGTGTGTGCGCAGAGCAGTCCTGCAGCTGCTTCCCGGAAACCCCAGAGGTTAGTGTGGGTTAGTCAGCGGCCACCATGCGACCCTCACTCTCCTGGCTGCCAGCAGGAGAGAGCTTTTCCTCCCCAGAGGAAATTACACGCACGTGATGCTGGGATGCGAGTAAGGGAATTCCACTCATGCTTGGCTTTAGTTGGGGTGTGGGTGGGTGACGTGGTTATTATATGGAGAAAGAGGCTGCTGGAAACAGAGGCCACACGGTTCAGCCTGGGTCCCATGGGACCAGACAGCAGACCTGGAAAGCCAGTAGAAGCCATTTAAGTTCTTAGTGCCAAGGCTGGCTGCTCTTTGCTACTTGGGGCATGTGGCTACCCCAGGTGGGTGAGTCATGTGCCAGCAAGACAGGTTTTTGAGTTCAAATTTCTCAAAGTAGATTCTGATTTGCCTGAGAGCCTGTGCCCAGAGCCATGGAACCTGCCTCACCTGCCTGGGTCCCATCTGTGGTTTGGGGCTGCAAGAGCCTGGGCTTGGGGCCTTTAAAACCACGAGGGGGGAAATAATAAACAAAACAGAGCTGCTTTCCCTTAAACAAACCAAGGAGAACCTGTGGGCCCGCGTGTTTTCTAAGGAGTCCTCAGTGGGTCTGGAGAAGGGCAGGCGTGGAAAGGATGACTTCCTGAAAGCTGTACTGATAGGCTCAAAGCTGAGGAGCATGCAGGGCCAGGCAGGGCTTCACTCTGATTACATGGGTCAGAACCAACCGAATGGCCCCTAACAGCAAGAGCACTTCCACTCTCCAAACAGAAAGTCCAGTCAGAGTTAGTCCCCAGGCAGCGTGCTGTCCTCTCTCTGTGGCAGCTGTCCCGCAGGACTCTAGCATTGGAAAGTCACCCTGGTGCAAGAGCACCCAGGGACTGGCCTTCCACCCGGGCTCAGTATTGCGTAGCCCGTCCCCCGGCTCCGCCATCCATTACCGTGGTGACATCTGCCATCGCACAGCAGAACTCTGCCCAGGATGATGGTGAGAGGCCTTCTGAAGAATCAGAACTAGGTGATTGGGGAGGGCAGTCGCTAGGTGGCACAGTCGTTAATGAGTTTGACTGCTGACCAGAAGGCTGGAGGATTGAGCCCACCCAGGGGCACGTCAGAGAAAGCCCTGGTGCCCCACTGTTGGACACCCCCTGGAGCGTGGTTCTGCTCGGACACAGTCTGTATCTGCGATAATACATTTCCAAATGCATTCTGAGTGATAGCAAGGCTTTCCACATCCCGGATTTATGGTCAGAGGGGATTCACTAGAGGCCTACCCACTTGTAGTTCCCCTTCAATATTATTTTTTTTTAAACTAAAACAACTTTAAAATGGACCAAAGAGGAGTAGAGATCAGCTTGACTGGGTCTGCCATCACTGTGGCTGGAGCTACAGGATCACCTGGAAAACAGACATAACTTAGGCTGCTAACACAAAGGTCAGTAGTTTGAATCCCCCGGCTGCTCCTTGGGAGGAAAGAGGAGGTTTCTGTCTGCTCCCATAAAGATGGAAAACAAAAACCAACACAACTACAACCAACAATAGACAGCTGGGTGCTTGCACCCTGCGGGAGGAGGGCGCTGGGGAGGCAACCAACAGTGCCTGCCACTGATGGCAACTTAAGGTTCTGGTCACATGGCTACACATTTACAGCGCTGACCCAGCAGTTCTCCAGGTCAGGCATGGGCCCCCATCGCCTCGCCTATTCCACCCATATGACCCTTTTTAGCACTCCTAGGAGGCAGACACTCTTAGTACTCATTTGCAGAAGGGGAAATGAAGGCACAAAGAGGTTCTGCAGCATGGCCCAGTTCAGAGTCAGAGCTGAAGTCTAGGCGGTCAGGCTCCAGTTATCCCTGTAGAACGGTTATTCTGCCCCGTCCCTCCCACAGGCAGGGTCACACTCTGCCTTACACTCAGGACCCCCAAAGCTCCTCATCGTCGCTGTGGGGAACTCGATCAAATAACCCATTAAAAGGACGCAACATTGTTCACTAAGCCAACTAAGTGACAAAACGCGAGTGGAGGGATGCTCTCCCGTGTTCACAGCAGCCAGAAACCAGAAGCAGCCCAGATGCCCAGCAGTGGAACGATGGGTAAAGAAACTATGGTATGCACACACAATGGAATAGCACGCATCCCTCAAAAACAGTGGTGAAAGCATGAAACACAGCCGGACAGGGAACAACCTGGAAATCACCAAGCTGAGTGAAGTCAGTCACCAAAGGGCAATATTGTGTGAGACCAGATTATAAGGAGAAACACCAAGTAAACAAACCTTCGGGACCAATTCCTGAACAAAAGCTGGTAGGAGGCTTCTTCCCAGCCAGGAGCACACATCACCTCCCTCACGTGCATGTCACAAGAATCGCCTTGAAGGAGGAGACCTCACATGGGCTGGGGTCACTCCTTCAAGAGGGGGCAAGTGGGAGATGACCATCCACTTGAGCAACACAACATTGAGTGAGGCAGGCTGGGACAAATCAATGGGCCTGTTAGGTCTCTTTGGGGAGAGATCTACCGCGGTCCTTGGCTACACGCGAGAAAGAATTCACGCCCAAACCTGGTTTGTGATCCAAGGGAGTTTTATTAGCATTAGAATAAGTTTCAGGTTTACACGGTACCCACAGGGCTCCTCCGGAAAGTGCAGTCTGCCTGGAAACTGCTCCCAAAGTCACATAGTCGACTCCAGGCTTCTGCCTCTTCAAGGATTCCGGGGAAGGCGTGGTGGACGACCCCTGGTCGACCCCATTGGCTGAATTGAATTCACCTGGCCCAGGTGGGCCAATCCAGGTGCAGCACCCACCCACGTGTACCTGGCGGGAAACCTGAACCTCTGAGCGCCACTCCTTTGTTTCCATAGCTTGGACCTCTGGGCATGCGGATTGGACCCCCCAGCGCCTATCCTATGCTAGACTACCTAACAGGCCCTCCAAAAGAATGAAGGGAGAAACTTGCTGGAAAATCAAGTTAGGAGCAGGGGAGGGGAGCATGTCTATTTTGGAGAAGACGCTGATATTTCTGTTGGTGATTGTGGTGGATGAATAGAGAGGAGCACCCTCACAGCGGGAAGGGATGCTGAACAATGATTGTCGGGAATCCAGGGATCAATGGACCAGATTTTATGTTCCTACGAATATGCTCCTACCCAACCCTCAGTGAACCAGATGACAGTAGACACTGGTCTCTTGGGCAGCCTGGCTCCCCCAGGGGCTCCCCCAGGGGCTCCCCCAGAAGGAATCAACATGGAGGCCCGACTGAATAAACTGAGCCCGGCCTGGACCCTTGGACAGAGGACTGGGATACTCTGATGGGAGAGGAAGCAGAGAGGGGCCGCTCTGGGATTGTGGGAGTGGCGGCCACTGGACCTTGGAGGGACCCCCTGGCTTGGTGGATGGTGGAAAGGGCCCCAGAATCACCAGATATTTAGTACCTGGATGCTCCTCTTGCCGGGCTATGACAGGTTTTGAGCGGTGGGGCAGGGGTCTGCACTTGTAGGAATTGAGGCAGGAAGCTTCCCCGGGCAGGAGTCCTCATGCTGAGTGTAAAGGGAGGTCCACCTGTGCAGGGCAACAACTTAAGGGCAGCAGCTCAAGGTGGAACTTCACTTGCATAGACTCCTCCTGTGGACAGTGTCTAGAGTGCTGTGTCATTGGGAACATTGTTGACATTACCAAGGCCATACACCCCCGTGAGATGATTGGCAATGTTTCGCTTTTTTGTGTCTATGGGGTTTTGCTTTCTTGCCTTTTGTGTGCTCTTGTGTGTTCACTCGTCCACTGATCAGTTTGTTGCTGTGGTTGGTGTCGCTGGTCTCATGGGGTTTGGTTTTGTCACACTACAACTGCCAAAGCAAACCTGAGTCGTGCATACCTTGTGGACAAACAGGTGGATGCTGGGCTCCCGCTCAGCTCTAGCCCCAGTCCCAGAACACGTAGTTCCGCCAACATGGCCCTGCTCGGTACTCACCTGCATGAACTGATCACTGAAGAGAAGGTGGCCATGGCCAAGTGTGGGGAAGGAAGCAGGCGGTGCCTGGCCAGCAATTGGAATCGTGTCTGGGGTCTTGAACTTTAAAGGCTTGTATTCAAACCAGCAGCGCTCTAAGCAAGGAGTGAACTCAGTCCACACCAAAGAAGCACACCAGCCTGTGCGATCTAAAGATGACAATAACAAAATCCAAATACGGTAATGGGCAAAGAGCTTAAATTGTGAACACCCAATTTGTGGAAGGCCATGGAGAACAGCTGGAGCCCCACATCCATCTGCAGAGTTTCTAGTCAGATCAAAGCTCTGACAGGTCCCCTCTGGTCACAGCCAGGGTCTCAAACAGCTTTGCTATCAGGCAGAGATAAACTTGACCTCCCCCTTGACCCCGAGCTGAATTTGTTTTAGGTTTAAGTATTTATTGCTTCTTCTTTGACAGAAGTTTCTTCTCTAGCTTTTTACATATCGATGGTGGTCTTCTCTTAATCTTTATATTATTAGTAGTAATAGTATTTTCTTTTCTATTGTTTCTGTTGGGTCTCCCAGTGTGAGACCGCAGGAGGAGTCGATGCACAGAGACAATAACTGATGCAGGGTTTAGGGGGGAGGGTGGGGATGGTAGGAAGTGGCGAGGGTGAGGGAACCTGGGGAGCAAACAATGAATGTGGGCAGGGGGAAGGAGTGTTAAAACTGACTGTGATGATGCATACACCCCTCATTTTAAAAGCTATTTAAAAAATGATAATAATAAAATTAAAAGCTCTTTAACCATGGAAGTGTGGATGCTGTATCAAGAAAACCACTAAAAAATAAACAAGCAAAGGGTGAAGAAAATGATCTGAAATTGTGGTGATGACCGTACGAATCGTCTTGGTAAGATTGGATCATTGACTTGTATGTGTGAATTATATGCCAATAAAACGGTTTTTTTAAAAAAGCGACTGGGGAAAAGAGAACGATTATAGCCTTTAAAGCCTAGAGGGCAGCTCTACTGTGAGGCGCATACACGATGATGTCTAAGCGATACCCAGACAGCTCCGCAGCTCTACGTGCCCCGCCCCAACCCCGCCGCCGTTGTTGTTGCTGCTGAGTCAGTTCTGACCCTCGGCAGCCCCGTGTGCACAGAGGAGAGCAGGCTCTGCAGGGCTTTTAAGGCTGTGAAGTCTTGCAGGCAGATTGCCAGGCTTGTGTGTGTGCTGAGGAGCCTGTGGGTGGGTTCAAACTGTCAACCTTTTGGCCCGTAGCTGAACGCCTAAACCTGTCGACCCACTCAAGGCCCGTCTCACATTGGCTGCATCGGGTTGTTTCATCGGGCCTTATGGATGGCCATCCGCAGGGCTTGGCTCGTTTGCTGGGATGCCCACCCCCTCTGGGTACCTTTGCCCGATGAGTTCCTCTCTGCGGGACCCCTGGGTAAAGGGATGGACGCTTTTACGGCTTTGGCAACACACGGACAAAGAGCTCCCCTGGAAAGCGCAACCATTTCAGCCTGACTGGAGGCATGTGGGCAAACAGCTGTGCCAATTCAGGCCCAAACCTCCCCAGTAATGCCTTGCAGAGAGTGAGGAAGTCTTTCAAGTGTGACCCCGTGACCTTTGGCAGGAAGCCAGCACTGAGGGCAAATGGGTCATCGGCTCCTCCCTTGGAGTGGCTTTGGAAAATCACAAAGATGATCTGGGGGAGGCGAGGCGGTCTCAAGGTTGCGGGAACAAGAAAATACCTGGGCTGAGACCCGGGTGTGGCCCATGACCTTGGGTCAGCCCCTGGACCTCCCTGGCCGCACTGTCTCCTCAGTCGTGGAGTAGAACAACCAATACTAACTCCCCAGCGTGTGCGAGCCTTTTATATACCCACAAGTGACACTCCAAGGTCTTGGCTCTAGACGGCTTCCGTTCCTCTCTTGAAATGTGGGCAGCCCCCACTTCCTCCTGCCGGCCTGTTTGAGACACACCTGCCTGCTCAGGATGGTGAGGGAAGGCCAGGAGCCCCAGATGGGGGGAGAGGAGGTGTAGTTGGCAGAAAAATGGTCCCTCAAAAATGCCTAAGTCCTAATTCCCAGAACCTGTTTGGTGACATGGCAGCGAGGTTGACAATTGATGACTTTAAAAGGGAGATTGTCCTGTGAGCACTGTGTCATCACAAAGCCTGCCAATGCGAAAGAGGAAGACAGAAACAGACAGAAAGACAGAAAGAAGAATGAGAGGCACTGGGCCTATGTTGCTTTGAAACAACATGCTTGTCTCCTCTGAGGCAGTGGATAGAGGTCACAGCTTTGAAAATAGAGGCCACAAGCCAAGGAATGCAGGCGGCCTCCAGAAGCTGAAAAGGCTAAGAAAGTTGGATCTCCCCAACACCGTCCGGAAGAAACACAGCTCTGTAGAAACCTTGGTTTTAGCCTTAGTGAGACCCCCCTTTTTAAAAATTGTTTATTACGAAAGAACTTTAAATCAGGAAGGCATCCAGCCCAGTCTAACTCAAGTCCATGGGCCTGGTGCTAACCAGGGTCCTCTGCAGACTCCCGTGGCCAAAGGCTGATGATGCAGAGAGGTGAAGCAGGATGCAGGGAGATCACAGGTCGGTGGGTGCAGGATCATGTGGATCCAAGGTCAGTGGGAGCAGGCAAGGCGTTGACAGCTTGGGGCAGACGCATGGTGGCAAGCAGTGGGAAGGCCAAGGGTGAGAAAGAGGAAGAGAGTTCTCCTTGTCTTTTACATAGAGAAGGGCCACCCTCAGGAAGGCATCATCAGCCCGTGACCTGACTGACAGACCGAACCCCATCCCTACATGCTCACACAGTCAACTTGATCTGAAATCTAACTCCCACGCGAGGGTCAGGGAGGGACGGGGAAAGAGGAGCCGATCCCAAGGGCTCAAGTAGAAAGAAAATGTTTTGAAATGATGATGGCAACATATGTACAAGTGTGTTTAATGTTATTGAATGGTGGATTGTCGTAAGAGTTGTAAGAGTCCCCCAATACAATGTTTAATAAAAAATGCAAATAAATAAATAAAACAAGCAAACAAATAAAATAAACTCTAACTACCACAGAGTACCCCATGTGAACTTGACACCTGTACACAACTCTAACCACACATCATCTCGAAACAAAGATAATAGGAAACTAAGCTGATGCCTAACACGATATAACTGACATGTGTACAACTGAAAATGCACCAGCCCCACTTAAACCTTAATATTTTTGGTGAGCAAAACACAAATATTCTATGCCTTACCAGTACAGTATTGTCAACACCTACACCTGAATCCCATAATCCTGTCAACCTCATTCCCTACCCATGAACATTAGTATGCCAGCCACTTCATGCCTTTATCTTCTCCCACTCCCTAACAATTTGGGGTGTCCAATTTCTAAACTGCCCATTTCTATCAACCTGGTGCCCTGAGGAGACAAGCATGTTGTTTGATAGGAAGAATCTTCATTCCAGTTGGGACCTGGTGTGTCTGCATCCATGAGCAAAGTCAAATTGAGGGCAGACCATCCTTCAAGTCAGCAAGCAATGTGCACCAGCTCACAGTGTCCGGACAGGTTCTGGACAACTCAACCCCAGCCATTCCAAGCTAGGTTAATGGGTGTCCTAGCAAGCTAGGGACTTCACTTCATGACTCCCCTTTTTCAGACCAGTAGCCTCTGCACAGATTCCAGGAACAACCCTAATTCCCTCTGGCCAACTCGTGCCGTCGGCTCAAGTTGCAAGCAATTTTCTGAACTTCAGACCAACCAGCCTGCTCTCCTTTCTCCTCTAGTTCCTGTGAACCAGGTGCATGGCACATCATCTCTGTTGCTTATAGGCACTAGATTTGTATTAATTTCTTCTCTCGCATCTATTTATTTGTTTATTTATGGTATTTGATTTCTTACTGGAGCAGCAAGAAACTACTATGTAAAGGCAGACATGCGACCCAGGCTGCAGAGACAGCTGGGGAAGGGGCTGGAGCACCTTCACCCTAGCATTCCTGGTTGAGGGAACAACCCCGGTCAGCACATGGCAGCAAGCATCACATGCAACAGAGAGCATTTGGCTTTGGTATGGGCTCATGCTGGGCTGGGGGACAGACAGAGGGGACCCTGAACGGGGAGCTTCTAATGCCAGGCGGAAGATATTCCGGATGCAGTGGGGACCTATGGAGGCTTCAGGCAGGGCAGAGAGGTCAGGAGAACTGGATTGGGGCGAATGAGCACAGGGCTAGAGTCAGAGGCATGGACCCAAGTCTCACACTGCCTCCCTGGGTGACCTTGAAGAAAAGTTACTTTCACTCTCTGGATTTATACTTTGTTTCTTGAAAACATTAAGCATATGGTTTCTTCCAAGTCAAAGAGTACAGCTGCCATATTCTAATCAGGGTCCTTCGGGAGCAAAGGGAATTCTCTGACTCACCACCACCCAGTGGGTAGCGAAAGCAAAATGGCAACCACATGAATGGAGCACTGCCCATAGGCTAGGAGCCCTCACGGGTACATGTTAGGCTGGTAACTGCAAGGTCAGCTGTTGGCACACCAATGGCTTCGACGAGGCTTTCTAGACTCATGAAGAATTGCAGTCTTAGCAGACCACAGGGGCAGTTCTACCCTGTCCTATAGGGTTGTTATACATCGGCACTGACTCTGTGGCAGTGAGTTTGATTTTTCTTTGTAAATGTGTAAGAGAGAGCGTTATATCAAGAAGTAGTTATATATCAGGAAAACATCCCAGCCCGGTGCAGTTCAAGTCCATAAATCTGATACTAGTCCACAGTCCAATACTAATCCATACATCCCTCTTCAGACACACACGCAGCCAGCAGCCACATGCGATGATGCAGAGTGCAGGGAGATCTCAGGCCGGTGGCTGCAGCTGTTGGGGGTCCAACGGCAGTGGCTGCATTGCAGGGTGCAGAGCACAGCATGGAGGGCATTTGATTTTTGAGGTCCTGGGTTAAGAACTTTGCAGGAAGTATCTCATTGCATCTTCTCCCCACCCATTCAGCAGCTCCCCGCTGCTCTTAGTGTGCAGGTCAGTACCCTCACCATGGCCACCCGGCCCTGCATGGCGTGGCCCTGCAGAGGACAGCAGGCCTCACCTCTGAGCTTCTCCCCTTTGTACTCAGCTTCTTTCCATCCCAGAAATGAAAGGGACATGCCCCTCCCATCTCAGGACCTTGGTACACAAGCCAAGCCGTCCTACCTTCCAGGACTGTGGTCATCTCAGTCTTCGTTTGGTCAGCCCCACGCCCACCCCATCCTCTGATCGCAACTCCATGGCCAGCTAGTTGCCCTACTTCCCAACTAAATCAGGTTCCCAGGGATTTGCACCCAGTTTCAGATGTCGCAGCCCCATCTGTGAGGTACATCAACAGTCAGCCTCCATTCGCACGGATTCTGTATTTGCATGGCGTTCAAATGTCTGCGTGTAACCCCCAAATCAACACGTGTGGCACTTTCGCGGTGACTCACGGACGTGTGCAAAACAGCAAAACAATTGAGTCACCGGACCGACATGTGCCGGCTGAGGGTAGTCAAGGTGCTGGTCTGCCTGGTGTCCCAGCTTTCCTGCCGTACACAAGTGGCCTCGTGGCATCAGCGTGTCCGATCTTTGTGCTTCTGGTTGGCAGTTTTGCTGTTTGTAATGGTGCCAAGCACGGAGTGCTGCCTCAGGCTCCCAAGCCCAAGCAGGCTGTGAGCTGTCTTATGGAGAAAATGTGTCCCTTAGAGAAGCTTTGTTGAGCACAGGGGTTACAGTGCTCTTGGCCGTGAGGTCATGTTAACGGATCAACCATAGATCTTAAGCAAGGTGTCTTTACACAGAAACACACCTGAAACAAGATTATTCTGGTCGCTGAAAATGTGACTGGAGGCTTACTGGAATTTAGCCCTGCATTTCCCGTGGGCACCATCGTGGAGGCCGCCCCCATTCAGTGTTCACTTTATAGAACATACCTGTGTACCAGTTGCCTCGGGATCAATTCCAACTCATCGCAGCTCCGGTGGGAGCGTGCTCCACCGGGCCTTCAATGGGTTGCTTTTCAGGAGTAGATAGAGCACCAGGCCTTTCTTCCAAGGACCTCGGGGGAACTCAGCCCTTCCGTCCTTCGGTTAGCAGCTGAGCAAGGACCACCCAGAGACTCCTTGTAGGCAACCTGATGCCAGCGGGTCTGTTCCAACTCCCTGCCACCTCCGAGGACAGAGTGGAAATGCCCCGCACCGTTTCAAGGCCACTCCCTTGATGGAAATGGACGCCCATTGCTTCCTCCCTCAGAGCACCACTGGCCTTTCCATTCACCAGCGAGCGCTTTAACCACAGCACCACCAGGGCACCTTCTCAGAGACCACAATGACTGTGAACAGCGAGCGCCGAGCGTAAATGTGTGTCTATGGGGCTATCCGCTGAGCACTACCTCTCCACCAGACCATGCGCCAAGAGGCTGGCAAGAGAAATGTTTGCTAACGGAATGAATGAGTGTGCTGACGGTATAAACCACAGTGCCAAGGTTCATATGGTTGTCCCCCACATTTTTCAAGAGCCCAGAAAAGATCTGACAGTTTCAAAAGTGGGCCTGGAAGGTCTGATGTCTGCTCCCTCTTGGCCGAAGACTCAGACCCAGCCCATCAGTGCTGGCGGGTCACTATGAGCAGGAGGTCAGGGCCAAGGCCAGCGGAACTGACTTGAGCCTCCATGAGGCGGGTCTGCTGGAGAAGCGCCTTCAGGGGCAGCGCTGAAAGAGGATGTGCTGAGCACTGCTGCCAGAAGAGGAAGGAACCGAGGGTGGACAGACAGGCGCTGGGGCCCCAGACTCTGCACGTCTTCCTGAGCCCAGGCCCCCACCGCACCCCCACTGCTCTCTCCAGCATATTCTCACGCTCTTCCAACTGACGTTGCTGCATAAATGGCTTCTCAAGGTCAGTCACCCTGGTCTGGAGGACCAGAGTCGAAGGCCATACCCACTTGCCCACCATAGGTGTGGATGGGGATGGCATTGTCTGCATCGCCCAGCATTTCCAGCACTGAAGCCTATCAGCAGGCAACAGTGACCGTCACCACGGGAGGCATGTGCTATAGCATGGTCGGTCCTGGCACAGAAAGCGGAAGCCACCTCGTGGCCACCTGTGGAGACGGAGAAGTAAATGATGCCGCACCCTGTCCGCTCCCGTGGAAAAGCCCACAGCTGCTGAAAAGAGCGAACAGAGGGCCTTAAATTCCTACAGCAGGGTGTCTCTAACAGGTGAAAAAATGAAACGCCGCGGAGCAAGGAAGGTACGTTTTGGGTACCTACTGCTGAACAACGAGCTGCCCCAAGCTGGCCTGTTCCTCCGCTGCCTGTGGGATCAGCTGGGACCACTTTCGTGGCTGGATTTAGCCGGGAGCTTTGCTGGGGCTGGGATGTCCCCAATAGCCTCACTCCCAGGGGCTCTCTCCACACGGCCCCTCGCTGCTTTGCGGTCTCGGTTGGACTTCCTTTCAAGAGGGGACAAGCTTAGAGGGGACAAGCTTCAAGCACAAGCGCTGATCAACCCTCTGCCCGCACCAGGCCTCCAAATGTCCCACTGGTCATGCAAATCACAAAGTTAGGCCACCATGTACCCCAGGGCAGGCCCTAGATAGCATGGCTCAAACCGTCAACCTGTATGTGGACAGATCACATTCTATTGAGAAACTCCCTCGGTTGCTAATAAAATGCCGAGTATGTATCCCAGTATGTGCTGCTGTACACTCCATACCTAAGCCATTGAGGGGCCGCCCACTCACAGCGAGCCGATAGGGCAGGGTAGAACTGCCCTGTGAGTTTCCCAGACTCTCACTCTTTAGGGGAGTAGAAAGCTCTGTCTTTTGCCTGTCGCGCTGCTAATGGTTTTGAACTGCTGACCCTGCAGATCGCAGCCCAGTGGGTAAACCCTTTGCCACCAGGGCTCCTTTTTGCAGTTACATCGGCAGAAATCTGGAAGATGGTTTACTCTCCGCTGCCAATGGTGGTTGGCTTCCAGGAGTAGAAATGGGCAGATCAAGGGAGGGTACTAATTTCCCAGGCTGTTGTAACCAAGTGGGAGACGGAAAAGGCCAGACGGGCATTGTCTTACAATCCGAGGGGCTAATCGTCCAGTTGCAGTAAGCTAGAACTCAGGGACTCCTGTGGCGTAGTGGTTACGCGTTGTGTTGCTCATCGTAAGATCAGCAGTTCGACACCACCAGCCGCTCCTCTGGAGAAATGTGAGGAGTTACAGTCTGGAGACTCGCAGGGACAGCCCACCCTGTCCTATAGGGGCACTGTGAGTCAGCATGACTCAATGGACAGCCTACCCTGTCCTATAGGGTCACTGTGAGTCAGCATGACTCAATGGCCGGGAGTCAGCTGAGCTGTGTTCTTCCTAAGGCTAACTAACTGAACATGTTTTCTTCTCTCATGGCTTTTTTTTCATAGCCTCTGGTAAACCTTGGCTGGTCGATGCAGCTTCACACGACCTTCTGTGTCCTTCAGTGTCCTGCTCTGGGGCTCTTCTCTGTCACAGACAGCACTCCAATGGGGTTAGGCTGTATTGCACTCGGGTTGACTTCATGTTAGCTGAACTCAGCGGTTCTCAACAGGGGTCGTCCGATTCATCACAGTAGCAAAGTTACAGTGATGAAGGAGCAACGAAAATAATTTTGTGGTTGGGGGGTCACCACAACACGAGGAACTGTATTAAAGAGGCTCAGCATTAGGAAGGTTGAGAACCACTGGCTTAACTGACACCATCTTGAAAGAAGTTACTGTTGTGGATTGAATTGCTTCCCCACAAAATATGGGTTGTAAAGCGTCACCCCTATACTCAGGCTGAGGAGCCCTCATGCGGTAAACATTGGGCAGCTAACCACAAAGTCAGTGGTTCAAATCCACCAGCCGTCCTGTGAGAGGAAGTTGAGCTATCTGTTCCTGGAAAGACTTCCAGCCTCAGAAAACCTCACTGTGAGTCCGACAGGAGTCGAGGGCAGTGGGCACACCTGGGGGTATGACCTCTCTCTGGAATGGGTTGGCAGGACTGGTTTTGAGTGGGTTTTAAGTCCCTCACTTTGGAGCAATGAACAAGGAGGTTGGATGCCAGGCCATGAAGCTCACCAGACCCAAGGAATGGATGCCCAAGGGGGAGAGGCCTTTCCTGGGGATCCTCTAGAGAAAGGCTTCCCCAAGAGTCAGTGCCTTGATTTTGGACTTCCAGCCTTTTAACTGTGAGAAAATAAATTTCTGTTTGTTAAAGCTCCCCTCTTGTGGTATCTCTCTTATAGCAGCACCTAGATCCCATTTGCAAGCAAGGTCAAGTTCACAGGTTGGGGAGCAGGAGAGTAGAGGTGGTTAGGTCTTCAACATCTTTTAGAAGGATACAGTTTAATCTGTATAGGAGGGGATTTCCATTTTTACTTCATGCTCTTCTTTCGTGTTGGAATATTTTTAAATGAGCAAAAGTGGAGGGGCAGCGACATAAGTAAAGTGGAGGGGCAGCGACATAAGTAAAGTGGAGGGGCAGCGACATAAGTAAAGTGGAGGGGCAGTGACATAAGTAAAGTGGAGGGGCAGCGACATAAGTAAAGTGGAGGGGCAGCGACATAAGTAAAGTGGAGGGGCAGCGACATAAGTAAAGTGGAGGGGCAGCGACATAAGTAAGGTGGAGGGGCAGCGACATAAGTAAGGTGGAGGGGCAGCGACATAAGTAAAGTGGAGGGGCAGCGACATAAGTAAAGTGGAGGGGCAGCGACATAAGTAAAGTGGAGGGGCAGCGACATAAGTAAGGTGGAGGGGCAGCGACATAAGTAAGGTGGAGGGGCAGCGACATAAGTAAAGTGGAGGGGCAGCGACATAAGTAAAGTGGAGGGGCAGCGACATAAGTAAAGTGGAGGGGCAGCGACATAGAGGAAGGCCCTCAAGGAGCTGGACGGACACAGGGGCTTCAGCCATGGGCTCAGGCACGGGAACCATCGTGAGGAGGGCGCAGGACCGGCGGTGTTTTGTTCTGTTGTGCACGGGCTACTATGTACCTCACCACCACCACCACCACATATTATCTCTAATGAACATTTTCAAGTGACATATGCTTCACAAAGTTTGTGGGAAACTGGAATATAAAGATAGTGGGATTTCCCCAAGAAGGTTTTGAAGCCCTAGGGACTCAGAGTTTACCCCCTGAGCTGGTAACCTCAAGGTCAGCAGCTTGAAGCCACCAGCTGATCCTTGGAAAAAGACGAGGCTGTAAGTGAGAAACTGCGTATGTTCTTCATAAACATCTGATTGCGTATCGCGCCCAGGAGTAACTGTTACAGATTAAATCTCATCATCCCTCAAAGACATGCTGGAGTCCTGCCCTCCTATACCTGTCCTATGTAGTCCCGTTTGAGAAGGGAATTTTCTCTGCTATGTTACTGAGAACATACCATTGTGTCGTAAACCTAACTGATCTGAGTGATACGAAGCACATTCCAAACACCATTGTGTGTCCCGTATGCTGCTGTGACAGTAGAGGCTGTGTCTCTGATCTTCCCAGTGTGAGCAGGGGACTCAATGGTCAGACTCACAGTCTCAGAAACCCCACGGGCAGTTCTACCCTGTCCTCCAAGGTCACGAGGAGTCAAAGTCAACTCGATGGCAGGGAGGGTTACTGTGAAAGGGGGTCTGGTGGGGTAACTGCTGGGCTGCTTGCTCACTGCAGCGTTGGAGGTTCAAGCCCACCAGCGGCATCTCAGGAGCAAAATAAGACTGTCTGCTTGCATAGAGTGACAGTCTCAGAAGCCCTCTGCCACGCCCCTGTGAGTCAGAACAGACTCAGTGGCCATGGGCTTGTCTGTTGGCTTTTGTACGATGAACACCTGCCTGAGACAGAGAATGCAAATGTTTCCAACTAAAATGAGCCCTAGACTAACGGTGAGACTCCATCTGGTCAAAGGTGGAAGCTTCCTGAGCCCCAGAAAACCAAAACAGCCACCACCAGTCCCGGTCCCCACGGCGCTGAGCTGGCCTGATGCCATGAATCTGCCAGATGGCCCTACCCAAGATAGTATCCATTTGCCAGCCCCCTAGAAAGTGAGGGGGCTGAAGATTGTGGACCAGTCCCGTGCTCCCCCTCACAAGGGCCTGGTGCCCATTTCACACATGAGAGAACTGGGGGCCACGAAAGAGGAAACCGCTTGCCGGGCCTCCAACCCGGCTGAGGTTTCACTGCTCCCCGTCCAGCCTCTGATGCCCCATCCCAGGCCCCATCTGTCTGTCCTCCAGCTGAGACTGAGGTCCAACTTCACTTTGACAGATTGTGGTCTGGGCCCTGCTCACCTGCCTGCCTCCTCCACCCTAGCCACCTCCCTCCCCCGCCCTCTGACTGCCACCCAGAGAAGCCTGCTTTCAGTTCCTTGAATCGACACGCTGCTCCCTGACCACTGAACCTTTGGACTGTCCTCTCGCCTAGAACACCCTCTGCCTCCTCTGGTCGCTACACCCCCACCCCCACTTCCTCCGGGTCACCAAAGGGTAGGTCCATTCTCATGGTCACTTGTACACTTGGATGTTCATTCCTTCATGCTTGCCTGTGTTCACTTTCCACCAAATGCTGACGGACCTCTCGCTTGTGCCAAGCATTCGGCTGGGCACCGGGGCACCGGAAACAGCAGGCGCCCCTTGCTTGCAACGCTCCCATCTGAGCCCAGGAGGGGCGATTGTGGGGGCGGTGGACCTCAGTAAATATGCAGATGGGCTTCTCCAGATGGGACACACAGACATCAATTTGACTCTATCTGTGGGAAGAGAGGACGGAGAAGCTAAATATCAGCAACTAAAACGAGGCCAGAGGCTGATTGTGAAACAGACGATCCATTGCTCCTATGTGAATTTAGGTTGAAGACGAAGGGACTGGAAGCAAGTCCATGAGAGCCAAAACTGGAGACCTCGAATATGGATAACCCAACTGAAGGTTGAGACTGTCTCAAGTAGAGCTTCGATCTGTTGGACACACGTGCCGCAGGAGACCTGAGGATCTGTTTGATGATATCAAGAACATCATTCATGAAGAAAGCAAACGGTCGTTAAAAAGACAAGAAAGAAAGGCAGTGTGTTAGTCTGGGTGGACTAGAGAAGCAAATCCATGGACACACATATGTGTATAAAAAAGAGATTTATATACAAGAGCAATTGAACATTGAGAAAACACCCCAGCCCAGTCCAGTCCAAGGCCCTAGTGTTGTTCACTAGCCGGGAGCTACCAGAGGTTCAGGCCGGATTCAGAAGAGGATGTGGAACAAGGGCTGTCATTGCTGATGTCAGCTGGCTCTGGGCTGAAAGCAGAGAACATCAGAAAGATGTGTCCTTGTGTTTCATTGACTATGAAAAGGTAGTCGATTTTGTGGATCATAAACCAACGGTGAATAACAGTAAAAAGAATGGAAATTTCAGAACACTTCATTGTGTTCATGTGGAACCTGTACATGGGTCAAGAAGCAGCCCTGGGAACAGAACAAGGAAATACTTGCATAGTTTAAAATCCAGGAGCGTGCATCAGCGTCTGTCCTCGCGATATCCTCGTTCAAGCTGAACGTTCAATCTGAAATCATCAGAGAAGCCAGACCAGCTGGAGAAGAATGCAGTTTCAGGATCGCAGGAAGGTTTATGAACAACCTTTGAAAGACAGATGACACGACCTTGACTGCTGACGGGGGGGAGGGATCGAAGCCCTTGCTGATGAAGATCAAGAATTGCAGCCTTCAGGGTGGATGACAATGTGATGCCAAGAAAACAACACCCCCACGCAAACACACACACAACTGTCCTGATCAGGAACATCGTGATAAATGAAGGAAAAGGGTTGTCAAGGAGCTTTCCCTGCTTGTATCCACACTCACCGCTCATGCACGCAGCAGAGCCCAGGCAGTGCACTCTGTCATAGACATCTACTGCACAGACTTTTCTTACAGTGCCGACAAGCAAGGGCTACGACTTTGACATATAAGGTGAGCCCGGCCCAAGCCACGGTATTTTCAACTGCTTTACATGCACGCGGAAGTTGGACACCGGATCAGGAAGACCCAAGGAGCATCCATGCATTTGAAAGATTATTGACCTTGACCGGATCAATCAATCAACTGCCGAAAAGAATAAACAAATCTAACTTGGAAGAAGTACGTTCAGAGTGGTGCTCACAGGCAAAGATGGCAAGACTGCACCTCACCCACGTTAGACATAAAATCCGGAGAGCCCAGTGTGTGGAAGACATCATCGTGCTTGGTGAAGGAGAAGGGACGTGACAAAGACGAAGACTGTCAGCAAGACGGACACAGAGGCGGCCACCCTGGGCTCAGACATGAGAACGGTTGTGCGGGTGGCGCAGGGCCGGGCGGCGTTCCGTCCTGTTGGACAACAGGGGGCTACGATTGGGAACTGACTCGGCGACCCCTGACAACCACAGACACGGGAGAGCCAGCACAAGTTGTGGAAGATTGGTACCAAGCCCTGTGACCGTCTGCAGGAAACCAGGGAATGCTGACGAGAAGATCTTTTCTAGAGTCGACAGACAAAGGGCCTTTCCCTGGAGCCGGCACCTCGACTTCGAGCCTTCTTGAATTGTGAGAAGCTCAGTTTCTATATTAGAAAGCCACCCACGTGTGCTTTCGACTGCAGCAGGACTAGGTAACTAAGACAGTGACATTGATCATTTCCGTTATTCTAGACCTTAACTATAGATGAACTTGAGCACAACATGCCTGGACCTTGACTGAGTCCTGGCTCTGTCTCCCTGATACGTATTAAGCCACGTGAGTAACCGTTATTGTTCCCATTTTATAGAAGAGGAAACAGCAGTTCAGGTAGGGGTCCCTTGCCCACAATTGCCCAGCTGGGAAGAGGCCGGGCCACAGAACTTGAAGGCACAGCGAGGTCAGGAGCACCGTGCTCTAGCACACTGCATCTGCATGAGACCGCCCGGGCGAAGCACGAACCAACCGCAAAAGCGACAGCGTTATCTCACAAACTTACTGTGACAGGCAGTGACGTCTTACGGAAACGAGACGGCCCACCCCCCATGGGAGATAGGTGCCCGCCATCTCTGGGGATCTCCGTCTGCCCACTGCATTTCTCTTTCCAAACAGCCAAGAAAGCAGTTTTCGTCCTTCGCTCGGCAGACGGCATTTATTTTTAATTTAATTTGTGGATCAGCGACTGCTTTCACACGACTCCAAAGCAAATATATTTAAATAAATATATGTTCACACACGCGTATGTAAAATGCCCCCTGGTGGTATGGTGGGTGTGATAGTTAAGGTGTATTGTGCCAGCCTGGCCAATGAACACACGTGGGATTAATTGAAGGGCCGAGAGGTAAATGGCTCAGCGAGCCTTGCCTTTCTTGTCCCTTGTTCTCTGACGGTCGGACCAGTGTGCGGCTGCCTTAGCTAGTTCTCTGCCTCAGCTGGCAAGGCTCACTTCCTGTGAGACATGCCTGAGGATGGACCTACCCTGACGCAGCCCTGGGGCTGGAGAGGCTGCGTGGAGACCCCTGCCAGCGCTGAGATGCTTACACGCTCACTGCAATCAGTGCCACTGCGTGTGTTTTGTGAGACTGAGGACTTTGTAGCTCAGTGCAGGACATATGGGCTAATGTCGGACTTATGGGCTTGGGCCACATTAGGTTGGAATGCTGTCTTAATGTGCACGTCCCCCTTCCATGAAGCTCTCAGCCATATATGAGTTTCTGTGGATGTGTTTTCGAGTCTACCCACACTGACTCAGTGGGTTAAGCATTGGACGGCTACCTAAAGGGCCAGTGCTTTGAATTTTCTTTAAGGGAGAAAGATGAGACAGTTTGTTCCCACAAAATGTAGTCTTGAAAACTATGAACAGTTCTACTCTGTCCTACAGGGCCACTCTGAGTTGGAATTGACTCCATGCCCCATGGGCTTCTGTACATATTATATGTATACACTCCTGTGCATGTCTGTGCATGAAGGAGCTTAAAAACTCATGGGAAAATTCCATTACATTTTCATTTCATTTTTTCATAAGTTATTTGAAGCACTCTTGAACATTAACCAAAAAATAAATTCATCGCCTTGAGTTGACTCAACTCATAGCAACCTTATTGGACAAAGTAAAATTTCACTATAGGATTTCTAAGAATATTAATCTTCACAGAATTTCCTCCCCCCCACCATCATGACCCCAGTTCTACCTTACAAGCCCAGCTAGACCGGAGCATGTATACTAGTACAGATAAGAGTTCTTGACACATGGAATCCAGGACAGATAAACCCCTCAGGAACAGTAATGGGAGTATGGAAACCATGAGAGTAGGGGGGATCTGGGGGGAGAAGGGTGAGAAAGGGCAACTAATCACAATGATCAACGTATAGCACCACCACCACCACCACCACTCCAAAGGGGACAGACAATAGAAGCATTGGTGAAGGGAGACAGCAGATGGTATAAGATATGAAAATAATAATTGTTTATAATTTATCAAGGGGTCACGAGGGTGGGAGGGTCGGGGAGGGAGGGAAAAAAAGAGGAGCTGATACCAAGGGCTCAAGTAGAAAGAAAATGTTTTGGAAATGATGATGGCAACAAATGTACAAATGTGCTTGACACAATGGATGGATGGATGGATGGATTGTGATAAGAGTTGTACGAACCCCCAAGAAAATGATTTTTTAAAGCAAAAAAAAATTTTTTTTAAAGAAGTTCTCCTGCCTAGCGGCTCGTGGGTTGGAATTGCTGATCTTTGGGCTGGCAGCGCAACATGTTTCCCTCTCTGCCACATGGGTCCATGTTGTGTTAGGCGCTGGCTCACAGCGACCCCGTGCACGTCAGAAGAAAACACCGCCGGCCCTGCGCCGTCCTCACAGCTGTTCCTAGGTCTGAGCCATTGTGGCCACGATGTCAGATGTCACTCCATCTGAGCCCATTGTAGCCACGATGTCAGTCCATCTTGTTGACGGGCTTCTCTTTCCAGCCCCTCCACTTTACCGAGCGCGCTGTTCTTTTCCAGGAACTCTGGAAAACTCTGGTCTCTCCTGATCTCCTGCTGAAAATATATGAGAAGTCTCAGCATCTTTGCTTGGGAGGAGCATTTGGGTTGTATTTGTTCTGAGTCAGAGTGGTTTGTTCTCTCGGCAGTCCATGGCACTTTCAGTATTCTTCCCCAGCACCACGATTCGAGTGCATCAATTTGTCTTCGGTCTTCCCTACTCAATGTGCAGCCTTCAGTGGCCTATGAGGCGATGGAAACACCATGGCATGCATCAGGCGCACCTCAGTCCCCACAGTAACATTGCTTTCAGCGCTGTAAAGAGGTCTTGTGCAGCAGATGGACCCAGTGCAGTGTGTTGTTAGGTCTCTCGACTGCTGCTTCCATGAACATTGATGGTGGATCCAAACAAGAAGAAATCCTTGACAGCTTCAATCTTTTCTCTGTTTATCACGATGTTACGTGTTGGCCAGGTGGGAGGATTTTGGTCTTCCTTGCATTGAGTTGTAATCCAATTAAAGGCTGCAATCCCTGATCTCCATCAGCAAGGGCTTCGATTGCTCCTCCCTTTCAGCAAGCAGGGTGGTGTCACCTGCACATTGAAGACTTCATAATCTTCCTTCCATCCTGATGCTTCATTCCTCCCCACTTATTCTCAGCAAACAAACTGAACAATGTCTGGCAGCTCCTTGTCGCTGTACTTCTGGCAACCGTTGTTGGAAGATCTTCAGCAAAGTTTTACTTGCATGCGACAACAATGATATTATTTGACAATTTCTGCGGGATCAGCTTTCTTTGGAATGCACATATATGGCTCTCTTCCAGTCAGTTGGTTAAATAACTGTTTCCCAAAGTTCTTTGCATCAACCAGGGAGTGCATCAGCTTGCTGAAACATTTCGATTGGTGTTCTATCAATTCGTAGAGCCTTGCTTTTTATTAATGCCTTGATTGGAGCCTGGGCTTTTTCCTTCGGTACCATTGGTCCTTCATCTGACTCATAGAGTACAACTGCCCCATAGGCATCCCATGACCGTAAATCTTTACTGACAAAGACCGCCTAAGCTAATTGCCAGGAAAGCAACAAATCCCAATTGACAGGCACGGTATAAACTACTTGATGACTATCCCTTAAAACCTCAAGGTGCCCCCTCCCCGCCCCCAGGGGGACGAACAGCAGACTGTGTGAGATATGAAAATAACAACCATTTATAATTTATCAAGGGTCCACGAGGGGGAACAGGGGAGAGAGAGGAAAAAAAGAGGAGCCGATACCAAGGGCTCAAATAGAAAGAAGATGCTTTGAAAATGATGATGGCAACCTATGCACAAATGTGATTGATTTAATTGATGTACAGATTGTTATAAGAGATGTAAAACCCTCAATAAAATGATTTTAAAAACTCAAGGGAAGGGGACAAACAGGAGGGGCTGGGGAAGAACAGGGTCCTGTCAGAGAGACCCGAGGGAACTGGGAGGACATGACCCAACGCAATGTGGTGTCCTGGATGGGATCGTGGGGCAGAACAGGGACGTGAGGCTAAACACAGGAAAGTGCAGCAAAGGGGGTGTCCAGGGAGCAGACCAGTGTCACTAGCCTGATGACTGATGGTTTGAATCTCCATCTGAGTCAGCAGAGGGGCCTGACTCACTCACTACCGTCAGGTTGGTTCCACCTCCCGGGCCCCATAACTCAGCGAGTAATTCCTGAGTTTTCCAGGCTGCAAATCTTGAAGCAAAGAGCCTCGTCCTTCTTCCGTGAGGCAGCTGGCAGGTTCGAACATGCTGGCCTGGGAGTTAGAGGCCCAACTTGCAACCCACGACGCGACACCACCAGGGCTCCTTGAACGGAGGCCTATGAATGGTCTTTTTAAAAGTCTCACTCTCACAAACTAAAGAACCAAACTCATTGCACCAAGTTGATGCCAACTCCCCCCCGCCCCGTAGGTTTCAAGATTGAAACTATGAGACTGTGACTACTTATGGGAGTGGAAAGTCTGATCTTTTCTCCCACCCAACGTATAACCACTGCACCAGAAGACCTCAGCCACTCCAAGCCAGCCAGACCCAGTTCTACTCGGCACTTGTGGGAGGGTAGGAATCAACTCTGCTTTCTGTTTTGTTTTCCAGAAGGATAAGCCAAAGTCAATTTCTTCTGACCGACAATCTGTGGTCAAGACCACTTAAAAGTTTATGAGTGGGGGAACAGTGATCCGAGATCTAGTTACAAACAGACCCTACCTCCCTCCGTCTGCTTTGCCCGCGCTGGCTCTCTTGCTCGCTCGCTCTGATGGAAGCCAGCTGCCCCATGGAAAGGCCCACGTGACAGACAGGGGAGGGCGACCTTGGTCAACAGCCAGCGAGGAATTGAGGCTCCCGGTCCAACCGGCCCTCTTTGGACTGACTGTATTACCTGCTCCCCAAATGTCGCTGCTGTAGATGCCCTAGTACATTCAAATAGGACCCGGTTCAGAAATAGGCATTTCCTTGTTAAGTTCATGAGCTCACCTGCAGTCCGGGTGGAGGGTGGGGGGCCTAGAGTGAACCTCTTCTGAGGGGTGCCTTATGAAAGGAGAAAGCAGACAGGCAGAGGGAAAGTCGTGTGACCAAGGAGCCCCCAAGCCTCCGGGGCAGGAGAGGGGCCCACTGAAGGTACAGACACCACGGAGACCCTGATGTGGATTTTTAACCTCTAGGAATGTAGGGAAATGTGTCTATTCTTGGCGCCACCGACTCTGCAGCATTTGACTACAGCAGTGCTGGGTCACTGAGAGAGTTCTGCCAGCCAGCCCCCAGGCAGGCGCGTTTGCCAACAAATCTTTCCCCGTGTGAGCCCTTAAGGCCTGCCCAGACTCCTGACCCACGGAGACTATGAAATTACAAATGGACATTGTTTGAAGGCACGACACTTGGGGTAATTTGTGACACAGCAGTAGCTAGCTAATGTGGCGATCTTTTTGGGAGGCTGGGGGGCCCTGGACACGGCCCTGCATGGTCGCAATACATGCCAGGCCCTGGGGTGCTGGTCTCCCCATGGTCCAGTGTGGCAGCCAGTGCAATGACTGGCCCCGGGGGTGCTGTGGGCGGGGCAGGGTGGGCTGTTCAGACCCACCAGACATTCAGACTCATCAGTTGCTCCGAGGTAGAAAGACAAGGCTCTCTGTTCCTCAGTAAAGATGTACGGTGTGGGCACCCCATGGGGGCAGTTCCACTCTGTCTTAAACAGTGTCTATGAGTCAGAATCAACTCAGTAGCAGCGGGGCTTGGCATTTTTATTTGTTTGTTTGTCGATGGAAGCAAGAATTCAAAATTCCTAAGAAAATTCTCAGAAGAGAAGGCGGAGATGCCCGTTTACAAACACCCCTCCGTTGCTTAAACCTCCGGTGTGTCTCACCGCTCTTCCCGCAGCGCCTCACTCCCACGAGGCGCTCAGTGTGGTCCCTAACCGCTCTTGGATCTCACCTTCTACCCACACCACACCACACCCCCTCCGCCATACCCCCCGCCCCCATGTTCTCTACACTCCAGGTCACATTGCGCTCCCGGTCCCTGCCGGCCCCAGGGCATTTGCACATGCCAAGCCTGCTGCCTGGCATTCTGCATCTTCTCATGGCTGGCTCCTTTAAAAATTTTTTTAAAAATCTTTTGAATCAATTAGGCCTCAGTTCAAATGGCACCAGCTGGGAGGGTCTGGCTCTGGTCACCCACCTGCCTCCCCCAGCCCTGTCCCTCACCTCCCCGTTTCCTTTCCTTCAATGAGTTTTTCTTTCCGGGTTTGTTTAGTCAGAGAGGCGGGTGGACGTGGGGGTTCTAAAGCCGTGGACCCTGATTCACAGCCTGGCTCTATGTTGTCCTTAAACAACTTCTGCTCTCGGCTTCCTCATCTCTGTGGCAGGCATGACTCTGGCACAGGATATGTTGGGAGAATTTAAAGAATAGACAAAGTGCCTCGCGACCATCCAGACACCCGACTCGTCGCAGCCCCATAGAGCAGACTAGAGCTGCCGCCGCCACCACCGCCGCCGCCATGGTGGACTTCCGTAACTGTCCACCTTCCAGGCAATGGAAGCCCCACCTGTCTGCACGGAGGAGCGGGTGGTTCCGAGCTGCAGAACTGCTGGCCAGCAGCCTGATTCGTAACCACTATGCCACCAGATGAAGTGCCTGGCGTGCTGTCAGGGGACTCGGGGGCACACTGGTTAAGCTCTCGGCTGCTAAGGGAAAGGTCGACAGTTCGAAGCTATGCCGTGGCAGCTCCGGCCCTGGGGAGAAAGACCGGGTGACCTGGTTCCACGGAGATGACCGCCAACACACCCACGGGGCAGCTCTGTCCTGCCACGCTGGCTCGCTTTGAGTCAGAGCCAACGCCAGCAAGGGCCCCAAGTATGTGTCTCCCCTGACACCGGACATAAATTCTCGGTCAGTCGGAGTTTTTCTGAGTCCCTCCATTTCAGACTAAGAGCTGTTGTTTCCAGGTGCCACAGAGGCGACTCCAGCCCACGTTGACCCCGGTGTCCCACACAACAACTCGAAGCACGGCCAGGCCAGGTGCCTCCCACGGGGGCGGGCATCATGCTATCCTCCAGGGACTGGTCCCTCCTGATCACGGGTGACGTGAAGTCTCCACACAGTCGTTTCCAAGGAGCATGGACTTTTCCAAAGGCAGACTGGTGTGACCCCCAGCTGGGGTCCTGCAGCCCAACCCCAGGCCGATGCTGCCCACCCTCAGAAGCAGAGTCCTCAGGGTGCGAGTTTCCCAGGGGGCGCTTTCGACGGAAGAAGACCTCAGGATCCTCACTTGCTTTAGACAAACCAAGAGCCGCGGCCCAGAGAGAGGCTGACACTGGCCTCAGGCTGCACAGCTGCTCCCGGAGAAGCCAGACGTGTTATCTCTGTCCCCGGTTCCAAGATTCTCCTTCCAGATGCCAACCTGGAAGTGTCTGTTCAATGGGCACCCACTTGTGCCAGGCACTGTGCCAGGCTGGAACACAGGTCAGTTCATGCCTGGCCGTAAGAACCCCTGAGATAGGTTTCATTTCCGTCCACACCTGACAGAAGAGGAAAGTGAGGCTTTAAGCCACGCGAAGACCTCCCCAGGGAGGGCTGGCTGGTGTTCAAACTCTGACTTCCGGACTGCAGAAGACCAAGGTCACCTGCAGGTGCAGCAGGGACCGAGAAGAGAGGAAGGAAAGAGGAGGCCGGGCCACCCTGGGGAGATGAGCTCCTGATGCTGTGCTATCACAAATTCATATCTTTGAGGCAGAACCAAAAACAGGATGTGGGTTTCCCTTTAAGGGGCGGGTGCCCCAAATAGACATGTGCTGGGGGATGCACGTGAGCATCACGGGGAGGCAGTACCTGTACTCGTGAGAGCACAGGCCAACGAGTCAGCCCGCTGCCTGGACATGCCCCTGGGGCACATGGCTTGACTTTTCTGAGCGCCACACAGAACGTCACCTCCCCGCATGTCAGGAGAGTAGGCGACAAACACTGTTTCAGCCAGAGGGACTGGTAGTCTGGGGAACTAGAGGCCATTCTTTATGGCCCCGCCCCCGCGCCCCCAGCAGTCCATGTCATCGTGTCCATTAGCACGGACATGCCCCAGTCTCCCCAAAGAATACACCATTTCAGCAAGGTCGGGGAGTCTGCTGTACAAGGAAGCTCCCAGAGGAACCCTCCCACACGTCCCCTCCACATGGATGCCCCTTCGACCTCTCCCGTGGGACTTCCTGAGGTCAGCCAGGCCCTGCTGCTGCTCCTCCTTACGGACTGGCAGTTGTGTTCATGTGACTCAAGCTTGCTGAGCCCGTATCTGGTAGGAAGGGCCTCAAGCGAGCCCGCAGACCTGACCCCTGCTCTCCCAGAGGTCCCTTCCCCGGGCTCGGCGGGGGGGGGGGGGGGGGGGCTGAGGAGAGAAACACATTCGTTGGCACTCCTATGCGGGCAAGAGAGAGTTTTGAATCAAAGAGCAGATGGGTTTGGGCTCCCACTGCCCCCCACAGCCTTCTATAAATTGGGGGTTCACAATGTAAGCTCTGGCACTTTGAAATTTGCATTTCATTACCATCTTCTTTGGCTCACAGGCTGGCGTGCTCTTCCATTGTCCTAGTTGATGCCTCACTTGGATGGCTGCTTGTTTGAAGACAAGCCTTTGTTTGTTTGTTTTTAAATCATTTTATTGGGGGCTCATACAACTCTTATCACAATCCATCCATCCATCCATAGTGCCAAGCACATTTGTACATTTGTTGCCATCATCATTCTCAAAACATTTTCTTTCTACTTGAGTCCTTGGTATCAGCTCCTCATTTGCCCCCCCTTTCCTCCCCCCCCCTTTCCCTCACGAATCCTTGATAACATAAATTATTATTTTTTCATGTCTTACACTGTCCGATGTCTCCCTTCACCCACTTTTCTGTTGTCCGTCCCCCAGGGAGGAGGTTATATGTAGATCATTGCGATCAATTCCCCCTCTCCACCCCACCTTTCCTCCACCCTCCTGGTATCACTACTCTCATTATTGGTCCTGATGGGGTTTATCTGTCCTGTGTTCCCTGTGTTTCCAGCTCTGATCTGCACCAGTGTACAACCTCTGGTCTAGCCAGATTTGTAGGGTACAATTGGGATCACAATAGTTGGGAGAAGGAAGCATTAAAGAACTAGAGGAAAGTTGTATGTTTCATCGTTGCTACACTGCACCCTGACTGGCTCATCTCCTCCCAAAGACCCTTCTGTAAGGGGATGTCCAGTTGTCTACAGATGGGCTTTGGGTCCTCACTCCGCACTGCTCCTCATTCACAATGATATGATTTTTTGTTCTTTGGTGCCTGATACCTGATCCTATCGACGCCTCGTGATCACAGAGGCTGGTGTGCTTCTCCCACGTGAAGACAAGCCTTTCAGACCCCAGACACTATTCCAATTGATAGCTGGGCACCATCTGCTTTCTTCACCACACGTTATGTTTGCCTTTTTTTCTGTTACTGTAGATTAGTTTGCATTTTCTGGACTTTTCCGTAAACGAAAGCATGCCGTTTGCCCTCCTTTCTGTCTGGCTCCTCTCACTGAGCACAATTCTTTTGAGATTCCCTCCTGCTGCTGACTGTAGCCAGCGTTGGTTTCTTTGTACTGTCGAGTAGTATTCCACAGCCGCTGCCATTTTGGTGTGGATGCCCCTGAATTTGCTCAACCTTTCACCTGTTGACCCATATGGGGTTCTTCCCAGTGTTTGCCTTTTGCACATCAAGCCACCGCCAACACTCCTGAACAAGTCTTTGCGGGACACAGGGTTCCCTTCCTTTGAGGTCAGGGCCTGGGACTGGGTGAGCCTCCTTTAAGCGCAGGGTCGGCTTCACACTATCACTACCGCCCAGGTCTTTTTCAGAGCGGTCGGTCCGTGTTACGTTCCCGCCGGCCTTCTGTGAAGGTTCCAGCGCCCACATCCCGGCCAAGACTCGGGGTTCGGAGTCTTTTCGTTCCGGCGTTCATGCAGTGGTACCCCTGTGTGCTTCCCTTGTGGCTGATGAATGATAGCACGCATTCTTCTCATGCGCTTATTGACCAGCCTCGCATCTTCTTTTGTTTAGTAACGATTCAAACATCCTGACCGTTCGAACAGCTTAGCTATTTTAAAAATATCTTCATCAAGTTGTGCATACGTTCTGGGTGCAAGTCCTTTGTCGGATAAACATACGTGAGTACCTCCTCCGAGTTGGTGGTTACCTGTTCATTTTCCTACCAGTGGCTCTTGAGGACCCCTTGTGGTAAGACTTGATAGCATCGATTTCATCCGTTTTCCCTCTAGCTGTGTCTTCTCTAAGAAGGATTTGAGTGGCTTTTCAAGAACATCTCTTTGCTGTGCGTTCAGTAGGGCGACAGATTAGGCATGTATGGTCATTAACAGGGAGTTCTTTTTCTTCAATCATAAATTCTCTGCAGACCCTACTTTGTAGCTCCTTTTGTCAAAGGAGGTGGCTGCCCATCTCAGACAGGGGAGGGGAACATCTGGCCCATGAGCCATGTAAGGCCAGCAAAATCATCAGTGCCAACTAACATCACTCGCCTCACCAAAGAGAGGCTGCTCCAGCCTTCACATTAACGCACCCAGTCTACCTCACGGTGACCAAGTCCACTGTGGCGACCCTACAGGACAGGGTGGCGCCGCCCCTGTGGGTTTTCGAGACTGTAACTCTTAACCAGGGTAGAAAGCCCCGTCTCTCTCTGGAAGAGCGACTAGTGGTTTCAAACTGATGACGTTGTGGTTAGCAGCCCAATGCATAACCACTACACCACCAGAGCGCTCTAACCAAAAAAATAAAGGGAGTGAGTTAACTAAATGTCTGACCACTCAGACCCTCCAATGATGTTGTAAATACCCAAATGGCCCTTGGCCGGGAAAAAAAAAAAAAGATTTCCCCACCTCTGTAGCGGGAGCGGGCGGACCTGACTTTCCCTCCTAAACCCAAGTCCTCCAATTGGTGTCCCCTCAGGAAAGTCACTTACTGTGGGCATCTCAGTTTCCTCAGTGGGGAGGTGCAGGGCCAAGTGGGGAGAGGTTACTGGGCTTTGGGCTTCACAGGTAAAGCCGGAGAACTTCTGGGAATTGCCATTTGGGTCAGTTGAGGGGAGATGGACACCTCAGAATCTTCTCCATCAGAGCTCAGGCAGGGCAGGCTACCACACCCGCACCACATGCTAAGGCACTGTGGCCCAGATAGGGAAATGGGCCCAGGATCAGTTTGCCCAGGCAGGTGGGGCTCACTTCTGGTCTTAATTTCTCTTTGCACCCAGAGCTGCCTCTGGGCTAGACAAGCTGGTAGAACCCGCCTGGACCTCTCCCTGGGGTGGAGGAAGCACCTGCCCCTGCCAGGGCAGGCCACTCCTGATTTCCCTCTCAGTCTCAGCCTCTTCATCCCCCTTCACCATCCTCTCCAGAGCTCAGGTGGGCTCGGGGTTGTACCTGCTTCACCGGCGCCACCTTCTGGGAAAACGTAGAACAACACCTTCAGGGTGCCCGTGCCCAGTTCTCTGAACTCCTGGGGCCTTCCTGAGTCAGATCTACTCAAGGGCAACCTACAACTTGGGTGCCCAGCCCTGCAACCCAGGTGGGTTTCCCCTTTGAGGCACATTCCGGAGGCATAAGGCTAAGGCTAGATTCTGAAACGTGGCCGGAGGGCCCTGGAAGCGTCGTGGGAGAATGACAGCCTTCCCACGTGTCCGGAGTCACCGCCTGGGAAACACACAGGGCGTTCTACCCTGTCCTATTGGGTCGCTGTGAGTCCGCAGTGGGTGTTTTGGGAAGGCGCTGCCTGGTGTAAGATGCATCATCATTGTTTACGCCATCAAAAACAAAAACATAACAATCTCCTACCAATTCGACTACGGCAGCTCCTTATCACTTCATTCTTATTTCATACTGACCGAAGGGGCTCTGGTAGGCTTCCCTGGATTTTTGTGATAGCTCGTTCTTATGCATACATGAAAAGGAAATCATATCTATATTTTAAAAAGAAACCCTGGTGGCATAATGTGGCCCACAATGGGCTGTTACCCACAAGGTCACCAGTTCAAACCCACCAGCTTCTCTGATGGAGAAAGATGAAACTTTCTCTTCCCGTAAAGATTTAAACTCTTGGAACTCTCCACCTGCAGGCTCTATTCTGTCCATAGGGTCGCTGTGAGTTAGGATCCACTTGATAGTAGTGAGCTTGCGTGTGTGTGTGTGCGTGCTTTTTAAATAATAAAAATATTTTTGTTAAAATATTTTCAAAACTTTGTGTAGTGCCTGACCTAACTTTTTCGTTCAAAGTCCTTGATGCCTGCATTTTTCCAAGCAAAATCACCATCTGTACCAATAAAAGATAAATCTCTTTTTCTTTCTTTCTTTCTTTTTTTTTGAGAGAAGTCTTTCTTTAGCGTGCACCATTACCGTCTCTCGGTGCTCTTTCATGCGATAAGTTTTGATGTGCGTGAGGGCCTTGGCAAGTCACTGAAATTGTAACACACCTCCTGACTCCAGAGATGTTCACATGTGGGGGAAACATGCGTTTTAGAATGCGTGAAGTACGGGATTAGCCCAGCTCGTTCCATAAAATTATTGGGGCATCTATTCTAAGCCAGGCTATCCACTAGAGGCAGGGGACTGCCCCTATCTCTGAGAACTCACAGTGCCCAGGGAGACAGACATCAAACAAATGATTACAAAGACATGGGTGTTCACCTGTTATGGTTGTGCTATGCTATACCCGGGAGAAGTGGAGGGAACTGGTCGGAAGGGAATGGGACGTCTAAATGGCACGGCAGGGCAGTCTAATCCCGAACACAGGGCCCAGGCCTCCCAAGTCCCCTCTCCGATCTGGCCTCAGTAGTTCTGGCCAGGCCTTGGCGAAGATCCTACCACCTTGAGTCCTGGGAAATTACTGGTGGTTGGAGAGCAAGGGGTCGGCCTCTCCTTTGATCCCAGGAAGCGGTGTCAGCCCAGCCCCAGGATCCCCGGTTCCCAGTTAGATCCCGAATCCCGGAATCCTCCCAGGGCCAGAACAGGTTCCCAGTAGACCTGGACTCCTGATGCAGTCAGGTGAGACCTCCACTCCCTGCTCCTCCAGCCACCCTGCTGGGGCGGGGTGAATTCCAGCCCCACTGCCCCTCTGAACCTTCCACCCAGGCTTAGTGACAAAATGGCTCTGAGCTACAGAGGGCATGACACCAGGATCCTGGCGCTAGTCACCCAGGCGTGTCAGCGGCCCCTCCCCTCAGCACAACCCAAGGACCAAAGATCTCGAGACAGGCAATTTAGTGTTCTGGTTTGTCTATTGATTCAGGAGACAAGTCTGGAACTGAACTGGCTGACTCAAAGGAATGCATATTTAAAGAGTTTCCTTGAACCATCAGCAAATCGCCCTCTGGGGATGGTGTATCAACTTACACTCCTTGTAACCCCTGCCGCTGTCCTCATCGGCTGTGTGTCACGAGAGGGGGCTCTTAGACTGGGTGTGCACTCAAGTGGTCTGTGAGGCTTGCTACACAAACGGACAAGCCACTGCTGACAGGAAGAAAACATTTGCAAAAACGATCTCCAACAGTGGACTCACATTTGAGTTACACAGAACCCATAATCCTTCAAGATGACATGACAGTTAAGTAACAGTGGGGAAAGGACCTGAATTCCTATTTCTCTGCAGAAGGAAGACAAGTGGCCTCCTGGTCAACACGCACAGAAGCTTCTCCTCAAAGATGTCATTGCTCTATTGGTTCCAACTCACAGAGCCTCTGTGTACCAAAGAGAGAAGCGCGGCCTCGTGTTCTGGTCCCTCACAATTGCCCCTGGGTGGGTTTGAAAGGCCGACCGTGTGGTGGCTTAACCCATGGGGCCACCAGGACTCCACACACGCCTGTTAGAATGGCGACATTAAAGAGACCTTGTCCAGCTTTCGCCAGGATGCTGAAATCCTGACGTCCTCATCCACCACGGGTGGGTAAATCTGCTGCACGAGACCTCGTTAGAGGATTGCAAAGCAAGGATGTGACTGAGCACCAAGGTGTGCCCGACCCACGCACGTGAAAGCCGGACATTGAACGCGGAAGACTGAACAGGGGAGCCGTTCAAGAAGACCGAAAACAAACAGACCTGTCTTGGAAGAGGGCCCCTTAGAGGCAAGGATGGCGGGACACTTTGGACATAGTGTCAGGAGAGACCGGTCCCTGGAGGAGGACATCATGCTTGACAAAGTGGGGGGGGGGGCAGCGAAACAGAGGAAGGCCCTCAGGGAGAGGGAGGGACACTGTAGCGGTAACGAGGGGCGCAAGCAGAGGAACAATGACCAGGAGGGCACAGGACCGGCAGTTTTTCCTTCTGTTGTGGATAAGGTTGCTATGGGCTGGAACCGCTCACTGGTTGGAGTGATACAACTGCTTTGGAAAACATGGTACCGGTTCCTTAAAAACTAAAGCGTACACTGACCAGACTTCCCACTCCAGGGACTGACCAAGAATGAGAGTGTGCGGCCCACAAAGACTTGTTCCAGCAGCTTGAGTTAGGGTAGCCAAGTACTGGAGACAACTCAAACATCCATCCACATAGGATCGAATAAACATTATGCTCTCTCCTAGTCAGCATTAAAGGAATGAACTATGGATCCCTCAACAACATGGATGCATCTCAAACTAATGAAGCTGACCTTAAACATAAATCAAATATATCTCTAGACTGAACAGTTGTTGAGCTTCATTGATAAGAGATGTCTGCATGGGGCACTTAGCTCTCTTGAAGAGCCACCTCTGAAGGATCACACTGATAGGGCTCAACTGGACAGATAAGGCAACTGTTGGTCTCTCCCGTCCGAGCGAGGGCAGAAGAGTGGTGAAACCTAAAGCTGGTGGGAAGCAGGAGTCCAGTGGACGCCAGGACCGCCTGCACAGCATTCTCCGCGGCCCTGAGACCTGAAGAACTAGATGGTGTCTGGCTCCCACCGCCATCTTCTCCAAGGGAGCATATTAGAAGGGCCTGGATGGAGTGTGAGAAAAATGTGGAACTAGAGTGGAAAAAAAAAAAGAAAACGACCAGGCTGACTGATTGGATAGCGAGGGGCAGAACCTCTGAGACTGAAAGCCTCGGTCACCTTCAGGTCTGGTCATGAACTCACCCCACCACGGCTCAGTTTTCAGCTGAACATCAGCCAGGCCTATAGGAAACAATAATCCTCACGAGGTACATACTCCTTACAATAAGCAGCCATTTGAGACCCAGTGGCTGGCACTGATCCAAGGGCAGAGTGGAGAGGGCAAACACAGACAAGAAGCGGATCAGTAAGGCTCTATTGTGGAGATTGCGATCAGTGACATGCCATCCAGTGTGGGTGAATTGCTTACTGGAAAGCTAATCTGCTTTGTAAATCGCCCAATTCCCAATCAAACGTTAAAAATAAAGCAGAAAGATTAGATAAGAAACCCGAGACCCAGAGGGGAGTGAGTTCTTAAGAACAGGGCGGACATTTGAAAAAGAAGCGAGAAGGGCGGCACCATGGGAAGGACGTCATCGTTGCTGCTGAATTGTCCCTGAACACATGGTTGAATCGGGTCAGGTTCTGCTGGGTACACTCCCAACAATAGCAATCAAAGAGAAAATGCTTGATCACAACAGGAAAAGAAATCACACGGCGTGGGAGGAGCCTGGGCAAGAGCCCATCCCGGATGGAGCATTGGACGGAAAAATCAATGTGCTCTGAAATTTTTCACCCAAATCGCAGTGAAACGTTGTTTTAAGTCCATCCTATATGATCTTATTTCTGTGAAATTGTAGAGGGGTCTGCCAGCGCCTTCATCTGACTCTATGCTCTGCAGGCAGGTTTTGGGTTCCCACTGTGTGCCATTTCAGCTCTGGCACTTTGCCGTCCATCACGTCTGATTTTATTGTTGCCATCATTGGATCACAGAAGCCGGTGTGCTTCTTCTGCGTGGACTCGGTTGACTCCTCATTTAGAGCGCTGCTGGTTTGAATACAAGCCTTTAAACTTCAAGACCCCAGACACGATTCCAATTGCTAACCGGGCACCACCTGCTTCCTTCCCCACACTTGGCCGTGGCCGCCTTCTCTTCAGTGATCAGTTCATGCAGGTGAGTACCGAGCAGGGCCATGTTGGCAGAACTACGTGTTCTTGGACTGGGGCTAGAGCTCAGCGGGAGCCCAGCATCCACCTGTTTGTCCACAGGGTACGCGCGCCTCAGGTTTGCTTTGGCAGTTGTAGTGTGACAAAACCAAGCCCCATGAGACCAGCGACACCAACCACAGCAACAAACCGATCAGTGGATGAGTGAACACACAAGAGCACACAAAAGGCAAGAAAGCAAAACCCCATAGACCCAAAAAAGCAAAACATTGCCAATCATCCCGCGGGGGTATATGGCGATTGTACCGACACCATCTTTCCAGGGATGCAGCTCTGCAGACTCTGTCAGTGTGGGCCGTCTGTGAGAGCATGGTGCCACCACCCATGAGTCCGATCCCCCATTCGATGGAGCTCAGTTTACCCCAAGCATGGGGCTTAGTGCCAGGGGAAACCTCCTGGATCAATTCCTACAGGTGCCGATCCCTGCCCAATAGATCAGAACCTGTCATATCACTGCAGTGGGGTGGGGTGGGGCATCAGGTACTAAATATAGGATTATTCAGGGTCCCTTTCCATTGGACACCCACCAGGCCTTACAGAGGGGTACACCTTCTATCTAATCCTGAACTGCTTGGAATGAGAGCAGGCAGGGATGGATCGCCAAAGTCAGACCAGCATGTCACCACCAGGGGGAGCCGCTGGGCAGGTGCTAAAACCAGCCAGAAGACATGGGAGGCCTCTGTGCCTCCACCGGGACAGGGGCCCTGGGAGCCCTGCCTAGAGAGGGTGCTTCCGCCAGCCTTGGTGGGGTTGCCTGGCAGCTGCTGGTCCCATGCTACTCTTGGTGGTGCCTGATAAGTGGGTGGCATGGGAGCATCGTGCCAAAGTGTGCGTGTCTCGAGACTGAGTCAGCCGCCAGCAAAGCAAAGCGCCTAGCCCAGAACCTCCCCGTGAGTCAGGCCCAAGCGGGACAAGGAGGGCGTACCTTCTAATGACCACTCCAGCTAAGGTGGAGGGGAAGACTGAGGTCTATGAAGGAGAGGAAGCAGGCGCCCATGCTTCCTGCCCGCCAACACTGTCTCCTGCTCTGACCTCTCTCAGAGGGGTATAAACTAGCCCCCAAAGGGCGGGTACGGGGCTTTCACACCGACTGCCCACGGATGAATCCAACCCACAGGTGCTTCATTTGGCTCACAGGGGGTTAACAGTGTTTAGCAATCGGCATGTTGAAATGGTCTCAGTTGGCTGCAAACTGAGCGATAAGCCATTCAAACCCAGAGGCCCCTTAGAAAACAGGCCTGTTATCTGCTTCTGAAAGGCCACAGCCTTAAACACCCCCCACCCCACCCCCGTGGAGCACAGCGTGACTCTTCCACACACGTGAGGGACACCTGGGTCAGAATCAGCTCAATGGCATCTCTGCTATGTTTTGTTTTTATGTTTAAATTGGTCCATTTCCCATAAAAACGAAGCTTCCTGGCTTCTTTGGTCAGAGGGGAAGTTCTGGCCAGAGGGCTCACATTCCTGCGTGTCCGGATGGAGCTGGGTCCAGCCTCCGTCTGGTGGCCTCATGCAGACACAGGCTGGACTGCTGAACTGGATGTCTGAATGTCCCTGGGGTTTGTGACCCCGAGACTAGAGGAAACCTGGGAAAACATGCTGGGTCTCAGACGGACCCCATTCCATCCTCACATAGTCACATCCTCCTCCCAGGCCAGGCCCTGTGTAGGGCTCGTGGGCTCCTTGTCACCTATACACTTGTATCATTTATGTTGTTGCCATTAGGGGGCCCAGGTGCCGGTTCTGGCCCACAGGGACCTGTGTCCACTAGAACACAATGCTACCATCCTCATAGGCGTTGCTATTTGAGCCACAGTATCAGTCCATCCCGTTCAGAGTCTTCCTCTTCGTCGGTGACCTTCTGGCTTTGCTAAGTATGATGTCCTTCTCCAGAGACTGGCCCCTCCTGGTAACATGCCCAGAAATGATGTCAGGCCAGAGACTAAGGGACGTCCTCACTGCACATCTCCAAGACAGATCTCGCCATTCTCCTGGCAGTCTGCGAGAGTGGCTCTTCCTCACCCACGCCTGCATCTTCCCTCAGTCCTGCCTGTCCATCGTCCAGTCTTCACATGTGCACGAGGAGATAGCAAAAGCCGCGGCTTGGGTCTAGAGCCCAACATGTCTCGAATTGTCTCATTTATCTCATCAGCCTCCACAGGCAGGGTCTGCACCAGTCAGGAGAAAGTAGCCCAGCAGGATGTGGGATTGGCTCAAGGCCATACAGCCTTCAGGTGGGGCAGGGCCATGCAGGGGGAGGCTCCTCATGCACCTGACCCAGGTCCAAGGTCCAGGCCTCAGGCATGGAAGGCCAACTCACCGAGAGGAAGCTACAGCAGGGACATCAGGTTAGACTCCCAGCTCGGCTATTGTCCTCATTCAGGGGCCATTTGGCAAAGACTGGAGATCTTCCTGGTTGCCACAATTAGGTGGGGGTGGGTGCTAGCGGCACACAGTGTAAAAGCACAGGGGTGTTGCCAGACACCCTCCAAGCACAGGATGGGCCCCCACCACACAGAACCATCTGTTTGTGTGGAGCCTGAGGAACGCCCCTCTGGGAGTCACAGGAAGACAGAGACAGAGACATGCAGGGACAGGGTCCTGTGATTCAAAGTTACAGGCAGTAGGACGTCGCGTCCATGAGTTCTCTCAAAATGTGGGAGTGCAGAGGGCAGGTCTGAATTCTCCATTGCCCCCTGCAATGGAGGGCTCCAGGGAGGCCTCCTTTTCCCCGCAAATATGGGAAGAGCCGGTCCTGGACATGTCTGGGGGCCTGATGCCAATTTATAATCAAAGCAGCTTCTTTGCAAAGGCAGACGCCCAGGCCCTTCCTTCCTAGATGTGAACGCCGTGCCCCAGCCTGAGATGGCGCGGCCAGTAGAACATGGGGAGCGCTGCGTGCCAGACCTAGGCCTGATGCTTCAGGGGGTTAGCAGTTTCTGCTTCCTGCCCCTCAGCACCCAGGCCGCCACGCTGCGAGGAAGCCCAAGCTGCTGCTGCTGCACAGACTCTGATCCCTGCAAGGTCGCGCAGAGGGCTGCCCCCCCCCATCCCCCCAGCAGCAGCCAGAATCCAGCCTCAACTGGCAGGATGTGTGAGGGAGATCTTGGGAATGGATCTTCCAGACATCCCAGCTGGCAGGAGGTCGGGGCACAGAGAGCAGCAAACAGTTCCTTTTGAGCTCTGCCCCAATTGCAAAATCGAGAGCAAGCCCCACGGTGGCAGTTCGTCACCCAGCCATGGCTAATCATTGACACAAGCATCAATGGTCACTGGGCTCTTCTGCGTCTGGCACCATGCCCAGGGCTGCAGACGCATTACCGTACACACCGTTCCCGTATCAACTTGATTGGAGAAGCATTTTTAGAGCAGGAAGCCAGGGTGTGGAGAAATTAAACATCCCCAGCCCCGGGCCTCCAGCCAGGAAGGCCGAGCTGACTCCCGGGACCCAGGCCTTCTTCAGGGCACTTCCATAGAGTGCCCCCTGCTCAGCTCCTGCCCATCCGGCGGCCTTGGCTCCCTGTCCCCTGTCCCCTGGTCCTCTGCTTCCTGTGATGCTCCACCCTCCAGTGCCATGGTCACCTCTTTCTTTTCCTTTTTGATCACCTTGTTCTTAATCTGGCTCAAACCACTTTGGCAAGACTCCCACTGGCTGAGCAAGATAAAACACAAAGCTCGCCACTAGGGCTGTCTGTCGAAGGATGGCTGCGGTGGGGTAGTTGTTGAGTCTGTTTAAACGCATGGTGGGCCCCCCGTGGGCAGCACTGCGGCATAGGGTCTTCAAGGCAGGGACCTTTTGGAAGCAGGTAGCCAGTCCTTTCTTCTGAGGCACCTCTCCAAACTTTCTGTAAGTAGTTGAGCGCGCTGTTTTAGAGGACACATTTAAAACATTTTTTTTTTAAAACCCCAAACTCAGAGCTATAGAATTGATTCTGACTCCTAGGGACCTGATAGAACTGCCCCTGTGGGTTTGTGAGACGCTTCATCTCGATGGGAGTGGAGAGGCGCATCTTTCTCCCTGAGACGAGCTGGTGGATTCAAGCTGCTGACCTTTAATCTCTGTGTCACCAGGACCCTTTGTAGGGGACAGCACTCTGTGCTATTGGATCAGTTTAGACATGTGACAGCCAGAGGAGAACTTCCCTGGGGATCTCAGAGATTGTAACTCTTTACAGGAGGAGAAAGCCTTATCTCTCTCCCACGGAGCTGTTGGCAGTTTTGAACTGCCGAACTTTTGGTTAACAGCCCAATGTGTAACTAACTACACCACCAGGGTTCCCACATAGAGGACAAGAGACCCCAAATCTCATATAGAATCGACAGAGAACATTTATTCGTTCTTACACGGGACAAAGGCGAGCCCAAGACGCATCACCTGGAGGAGGGAGGTCATCCGCACGAGGTCCCCATGGCGTCTGTGGCAGTTACATCATCTCATGGTGACAACCTAAAGGTCTTAAGAGCGAAGGGTGGGGTTTAGCTGGTCGATTGGGTCACAGCTTGATCGGAGGGCAACCAAGAGAGATGGCCCCTGGGCGCTGGCCCTCTTCTCTCTCTGTCGCTGCCTTCACCTTCTGTTGGCAAGCCACCTGGAGCCGAGCTGAGACCTGTGAGGGCCTGGAGATGCTTCCACCGCCACAGGATCCACAAAACTTTGCACCCACTGGCCTACGATCTTCCTGCATTTCACATCATTGCGTGTGTGGCGTGAATCCGAAGGGGATTTTATGGACTAGCGTCAGATTTCCAGACTTGATCTGGACTGAGCTGGGATGTTTTCTTAGCATGCAATCAGTCTTTGATTGAAGGCTTTCTCACGCATATGTGGGTGTCCCTGGATCTGCTTCTCACACAGCGTCCAAGGGTTTCCAGAGAATCAGCAGCTCACGTAGGACAGGGAAGACCAAGAAAACGATCACAGAAGTATGATTGGCCGCTGATTAATATATCATAGTTTCAGGTAGGACTACAGAAGTGAAGGGTTGGGACCACAACTAGGACACATATATTAGGCTAAAGAGAAGAGTTTGCAAGATTGGTACAGGGCCTCAGACCAAGGCATCAGCGCAGGACTCATGACTCTGGGCCCCAGAACCCTAATCTCCATCAAGAACACGCCAGGCAAGCCCCTCAGGGAGGCTGTCCCTGCCTGGGCTGCTTAGGAAGGTGCTAGTAATCCACTTTCTCCGACACCCTGTCTGAAGGCAGGATTGTGCATCTCCTGAGTTAGCAGTCAGAGTTCTGAAACTGTGCATCTTTACAGATGCACATAGCCTCCATCTTTCCCTGTCCTTTTACAGAACAAGTGTTCCTATCCCTGGTTTGGGCCTCAGCCACCTCCACCCCACCAGGGCTCCCATTCAATCCATACAAGGACTGTCATTTGTGATCCCCATCCTAGAACCGGGAAGACACTGACAAAGGTTCAGAAACACTGTTAACAAGCTGGACCTTAAGCACAGCCTGTGTGACGGGGAAGCCCAACACATGCAGCACAGAAATGCCCCCTGTCCGCACTACCTCCTGGACCTGTTCCCCAAATCCTACTGAACAAGGCAGGGGCCAAGTAAAAATAGTTTTAAAGAGACATCTTTTTGAAAGGCTTCCCTCCAAGTGGTTTAAAGCAGAAAAGATGTCAGTGCTCAAAATCACAAGCATCAGTGGCTTGGGGGATTTCCTTTGTGGAACGTTCCACATTTTAGGAAAGGTCCCAGAAAAACCACCTGCCAGGTGCGAGAATTCTCCACTGGCACCAAGGAGCCCTGGGTTTAATCCTGTGAAGTCACCCTCTGTCCGTTTTCACAGTAACCCTAAACCTGCCCTGAGTAGTCCAGACCAGTGTTTCCTTCCAAGAGCCAAAAAGAACAATACCATCTGTCCCCTAGGCTTCCTGCTTTGACTGAGAAACACTCCAAGGTCAAGTTCAAATCCTCTCTACCAAACACCCACAACCAAACCTGCTGCCATGGGGTCAACTCTCAGAGTGACTCTACGGGACAGACTAGAACTGCTCCCCAGCGTTCCCAAGGCAGATCATCTTCAGGGGAGCAGACAGGTGGAGTCAAGTCTCTGACCTTGAACTTAGTGGCCCATTGCATGATCCATCATACCACCAGGTGTCTTTCTTGACACCCAAACCCACTTCCATGGAGTCAATCTGGACTTAGAACTGTAGCACAGGGTAGAACTAACCGCCTCTGTGAATTTCTGTAACTTTCTTTCTTTCTTTCTGGTAGATCAATCTCTCTCTCTCTCTCTCTCTCTCTCTCTCTCTCTCTCTGTGTGTTTTATTGCCACATAATGCACATATCATACAATTCAAACAGTTCAGTCATATCAAGAAGATTTATACAATAATTACTCCAATCCATTTTAGAATACATTTTTAATGGTTAAATCACTTTTACAATGAGGTGTGCAATTACCATCAGTTCTAGGGTTCCCTCCACTCCACCCTATACCCGCATACTTGGTTTGCTCTCCCACCCACCTCCCCCACACACCCTGTCATCAGTTCTTATACCTCTCTGCATCTACTCCTGTGCGTCACAAACTGGGAAACCCAACAGAAACAAGAATAAACAGAAGCAAAATAAAGTGGTAAGGATACAATAACCATACTATGAGATAAAAACACAAATAATGTGAGAGGGTAACTCTTTACTGGAGTAGAAAGCCTCACCTTTCTCCCTCGGAGAGGCTGGAGGCTTCGAGCTGCTGACCTTAGGGTTAGAGCTCACCATATAAGCACTATGACTTCAGGGGTCCTCCCAACAGGACTAGGGGAGTTGAAATCTTCCAGTCTTTGAGCCAAGTTCTTAACCTCCGGGGAGTGCCAACCTCACTAAGAAAACCTGTATACAATGTATATTTTAGGAGTCTCTTAGAGCCCTGCTGGTACAGAGGTTCTGAGGTGGGCTTAATCCACAGGGTCAGCAGTTTGAAACTCACAGCCACTCCTCGGGAGAAATATGAGGCTTTCTGCCATAAAGAGTTAGTCTCGGAAACTCACAGGGGCAGTTCTACCCTATGCTATAGGGTCTCTAGGAGTCAAACTCAACTCTTGGCAGCGAGTCTGGGTTTGAGTTTAAGTCTGATAGACTTTGGGTGAGACTGGGGTTGTATGTGTTTATAATAAACATCCTAGGTGATTCTCGTTCAACACCTGAAGCACTGCTTTAGCCCAGGGGCCCACCACCAGTTGCTCTCAACTCCAATCCATGGTGAGGCGACCGTGTGTGTCAGAGTAGGATTTCCTCCATAGGGTTTTCAGTGGCTGAGTTTTTTTTTAGAAGTAGACAGACTTTCCATCTGAGGCTCCTCCAAGTGGACGCCGCCTGTCAACTTTCCAGTTAGCCATTTGCACCGTCAGGGATAGACAGGCACCCTTTCTCTGTACAGGGTCAGATGGCAAACACACACACACACACACACAGAAACAATGTAAAGAGAACACATATTAAATCTTAAAAGAGACAAAGGCAGACGCACCCTCTGAATGAGGGAGACCACCATCACGAGGCTGGAAGGGCACCCAAGGATTCATAATTGAGACTCAAGATAAGAGTATGTATGAAGGGGGTGGGGTGGGGAGGGACCGGTCAGAAAAGGCATGCTTGGTGGCAGAGCAGCCCATCACAATCATAGGTGGACCACACACAGAAGCAGGGACGAGTCCATGATGGGGACAGGCATATTGTTAAACAGAAGGCCTTTCAAGATTGGTCCTGGGTCTTTTGACCAACAGTCAGGGCCAACCAGGTAAGAGCAGGGACGCATGACTACTCAACCCCCTGTAGTGACCTCTATCGAAGACACACCTAGGCAAGCCCCTCTGAGAGAGACTGCCCCTCCTGGGCTGGCCAGAGAAGGGTGGAGGCAATCCACTCTTCCAGGCATTCGCTGTGAGGGCAACATGATCTACAGCCCTGGGCAATGACCAGAGCGTTCAAGGGAGGTTTACTCTACGTGGGGACACTACAAGTGGATTTGGGGCTGCCACTGCCATCCACACCCTTTTGCAAACTTGGAGCCTTGTGAGCCAGGTGTTTCTGTTACAGATACTCAACTTTTTTATTGTAGCTCAAAAGGTTTCCTCGACAGTAAGTCTGCAAGCAGGTATGGCTACGTGCCAATAAAACCTTATTTACCAAAAAACCCCAACTTTATTTATACCAACCGACAAGGGGGCTCCTCTTTGCCAGCCTTGCATCTCTCATAAATAACCATTAAAGACACGGAGACATGTACCAAAAAAGTGATAGCTCTTTAATTTAAAAGGGTGACCTGGGAAGAACTGGTCTGCCCAGGGTTCCACGCTTCCCCTTTCTACCTCCTGAAACACAGGAGGTACTGGTTCGGTTTCCCAACCCCAGAGGATACCAGACCGAGCTGCAGATTTTTAGGAGGGGCCTGCAGCTACCCTGCTGGGGCTGTCGGGGGGGGGGGGCTCCCTGGACTGAGAGCAAGGGGGACAGTTGGCCGGGCTGCAGCTCTTGAGCCACAAAGTAGCTGTGTCTGCGCCACTCAGCCCTCTCCCGGCTCCCTCTCCACCACTCTAGACATGATGGCTGGTGGCATGGCCATCACCTTCCAACGGTCTTGGGGGACATCTTCCCAGACTCGCACCCGTGGTCAGCCGGCCACGTCTTGTACTTGTTTCGCTGAGATCTGGAGCCAGAATGTGAACTGTGGCCTTGGCACCGGAGCACAATGGCGAACTCGGGAAGGACGTCAGGGAGACACTATGGTCTCTGGAACTGATGCGATTCTGGAGATGAAACACGCACCCTTTGGGTAAAGTCCCTGCAGGCGTCATTGGTTCGCCTCTGGGGAGGACAGGGAGACAGAACCGGGAACATCCCCCTCGTCCTGCAGGTCCTTTCCCCGCGCAGAGGATGAAGGAGGGCGGACTTCAAAGGTCCCCGGAAGCCCACGTGGACTCTCCCACCTCTTACATTCAGTGCCAGTAATGGCTTTGGGTCAATTCTAGCCGTGAGCTCCGCTGCGGGAGAGCTCGCTTGAGTCCAGAGGGTGATGCCGACGGCCTTGGTGGGTGCATGTGTACGTGCGTGCAGGTTCAATTTGGGGGAGCACTGAGGAGTCAGGGAGTGGGAAGGGAGCAGGGTGTGGCCACAGGGCAGGGCTCAGAGGTCCCTGAGGCGGTCTGAGAGGGGGTTCATGGACAGAACAAATACTACTGGCTGGTGGCGAGCCTTATGGAAAGAAATAGCGCGCAGAGGACCTGTGGTGGAACACGTCTCCGTGCTCGTCTGTTCTTCCCAGCTTCTCCACAGTGGACAGCACCCCAGAGCCGGAGCATGACCTGAGTCCAAACCACACGAGGGCTGCCCAGGGCTCTGGCAGGCCAGGTGGCAGCCACAACAGTCCTTACGGCACTCAGCATCCCTGAGCCTGACTGCCTGCTCCAAGACGGTCTTCCCAAGCCATAGCTGTGGCCCTTCTGGCTGTATCTGGGGCACAGTCAGGGCACGAAAATGCCTGGGAGTTGGAAGTGAGAACCCAGGGTTCACTGAAGCCCCCTGAGAACGGCGGCAAAGTGAGCAGAAGTTTCTGGGTCACTCTGCCTTGTCTGGGAGAAAGAAGTTATTACCATCCTGCCAGCACCACTGACGGGGTCTTAAGCATATGGTGGCACCTGGAGTGGGGCAGCTAGGCCAGACCCCAGCCCTGAGAGCACTTCCAGGGACAGCCTTGCTTACAGGTGTTCTTGTCACACATGGCAACACATGTCCCATCACCTGGGCTGGACCCCGTTTACTAATCCACCCGCTTCTAGCAACGCAGCACAAATGGTAGAGGATGAGAGCAGTTGCCTAACAAGTTCCCCTTTCCAATCACCCGCAGGTCACAGAAACCCTAGGCCCCTAGATGTCCACCAGCAAGTGAGCTGGCCATGGGGCTGCTTCTTGCCCAAGGCCAATCACAGACACCACTTACAAGGCCTCCCACCCTGGGGGCTTTATCCAATCACAGCAGAGGGCTAGCCTGACCCTGGCCTTCATTGGATGATGCTGTCTGGCTGTCCATTCTGAGCCAGCGGTCCTGGGTCAGAGGCCGCAGGCCCGGGATTTGGCGTGTTACTCTGTAGGTAGCGGCGGAAATCTTTGATCATGGGGCGGAGGACCTGTATGAGGACACTCAGGGCCGCCTGGGTGCCCTCCATGGCCTGGGCCTGGCGCTCTTGGGCACAGGCTTGCACCTCCTGGGAGCGGCGGATCATCTGCAGGAGGTCGTTCTGCTGCTCCAGGTGCTGGGCGATCTCCTTCACGTGGAGGTTGGTGACCCGCTGCTCCTGGATCAGCTTGGCCGAGTTGAGGGCGATGCGGCTCTTGAGCGCCTGCGGCTTGACCGATGTGTCCGCGTGCTGGGTCATCATCTCCACGGGGGCCTCGGCCGGCAGGGTTGGCGGGGCCTCGGCTGTGCAGTATTCCACCACTCCCTCCTCCAGGGTGTGATAGGTGGTCTCGGTGGGGACTGCAGGGAAGAAAAAGCAAAGGCAGGGGCAGGTCACTTTCTAGGATTGTAGCTGGCCACATGGGGTGAGAAAACGAAAACACTGTCATCAAGTCCACTTCTCCGACTCAGAGCGACCCTATAAGACAGGTTAGACTGGCCCCGTGAGCTTCCCGAGACTGTCACTCTTTACAGGAGTAGAAAGCCTCATCTTTCTCCTGCGGACCAGCTGGTGGTTTTGAGCTGCCGACCTTGTGGTTAGTGGCCTAACATGTAACTCACTATTACACCACCAGGGCTCCATATATGCGGTAATAAGGCAGCCATTAAACTGTCCTAGAGTGAGTGAGTGAGTGAAAGAAAGATAGATAGATAGAGAGAGACACCCAGGGGAATCCAGGCCTTTCCTGGCTTTATAGTAGTCACGTCTCAATCTAGCACCTAAGGGGATTTAGATTTAGACATTTAATCTGCTTGGTAACCAAAGGGCCAACCCCGGATTTAGATTTAGACATTTAATCTGCTTGGTAACCAAAGGGCCAATCCCGGGTCTGGCCCAAACAAACAATGGTACGAACAACAATTTGAGAACACCTCCCAGGTGACCAGGTAAGCCTTTGACACTCGGCTTGACGACTCCTCATAATAACACCAAGAGCCCATTGTTGCCTTCATCTGCAGAGTTGAGGAAACTGAGTCAGAAACACGGGGCAACTCGCTAACTCCACACAGTGAATTCAGTATGACCAAGATACCAGCCCAAGTCTCCCTGGCATCAGAGTTCAACCTGCTTCTTATCACCCCACAAAGCTGCTTCTAGTTAATAATGGCTTGAGCATCTGGCGTGGGGCTCGCCACATAAAGCCACGTGTAGTCAGACTAGCCCTGCCGTCTTTGGTGCTTCTGTGACCTGCACATCCCTTGTGGGCAAGCAGAACAATGTGGGGCAGCAGGAGCAGCCACAGGAAAACCAAGCCAAACTCACCATCAAGCCGATTCCGACTCATTGCGACCCTATAGGACCCCTGTGAGCTTCAGAGACTGTAATTCTTTACGAGAGAAAAAAAGACGGATTGGTTGGTGGCTTCAAACGGCTGCCCTTGTGGATTTCAACCCCATGTATACACCCCCACAGTGCGGCAGCCGGGGTGCTCACTAGATACCTCGCTGTTTACCTGAGCACCTTGGACCATGGTTATCCCAGAATAGCAAGTGATTCAGAACATCTGTTCTCTTTGTCCCATCTCCATATACATGGGAAATGACACCTTTCAATCAGTAACTGCAAGGTTGAAGGCACTCATAGATACTCGGGTTCTCCAAGTCTCACTGAGCATCAGTCCATCTCAAATGAGTCAACAGTCACCAACACAAACACAGAGCAGAAGCAACAAAATCCAACCACCAGAGCCAAGCACCGTTGATCAGAGCTGAGAACCTAAGCAGGCATTCTAGGGGAACTGGTTGGGCCTCCATGCATGTAGGGAAGGCTACACTTCAACATTCTTAAAGGCACCATCAACCACGTACCCTCCCACCTCTACCAGGCTGGACTTCTCCCAGTTGAAATGCCCCTTCCTTTTCCGAGCACTTGGCTCTTCCAATCCAATCGTGCATTTATTCCGATGTGTGGGCTAGCTGTCCTACTAGAATATAACTGGCCTCTATTCTAGACACTGTGGTAATCTCAGTAACCAGCCCAAGGCTTGGCATGGAAAAAGTGCTAAATTTTGACCAACGAATGAACGTGTAGATTCCCCAGGGACATAGCTGATGAAGTCACACACCGAGAGCAGATGGTCTTTGTCCACACATTAGTCGTTCCATTTAATCATTCAAGTATCCCCTGATGGCCTACTATGTGCCAGGGAACTGGACATGGGTTTCTGTCTTCAAGGACCAGAGTCCAGCAAGGGAGGAGAAGTCATGGACACAAATGGTGAGAAGACACAGTGGAAAGCTATCCAGCTCATCAGCAGTCCAGACTACGCGTGCTGAGGAACAAGATCACCAATGATCTTCCAAGAATGCCATCTGATCTTTGACCCTGGGCAGCCAATTTCCCCCAGGTTGTCCCAACTCTTGCTGACCCTTCCCATTTATGCATGTCAATCTGGGCAGGAGAGGTCACTCACTCTGTGTCAGGGTGACTGTGGCCGTGGCCGCCGTGGCAGTGGGTCCGAGGGCCACAGGGTGGATCTCTGTGGTAGTGGGCAAGCTGATGATGGTGGCCTCGCCCAGCAGGTTGCAGATGCGTTGCTGCATGGGGGACAGCAGTACAGGGGCTACAGCGGGGCCACCACCGGCCCCAGGTCCACCAGCTCCATCCTCCTCAGTGGGCCCAGGGGCCTCACCACCTTCCACGGCTGCCCGGACCTGAGCAACCTTGCGGCGGACCTCAGTTTTGAGGTCAGACCATTTCTTCTTGACCTCAGGCAGCTCCCTTCGGCAGGTGGCCACGGCGTTGACTCTTCTTAGGATACCGTGCCAGGCCGCGCTCTTGGCAGCCAGGGGGACCCCAGCATTGAAGTGATTCACCAGCAGGTGCTTCTTCAACTCCAACTCCTCTACGATGATCTCCACCTCCCGCTCAGAGAAGTTCATCTTCCTCTTCTTGGCGGGGACAGCCATGGCCTCTCCTTTCCCTTCTTTTAAAAAATGAACGATAAATTCCTCAACCGCCCCAATTCCCTTTCTCTTTTCTTCCTCAGCCTAGTAGCCCCTTACCACCCGTCCCCCCCCCCCCCCCTACGGGGAGAGGCCAGGCTTGCCCAAGGCCAAGAACCAGGCCTTTGGGAAGCCCTGTCGCTACGCAAAGTGCGTAGGGCCCAGGCCTGAAGGGCCCAGCCGCCGCCAGCCAGCTGCGTAATGGCTTCCTGAATCAGCTTCTTCCGCGAGGGCGTGCGGTGATCCGCCCACTTCCCCTTTTCCCGCCTTCCATCGCTTTTCCCGGAGAACCTGTCCCTCCGATTGGGCGCGGCGCCAAGATCGGGCCGCTCATTGGTTCGTTTGTTCCGTCGTTGTGCTCTCAAAGGCCCGCCTACTTGACGGAATTGGCTTGCTCATTGGTCTAAAGGAGTGTCGGTTGACACAGATCGCTCCACCCGCCTACCTCACGCCCACTTCCATTGGAAAACTGTTCTGTCACTCAACGGTCAGGATTACGACAAGCAGGCTGTTAAATTCCACTACTTCATTGGTGGGTTCGGGTTTTAGACTAGTAAAACCCAGCCTCCTGAGGATAGTTAGTGCTTTAGGCCTTAAGCCATTCGCCAATTCATTTTTAATTCCACCCATGTCCGCGAATTCTGCAGTTCGCATCTGCTGCTCACACAAATCCAGTTCCTCACCGGAGATTAGGATCTTTTCAAGGCCAACCTCTCCTTTCGTTCTCACGCTTCCGCCGCAATCTAAATAGCGTTTCTCAATGGAAATTGGACACGGGGCCTTCAGCCTGCCAATCATAGACTTCTGCCTATCGCCGCGTGATTTTTCTCTCTCAGTCCCAATTCAGCCAATCCCGAGCCCTTTCTGTTTGAATAGGCCCCAGACACAGTCGGAATCGCCCCGCCCCCTTCATTGATCCAGTCGGCTTGGGTGGCGTGGGCCGTCCTTAGGAAGGCTCCGCCCCGCAGGCCGCCCCGCCCTGCTCGCCGTCCGGGCTTGTGACTGGCCTGCGGCGCACGCGGGGGCGTGGCCGGCGAATGGGCGCGCGGCGGGGCGGGGCTCCCGGAAGCAGCCCCTCCTGCCAGCTTGCCGGCATCTGGAGCCCGCGCCCGCCGAGTGAGCAGAAGCCGAGCGAGCGTACCCGGCGATTGCTGCCCGGCGTGTGTTCCGCGCTCTGCTCGCCGGACCGCCGCCCCCGCCCCGCGCCCGGCGCCCCCGCCTCGCGCCCGATGGTGAGCAGTGTGTTGTGCCGCTGCGTGGCCTCCCCGCCGTCGGACGCCGCGGCCGCCACCTCGTCGTCTGCGTCCATAGGGGACCCGTGCGGCGGCGCCATCTGCGGGGGCCCTGACCACCGGTTGCGCCTGTGGAGCCTCTTCCAGACACTCGACGTCAACCGCGACGGAGGCCTGTGTGTCAACGACCTGGCGGTGGGACTGCGGCGCCTGGGACTGCACCGCACCGAAGGCGAGCTCCGGGTAATGCCCCTTACCGGCCTCGGCGGTGGGGGGGGGGGCGGAGGGGGGGTTGGGAATGGATGAGCCCGGTGACAGATCTGGACGACCAGGTGTTTTTGACAGTACCTTGCAGACCCGGGTGCCGCCTACCTCCTGAGCTGGGTGGGATCCCAAATGATCAGAAAGCTTGTGTCCAGTGATTGACAGGCCACCCTAGTGGAAATGGAACCTCTTCCTGACTTCTGTGTGCCTGGACTCTTGGTGGACAGAGGCGGGTGCCCTCTGGGCCTTCTGATGGACGGACGAGAAACCTCAGTCAGGGTTTTCTCCAAGAAGGGAGTCTCTCCCCTTTCTCACCTCCTGACCTTAGGGCCAAGTTAAATGCTCCCTGCTCCCGTTGCCAAGATCATCCATCTGTCTCCAGCAGCACCAGCACCCGCTCCCTCCGTTTCCATGCCACCCGTGGGCTGTGAGCTGGTTTCTCAGAAGCATGTGGGAGTGGGAGAAAACAGGAACTGGGGTTTCAGGCAGATCTGTGACGATGTGGGTGGGGACGACTGACAGGTCACATGATTTCAGGCGGGTCCCCTTGCCATATTTATCCAGAAAATGGGGCCATGAGCCCCGGCAGGGTTGCAATGTGGATGGAGTGAAAGAAGCTAGGGGGAAAGGTTTTTTAACCGTGAAAGTGTTGACCACCAAGGTGGCAGTGGGGGAGTGTTCATTTTGATCTGGAAGAAGCCCTTTGCCAGTGAGCAGGAGTGCAATGGCCACATGGCCACCTGCACCACTGCCAAAAAGGAGAAGCGTTGCCCTGTTCATAAAAAATCCCAGAACACCAACTGCCCCTTCCCCTTCAGGATTCCATGAGATATGCTTCCGTCTGACTCTCAAGTATTTGATGCCTCATGCCTTAACCTGGTTACAAGAGCTGACACCTGTCTGTCTCTCTGGTGAGTTCATTTGGTCCATTTGTGTTCTACCACAGGAAGAGAGTCACTGGGAGCCAAGTATGGAAATAAAAAACCCAAAAAACTGGTCCAGTGCCAGTGAGTTAAACCAGTTTGGTAGATCAGTGTACATAGGTGCTTTTAACTCCCGTCTAAAATACCTTGAAGTAACAGCCAAGGTATTTAACCTACTCAGGATCGGCCTAGGAAGACCAAAGGTTACAGGACACAAGATAGAATTGTTGGGTAGTATTAAAAAGCGTAAACAACCCTTTTTTCTTTAAGTCAGTTTTGCAGAAATGGTGTGAACTGGATTCTTGTCCGTATATCACTCACTTGGAAAGATAATGTGACCATGGAACAACATGGGAAACATAATTACTGTCGCTGAAGTGTGCTCATAAGGAGCACAACTGCAATGGCAAGTGTTTGGTTTTATGTTTTAAACCACACTAAGAAGAATTTTTTAAAAAGAAAGATCACACAGCTGACCTCAGGGCGTGTACCCGAGGAGCTCAGCGGGATATGGGTCTGGCTGCGGCATTGTATCATGTGTTTACACCACTAATTGTACCAAAACTGGAGTCGCAGTTTGCAGCATAGCTGATACTGATCCAAATCCATTGTCTCGACAGTGAATTTTAAGCGTAAAAAAGGATAAAGGGATCGTGTTTCTTTCTAGTGTTAAAAGAAAAGGCCTTTCTGATGAACGCAAGAGCCTAGCCCCATGGGGTCACTTGAACCCCTCAATCTTGGACAACATAAACAATGGTAGTTTATGTACATGTAACCTCTTCTAGGTAGGAGGAGAGTCAAGGTCAGCAGCTGGGAACTAACAGGTTATTAGATCCATAGGGTCACGAGGAGTGGGAACAGACTGGATGACATGGGTTTGGTTTGGGGGTTTAACAGGTGTAGGATCAGAGCAACTCAGACTTGTGATCAAGACAGCTTTTCTCCGCCCTGTCCCTGAGCGGGCCTCTTTCTGGCTCTCAGCCCTGGCCTTTACCCTGCGTAAGCGTTACAAAGCTCCTTAGCTCCTCCAGCAAGTGCCAGGGGGTACCCTACTCCAGCAAGCCTTAGCCCAAAGGCACTGAATATTGGCGTCAGTGCACCTGCTATTGCCCACCACCCTGTCTAATGCCAGTCGCTTGTTTCTACTGCTGCTTCGACCTGCCTTCCAGTGTTACAACCTTCTCTTTCTCTGCCTCCTGGCTCCAGTAGTAATTCTTGGTGATAGTGAGGTCCCCTTTCCTTCTGAGATGGCTCATTTTAAACCTATCAGGATGGCAAAAGAAGACAATTGCCTTATTAGGAATCGATACACCTTATTTGTATTATTAGCAAGCTAGCTAATCCCCTTGGTGGGCCACAAGTGCCTCATTCGCATGGTCCCAGACAGTCATTTGGTAGGAGTTACAGGACCATGGTGAAAAGGGCAGTAGGAAAGCAGTCCATTGTACTGCACACATCCTGCCTAGTTGTATAATATGAACCATTTCTTTTGGATTCTTTTGGTCTATGTATTTAGTATAGATTCTTTATGACTCGTTCAGCTTTGGAAGGAGCTACATTGTTACACTGCTTCAGTAGAGATTGGGAACGATCCATCTTATTCCTTTATTATACCTGTTAGAGGAATCCAAGTTAGTACTGTGATGAAATTTTCAAGCATCAGAGAGAATTTGCCATTTTATAAATAACTGGGCAGCAGGAAAACACCCAGCCAGTTTCCCACCATGTCACTTCCTGAAGTCAGATCAGAATGAGCCGCCGACAGACAGAGCAGGGCTGCCGTTTTACAGAACAAGCCAGCTTCCTCTGGTCTATGGGACCAGACCTGCTGTGCCCCACAGGGATTCCCATGGCTGGTTCTCTGGAAGTAGATTGCCAGGCCTTCCTTCACAGGTAGCTCAGGAGGGACTCAAACCCTGCATCTTTTGGTTAACAGCAAGTGCACTCACTGCTTGCATCACCCAGGGACTCCTTTCCAAAGCTAGAATTTGGGGGCCCTGCAGTTCAAAGTGGATCATCAGCCAGGACAATAGGTGTTGAAAAGCACATTAAACTTGGGGGAGCGGGGAGGGAGGGGAAAAAAAAAAGAGGACCTGATGCAAAGGGCTTAAGTGGAGAGCAAATGCTTTGACAATGATTAGGGCAAAGAATGTATGGATGTGCTTTATACAATTGATGTATGTACATGTATGGATTGTGATAAGAGTTGTGTGAGCCCCCAATAAAATGTAAATTTGTAAAAAAAAAACAAAACAAAACCCTGTGAGATAGATCAGTAACAGGAAGCAAAAACTATAACTTTCGCAAGTAAATTAAAGAGCAGACAATATTTTAAAAAGCACATTAAACTTTGGATGCTGCTTCCCATGACAGGAGGACCGGTTTGCTGTGCTAGGTTTGCACAGGAAATCAGTTGTGAGCACCTATCAGCGATGGCAGAAACCCTGGCCCCCTGACCGCACAAAATCCTCCTGCTTGGGTCACATTTTCTTTAAAAACAAACCAGCAAGTGTTGGCATCTGCCTTTGTTGCAGAAGAACTTGGAGCAGTCCAAGAAAAATGACTTAAAATGGAAGTGGGCAGAGAAGCCCATGGCAGGCAGCCAGGGAAATTTTTCTTTGTAAAAGGCATGTGAGCAAGATGCCTGCCCTGGGACAAAAGAATGGAAGGTTTACTAAAGAACACAAAACAAAAAGATGACTACAGGAGTGAGTGACGTTCAGCCGGGGCTGGAGCAGTACCTTTTTAAGGCCTTATCTTGTGATCCAACTGAACGTTTGTCTGAAAACCTAGGCTGCAGGTCTGCTGGCAATCAGAAGGAAGCAAGCCCTCCTGCAATAAGCAGGCGTCCCCTTAGTTTGCGGGGAAGGGGACTGGTGAGAATTCTGGATGCTGGTGTGCCTGGGCTTACTGATTTACACCCTTGAATACTCCAACCTGCATTTGTATCTTCTAGTAGCAAAGGAGGGACTTCAGCCTCTTTGAAAGATGAGTGAACAAGGGTTCGAGAAGATGGTGAAACAACCTCAAAGAAAATTTCATTTGACCACTAAGGAGACGGATAAAGAATGGGAACCGGCTTCTGATTCCTGCGCCCCTCTCCTTCAGCAGTCCTGTGGTGTCTGAGGATCCCACAGGGAGTCCCCGTTTGGGAGCTCTTGAGAAAGACAAGAAATCTGTTTCGGGCCTGACCTGTTGTTCCCTACAGGATATGTTTCAAAATTAGCTCAGGATTCTCCTGCAGAAGAATGAAGAATGCAGCCCGTCCCCTTTCTCTCCGCAACCTGCACAGGATAAACCAAAAGTAAGCCCACTGCCCTCCGTCCGGCCGTAGGGACACGATAGGTTTCTAAGGCTGTAACACTGTAGACGATCACATCTCTCTCCTGCAGGCAGCTGGGCTTGAATCACTGACCTTAGTTTAGGATTATTCATTTTCAGCAGTCTAGCACTTTAACACTACACCAGGCAGTCATTGTTGACATGAAAGAATCAAGGGAAGGGTTATTGATATCAAACCGATACGGCTTAATCGGAACTGTTGAACGCGATATACTTTTTTTTTTTTTAATATGGAACGCTTCACGAATTTGCATGTCATCCTGGCACAGGGGCCATTGCTAATCTCTGTGTCATTCAAATCTTAGGTTAATTATGTGCTGCTGATACGAGCACTGAACCCTATACTTCTTAATGCTAGACTGACGTGAAATAGAAGAAAGAAAAAAACAGAGGAGAGAAGAGTCTTTGTCTTTAGAAAAGAGATAGATATCATGTAGTGTAATATAATAGCCCATTAGAAACAGATGGAAAAAAGTTTGTTTTAGACTGGATTTAATTCGTGTCTTAAACTGATTAGTTGTTGCTGTAAATTGGCTCCTGGCTCAAAGTAATTTTCATGAAGTCAACTCACAAACCGTTTTCAACACTGAATTGACATGGGAAGAGGTGAAGTCAGGGCCCGGACCTCAAGACCCAGCAACAAAGAAGATACCAAGAGTCAGCTTGGTGAGCAGCTTCAGTTGGACGAATTCCTTTGACGGCCACAGGCTCCTTAACTGTTGAAGTCTCTCAGAAGCCACAGGGCAGTGAGTGAGGGGCACAGTCTGCTGGTACATTCGAGGATATCTGAGATGAACACAGTAGATAAAGTCTGGAGACATCAGAGCTATAAGGTGTGTGTAGCAGCAGCCTAGAGCGGAACGACCTTCATAGGATTGGAGGTTAAAGTGTGGGCTTGTCCTAAGCCCTGTGGACAGTGGTGTCAACTCAGGGGCTGAACCTGGTTGTTTGTTTGTTTGTTTGTTTGGGGGGGGTCCTTTTTTCTTTAGATTTTATTTTGTGTTGAAGTTGTAACCACCTCTTTATTATGAATTATGTGCAGGTCTGCAGAGCATAGTTGACATTCAGCATTCATGCGCATTCTGACTCAGCTCATCTATTGCACTCCCCTCAAGGGACCCTCACTTAGTGTCCCACTTCCTCTCTGGGCCTCCAGGGTCTCCTCCCACTTCTTTCCTCACCTCTGAGTTTTGTTGTTGGGCAAATGCTACCCTTTGATCTTGAAAAGTGAGTTACTTCTAGACCTGAAGGGGTGGCTAAGGGCCATAGTGTCAGGGCCCCACCTGTCCCTGCGTGAGGTCTAAGCCTACTCTGTGAGTTCTAGTTTTGTTCCATGTTTTTCTCCATTCTAACCAGGATCCTCTAATGCAGTGAGCGGTTCTCAACCGGTGGGTCCAGACTCCTTTGGCGTCAAACGACCCTTTCACAGGGGTCACCCGATTCATAACAGTAGCAAAATGACAGTGATGACGTAGCAGCGAAAATAATGTTATGGTTGGGGGTCACGGCCACATGAGGCACTGTCTGAAAGAGTCTCGGCATGAGGAAGGTGGAGAATCGCTGCTTTAATGTGATCCTTTTCAGAGTAGCGGGCACCATCTAGTTCTTCTGGTATCAGGGTGTGGAGACCTGTGTCTGCATGTCTACATGGCCCCCTTGTCTGTTGGACTAATTGTCTCCATGTGTCCTTTGGTCTTCACCACCCTTATTTCCACTAGGAGGTGAGACCAACAGCGTCACCTTCGATGGCCGCTTTTTTAAGACCCTGGTCACTAATCAGCAAAGTAAAGATGTACAACATGTTTTTGAGAACTGTGTTGTGCTATTTGGCCGTGGTGTCTCCCAGAGGATGGCCCTGACCCCCCAGGCCCAGCAACTCCTTCCCTCCAGGTGTTTGGTTGTGGCTAGAAAGTTTTCATAAATCTGTCCCTGAATATTCCACCACATTCACAGATATAGATGCAGTGCAACTAAATCAGCTTATTACAAATATTCTGTCAGACCTCTACAATACATCATATACTCATGAGCCTGCTCCCATTCTCCCTCTCCTACCCTGCGTGTTTTATCTAGTCAAGTGGGTTTGAATCACTGACCTTATGTTAGTTATTATTATTTTTATTATTATTGCTCGGGGATCCCACTGTTGCAGGATCCTGAGTGGAACCGTATTTACCCTGTTGAACCCGTTTTACAGAGTAGAATTGCACCCCGCAGAGTCTCCCAGTCTGTGACTTTTTGCAAAGAAATCAACAACCAGGAGCCCTGGTTGTGTCACGGCTGCTAACCACAAAGTCAACCGTGAGACACTGCAAGGTCCACCATTTGAAAATACCAAATCACCACGCAAAGACGCCCTCACCTAAAGACGCCCAGTCTCGGAAACCTGCGGGGCCGTTCTACCCTGCACTATAGTGCCGTCGTGGGTCGGAACCAGCTCCCGGGCAGTGAGTTTGGTTTAGTCTTTCAAAGTGCTTTTGAAGTTCGAACTGCCAGCCTTTTGGCTTAACCGCTTGATTGAGCATTAGCTGCTTCAACTGAGGACTTAAACATTTGTGCCACCCAGGGACACCTAATGGATACAGAAGATTAAAACCAAAGAGTAAAACCTGGTGGCTGCAGGTTTTCTAGAAGTTACTGAGGTTGTGAATGGCTTGCTAGTAGTTGCCATTGAGTCAGCCATGACCTCCAACGACTCTGTTCGACAGCTCTGTGTCATAGGGGGTCTTTGGCCCTGAACTTGGCCCTCACAGGGCGGTTCATGGCGAACACTACTTGCACCCTGTTCTTCGTGTCCTGGTATGAGGACCATCTGGGGGAGTTAGGCACATGGCTTGGACTAAGGCAGCTCCTAGAAACAATTGTTTTCCTTCAAAGAGAGATTTGACCTTGAAAATGCGTGGCAGGAAACCTTCGAGGAAAACTTGGTTGGAACCTCCAGAGAGTGGCTCACTAACTACCTTATTTTGCAGAATGGGACCAAGGCTCAGGAGTCGGGCCAGCTGAGGACAAAGCCAGTGCCAGAGCCCAGCATTCAACTCTGCCCAAGTTAGCTCACCGCACACTGCCTGCTGCCTTCTATGGCTACCCTCCGTGTGCTCATAAAACCTCGCAACATTTAATAGTTGATGGCATCGACGTATCTGTACTCAACACCAGTACAGCATTTTAAGACCTCGGATGGCGCTCAGGAAGCAGTGACTGGAGTGATATTTCTAAATGCAGGACATAGAGAGACCCAGCCCGCCAGCCTACTGCCGGTCAAGCTGGCTCCCGCTAAGCTCAAGCATAGGCACCCGGACAGAAAGAACCCCGTTGTCACCCCAAGCCTTAACATAGTTCAGATGCCATCTTGAGCATCCCCCCTCTCCCAACTAACTTTCTGGCTCCCAGGCTGTCATGTAGTCCCCAAGCGGGAGCAGGCTGCTTAGTGGAAAGACAGGAAGGAGGGACAGGAGCAAGACAAAGGGTGCCGACCCGTAGGGACTCTTCCCCAGACTGTCACGAAACGGGAGCAGAAAGCCCCATCGCTCTCCCTCGGAGAGAGACTGGAGGTTTCCTGCTGCCCTTGTGGATGGCAGCCCACATAGAATCACTAAGGCACCTGGACTCCTGGACCAAAGGATAGGGGCAGAGATAAGGTGGGTCCCCCTCAAAGGCAAGCTAGGCAAATGGAAGAGAGCCAGCTCCTTTGTCCTCTCCAATTCTGGCCTGTCAGCCACCAGCGGCTCCTCCTGAAAGGGTTTTGGCGGAAGTTCACTGTTTCTATTCTCATCTCCCCTGGGATGCGGTCAGATGTAGCCCTGGTGGCGTTCCTCACTATTAGGATCGTATGGCAAGGCCCCTACGTGACGACTCACAGCAGATCCCAGAGCACAGAGTAGGGCTCCCACGGCTGTAAAGCTTCACCGAGCAGACGGCCTCCTCTCCGGAGCCGCTCCTGGGCTCAGGCCTCGCAGTGACCCAGGCACGATGCCATTTCATTTTTTCTTACGCTTCTTATCTGCCTCAAAGTTTTGGCTGGGTTTCCAGGAACCTTGAAAAGATGAGTCATAGTTGTAGCCTCCAGGTCAGTCCAGGAGAGTGGAGATGACCCTGCCCATGTCCAATGCTGTTACTTTTATGAAGCTTCCAGGATGTTCCTCAACCCTTGACCTCACTCATCTCTTCTTTCCTTTGGCCCTCCCTCCCCCTTGGCTACATTGTGGCACCACCGAAGCACCAGAAGACTGCCAGCACGACAGGAGAAAGCTCTGCAGCACTGTTTGAGACCATGGCAGTGGTGCGGAAAAGAGCCAGTGAGGAGAGGCGAGTTTGCTCTGCTGGGAGCTAGAGCTAAATCTGCAGCTCTGACGCACCTGGCAGGTCCTGTTGATTAGTGCTCACCACAGTGCCCACCTTCACCCACCTTGATTGGTCTGCCCTCCACCCACAGGGCTGAAACCTAGTGCATACCATCAGCGGGAACACAAATCCATTGAACCTTAGAACTGGAAAGGTTTTCATGGCTACTTAGTTGTAGGTCACAGAGGCTACCTGATTTGTTCAGAGCTGGGAAAGAGGGAAAGCTAAGGTCCCTACAGCCCTGCTCAGTGACACCTGTTTAGACAGTTACCTTTGTTCCTTATTTCATCACATCTTGGGTAAATTCTTTGTTTACTAGAGTCATCCATGCTAATGTACATTAAAAATAAAAGTCGAACCCAAGGGAGAAATTGTTCTGGAGCTAAAAAAACTCTTTTCTGAATTCTTTCTATGAGCTGGCTTGGTCTAAGCAAGTGTTTTGAACACAGAATTCTCTCAGCTGCCTTTCACACCCTGAAGAGCCCAGGTAGGTTTAGGGACCCTTGTGGCAGTGTGGGTTAGGCTTTGGGCTGTTACACCCAAGATTGGTGGTTCAACCCCACCAGCTGCTGCTCAGAAGGAAAATGAGGCGGTCTGTTCCCAATAAAGATTTACAGTCTCAGAGACCCTCTACTAGTAGATGGAGTTGCTATGATTCAGAATTCCCTCTTTGGCAGTGGGTTGTTTGGGTCTGGGCTTATTATCCAGGCTCTTTCCTCCGAAGCCCTCCTGCAGTGCAGAGCAAGCAGCCATGTGCACACTCACTGAGTCAGCCAGAGACTCTGAAGTCAGCTTTCAGAAACCGAAAACGTTGAGTGTTGCTTTAATGATAAACCTGGTAGCTGCCTTTGTAAAGTGGCTGCAACAGGTGGGTGCGAACTGCTCGATCCATTTTGGATCAACTGGGAAATCTTGATCATTTCAAGGGACTGGCCCCAATACTGTATTCTCTCCCTTTTACCCTTGGCACACCTAGGCAGGAGGAGAATCAAGTTCTCATGGGAACAGAAAAGGAAGAGCAATCATGCCCAGACTTCTTGCTTCCGTTGAGCTGTGATTTACATATTCCATCTGAGAACTAGGCTAATGTTGTATACATGTAACTTGCCTTCTAGGGGAGAAAAAGACATCTTTGTTAAGAGGCCCCGTCAGTCGCCGTGACCTGGGCATGTCAAGCACTGGCTTTTCTCAGAAGTAAGCAGCCCTTCGAGAGACGTCCAGTACTCACTGTCTCTGTACCGCACTTCTTCTCTTCCACGGTCAGGAGGAGTTTTCCTCAGGGAGTTTTTGGACAAAACTACAGCTTCCGGTTTTACTTCTAGAATGGAACTAGATTAGGGGATGTCACCATTCTGATCCTTGCGGTGTTGTCACCTGTAGTACCTGAACTTCATCTGCTTCACTCCCTAATTGTGGCTGAGTCACCGGCAGGAGGGTGTTAACACCCTGCACCCTGAAATGCAGCCCTGTAGGCGGGCACAGGGGATCAAAGCTTTGGAATGAGCCAGTTGGTTCATTCCAGTGAAGGCGGATGCAGATTATCACCTGCTGAGGTTGTGTGTCTCTGAAATGGCAGATTGCTACCACCTATCAGGACACGACAGGGCTTCACAACCTTTGTGGGAAAGTAAAACAAAAAGACAATAGAATTTCCCCGGGGATTTTTGAAGCCCCTTCATATAAACACACTTTAAGACTTTTTCTTTGCTCCTGTCACACTGTGAAAAGTTTTCACAACCATGTACTTCCTTGCATACTTTTAAGTTGGCATCTACAAACTTTATATGGCAAGTTTAATAGTGGTAGAGGATATAATTTCTGGCATATTATTTACATATATATGCTGTCAGGTTTTTGTGCATTTTCATTTTTGTTTTGGTCAAAGCCTTCCACCAACCCCACTACCATCGAGTGGATGCCGACACATAGTGCTCCTAAATAGAGCTGCAGGTTTTCCGTATTCAATGATGGAAAATGCCCCTACATAACCTAGATGGCAGAGCCTGCCCTTGTTATTCAAATCCATCAACCAAAGCAGTCTGGCTTTCTGTCAAATAAAATCTGGCTTCGTTAAAAAAAAAAAAAAAAGCGCTACGAGTCTTTCCTCTGAGAGCATCTCTTCTGAACGGTCCTTACAAGGTAGAGAGGCAGTGGGTAGCTAACTCGGATAGATGAGAAGCATCATATCACTTGGCTGGTAATAAGAGCTCTCTGCATCCTTGTTCTAAAACTTCCTTGGGAATTTCCGGTTGTCCTGTGTGATGTGAAGCTCCGAGGAGTTTTACACCCTATAGTCAGTCTATCAGGTGAAATCTGGAATGGGTCGGATGCCAGGCATTTTGACTATTTCCCACTGAGGATCGAGTCCATTGCAAGCTGTTGCCTTCCACACCAGCCTGTGTGATCCAAGGATCATAGACAGTAAAATCCAAGATGAGAGGGAATTGTATTGGAACTTAAATTCTGAGCACCCAGATTGCGGGAGGCTATGGATGACAGAGCCCCCACCTTTTGCAGAGCCCCCACCTGGATGAAGTCTCCTTTGAACTCTCTTGGTTCATTAACCAGGGATGTGAATAGTCTTGTCCTCAGAGTGTTTTGGAAAGTAGTTTGCTGCAGATATCTGTGAGTCAGTGCTAACTCAGTGACCCTAGGACAGGGTAGATTTGCCCTGCGGGTTTCCAAAACTGTAACTGTGTACAGGAGTAGAAAGCCCCGTCTTTCTCCCAATGAGCGACTGGTGGTTTTGAACTGCCACTTTGCAGATCGCAGCCCAGTGCACACCCACTACACTACCAGGGCCCCTAGGCTGCAAATAAAGTTATGTTAAAACGTGTCATCGTACCATTTTCCCTTTTTACTATTTTTTTGTTTAATACTTCCTCACCAGTATCAATAGCAGGGGGGGTGTTTAGGAAATGCGGTTTAGAATCTAGAGTTGACTACTGCCCTGCTGGGTTTCAAGGGCAGCAAGCAGATGGGGGCTGTCAGACACACCTCCTCCATGTGGGGGGTGGGGCGGCATAAACTACTGGAGACAGGAGCACCCAACAGGCCCCGTGGGTCAGAGTAAGGTAGGGTTTGACCCCCCTTTAACTGGTTCTCTTTTTTTATTCGTTTCTTCTTCTTTCAGAGAGGGTGTTCATATTTTGTTATTGTTGGAGGGTGTTCATATTTTGTTATTGTTGGGTCTAACTTCTATGGTGTTGAAGACAGGTAAATCTCTGGAAACAGCGACTAGAATGATAGCTTCCTAGGGTACGGCAGGGAGGTGGGGAGAACGGGGTAGCTAATAACAATGGATACGAGAATGAAGGACAAAGAAGAGAGGCTGTTTTCTTGGTGCCACATTTTCATTTACCCCATCTTTGTGTCCGCAAGTTACAGTTTCAGGATGGTTTCCCTTGTCAGCCTTGCCCCTGAATATTGGTGGTCCCTCATTCCAAGGCAGCTAAGTGTAGTCAACAATTGCACTGCTGGTCTACCAGATACTGCTGGTTTGGGTGATACTGTGGTGCAGCGAGAAAGAGGTAGACTGTATTGAACCAGAAGGAAATCAAAGGCTCGAGACAGGGCTTCTAAAGAAAAGCATTGGCATGATGTAATGGAACATGTTTCCCCGGGTCCCCGCTCCAGTGTGGGCTGAGGCAGAGACAGAGGTAAGGAAGGCACTGGAGACGTCTGCCCTGGTGTCGCTTTTTCTTTGGCTACTTTGAATGTCACTTGTTCTTTTTCTGAGCCCTCAAGTTCGAAGCCGAGCTTACTGATGGCGACTGTTCGTGAAGCTCTGCTGGGCTTGCGTAGCACCGATTCTGCTGTGCTCACCTTTCACACACTGTTCAATCCCTGTGCTCTCCCGTCGGGTTTCTTTTGGGCCTGTAGGTGATTTGTAGTGTGCAACTCTGGGGATTTTCCACATATCTTTTGTTACTGCTTTCTAATTGAATTTTATTTTGGACAGAGAACAAACTGTATGAATTGACTCCTTTTCCACTTGAAACTGACTTTATGGGCCAGAATGTGTTGAGTGGAACATTTTAGAACTGTCAATTAGGTCAAATTAGTTGATAGTGTCGTTTAAATCTTCTATGTCCTTACTGATAACACACATTCACACACACATGCGTGCGCAAGAAGGGGGTCCTCCCCCCTAAGAAACAAACAGGAAAGATTTTGTTGTATGGGTTTTTTCCACTAGGCTAGCATCAAGCAGCTGGCTCTGACTTAGTGCACCCAGTGGCGTCACGAAATTTTTTCATAAAAGCAGTTTTGTTCCAACTTTGTTTTTTGTGATGGTGGATTTAAGAGAACAGCGTGGGGCTGTGAAATTTTGTTTCCCGCTTGGGGGAAATGCCTCAGAAACTGTTGTGATATTGAATACAGCTTTCAAGGACAGCGCTGTGGGAAAAACTCATACGAGTGTATGAGTGGTTTTCTCATTTCAAAAAGGGGAAATGCCGATTGATGACGAACCTCTTTCTGTGTATCCGTCAACTTCCCAAACAGGTGAACATATTAACTCATAACCTAGTGCATTTGGAACTTGTTCCACCAGGTCAGACTGTTAATCAAGTTTTCTATTCAGAGGTTCTGAAAAGATGGCGTAACGGTGTGTGACAAAAAAGGCCTGATTTGTGGCAGTTGGGGGACGGTTTTGCCACCACAGCCGTGCACCTGCTCACACAGCCATCTCAGTGCGCCAGTTTTGGGCAAAAGAAAGCATGCCTCCCTTGCCTCAGGCACCCGACTCGCCTGAGCTCATCTGTGCGACTTCTCTTTGTTTCCGTGAATGAAGAAGGACAGGAAAGGGCAGCGGTTTGACGATGTAGAAGAGGTGCTGTCGGCACCCACACAGATGAGTTGGAAAATGCTTCCAAGACAGAATCGTAGTGTAATGGAGAGTACTTTGAAGGTGATAAAGGTTATTTAGTTTTTAAAAATTTAAATAATTAGCTTTGAGGGGGTGGCATTTTTATTTGGATACCTCCTTGTACATGAGCCCTAGTGGCATAGTAGTGACGCATTGAGCTGCTAACCACAAGGGAGCCAGTTCAAAACCACCGGCCACTCCAAGGGAGAAAAAGGCTTTAGACTCCAGGAAAGAGTTGTAGTCTTGGAAACCCATGGAGACAGTTCTGCTCGCTCCTGTGGGGCCACTAGGAGTTGGTGTCAGCTCAGTGGCAGTGAGCGTTTTGGAATATGTATGTATTTGTCTATCTATCCTGCTAGTTACGGAGAGAAGGATGCTGAGATCTGGTTGCCCCTGCAGTTCTATTGGTTTGTTGCTTTTACATGTGTATCCTTCTAGAGAGAATCTTCATATAGACATACCCAGAAGTAAATCTCAGCCTACTGTGCTCTCCCTCCTGACCTTTCCACTTCTCATTTCACAGGCTATTTTAAGGTTATTCCTAACCTTTGAGTAATAGCGGCATAGGGTTCCATTGTGCGGTAGGTTCTGTATGAATGCCCCATAACTTTCAGTCCCATGATGGCAGAGTGGCTATGCGTCAGGGTGCAGTTGAGCCCACCAGCTGCTCAGATGGAAAATAAGGCTTTCCGTATCCGTGAAGAGTCACAGCCTCAGAAACCCACAGGGGCAGTTTTACCCCGTCCTGTAGAGTTGCTGTGAGTCGAAATCGATGCAATGCCAGTGGGTTTGGTTTTTGTCTTGTTCCCTTAAAAAAAAAAAAAAACTAGATTATTTCTAAATGTGTTGTTATAAATAAGGCTGCTGAGAATATTCTAAGATAATGCTGAGTGGCTACCCACATGTGCTAATACACCCACAGGATAAATCCCTAAAGGTGGGGCGCTATGTCTCAGCGGGTTTGTGCTTTTGAAATGTTGACAGCTTCTCCAGGGAAGCTGTACTGCGTTGCATTCTTGTAGCAATCTACGAGAGTGTAATTCTCCCATCCCCTCATTAATATAAGTTTTTAAAACTGGCTTCATACTTGTGTTTTTGAAGAAAGGTTATGAACACTACCAAAGAATCGTGTGTGTGTGTGTGTGTGTGTGTGTTTTGTGTGTGGGGCTGCATTTGTCAGCCAGTCGATTTAGAGGGGGTAATTCTTTCTGATTCACAGTCCTTTTGCTCAGAAAGACTACGGACAGCCTGGGTCTAGAAACTAGCAAGCATTCACGTGGAGTTTGCCTCCAGGAAGCTCAGAGTGTAAAAGGAGACACGGGAAAAGAAGGAAGGACAATAGCAGGCACTCTGATGCCGGATGGGAGAAAACTGGATACTGGAACAAGGAAAAGTGTCGGTAGACGTCTTCCAAGTGTTGCCAAGGACTCTGGGTCTTGTTAACCTTAATGGTGACTGCATTCCAGACGCTGCCCCATGGCGAGTAGGAAGTGGGCCCCTGCGGAAGCAGCCAGCCCTGGCAGGGGGGGGGGATTCCTGGAGAGGGGAGCCTCATCTGGAGGTCGCCGCCGGCTTCCCGCAGGAAGCCAGGCTTTGTGCGCCTGTGATTGGAGGGATGCTGCCAGTTGGCATCGTGAACACGGTAGTGTCGGCAGAGGTGATTGGCCAGGCCCTGCTGCAGTGAGAATGCAGCCTGGACGCTTGGGTCCTCCGCCTGGGTGCTGATCATTAGTTGAGCGAGGACAGCTGAGTAATTGGGAGCTGGAAATGGCTGCTGCCTGGAGCGGTCTGTTTGGCTATTGCTCCGTCTGCTTTTTTTGTTTTTAAAGCCAGACATCCAACCATCATCCATCCACCTGCAGAAGTGGCGTATATTGAAGTTGCAGCTGCTCCCTCCCTGTGGCCAGCTCCCCGGTGAGGCTCACAGAGGGAGCGGCTCTCAGGGGGGGAGCCAGGCACAAGGCAGCGGCCACCGCATGCCGAGTGTCCAGGCTCGCCTTGCAGAGAGCCGGGCAGAAAGCCTTAGGATTGTGGTCACATCCCTCCTCCGCAGTGTTCGCAGGGCGCCGGGATGCTGCTGGTTCTGTGGCGCTTTCTGTCTGGCGTTTTCCCTAGGGCTGGGTGCCAAGGCTCCCGACAGGGGGCAGAGAATGAAGCCAGCTGCACCGGCGCCCCGGCTCCTGCTCAAGGAGACCAGGTGCCAAGCATTTTAGGAAAACCAAACGGAAGGGCTGAAGCCACGGACAAGAGACCCACCATTTTGCTGGTCGTCGGACCTGCAGAGCAGTTTCCTAAGGTAACACACCCCCTTAGAGGACCTTCTAGTGTAGGAGGTGGTCTGGGACCTTTTTTCTTAAAAAGCCGGGGGTGAGGAGAACTTCTAAATAAGTCTCATTGGTGTTGGGGGTAGGTGAGAGCCCATATCGCTTTCTGTGGGCCGCGGTAAATCTTTGTGATGGAAGGAGAGTTGAGTTCAAGAAGTTCTCCATCGGATTTGTCTCGGAGCCCTGGTGGCATCGTGGTTATAAGTTGGACCCTTAACTTCAAGGTCAGCAGTTCAAAACCACCAGCCGTGCTGCAGGAGAAAGACTAGGCTCTTTACTCTAGTAAAGAGCTGCCGTCTCAGAAACCCACAGCGGGCTGGGGCCAGTTCTGTCCTGCCCTATGGGGTCACTATGAGTCAGAAGCAACTCGGAGATAGGGAATCTGAGAGGATTTGCCTGTGTGGTCCCAGGAAGGCATTTGAAAGAACAGGACAAACTTGAAAGTGTAGCCAAGCAAAAATGCAATCGAGTGCCTTCAGAGTCAAGCCCCAGTGGCCTGTGCCGGGGAGGGGTCAAGCCTCTGCCAGGGCCTTAAAAGTCAGACTTCCCTTGTGTGGGGCCTGCAGAAGACCAGCCCTACCTGATCCCAGAGGAGGGGAGGGCAGGGCAGGGGTTGGTGCAGAGGCTGGTGCCCCCACCTGGAATGACCACGGCCACTGCAGTCTCAGCCTGTGCCCCTCCTGGGAGTGCAGGGTTTCCCACGAGTGCCAAGGTGAGTGGTAAAGCTCCCGTTTCTTGGACTGGGAAACTGAGGTGTGGAGAGGTTAAGTCACCTGTCTGTCCACGGTTCAGCAATTAAGGGTGCTAGGGCTGAGATTTGGTTCTGGGCCTGTGGGACTTTGCCCTGTCCTGCCTCACTTGCTCGGGGCGTTCAGGACCCGAATGGAGATGCCTGTTTGGCTGAGCTTTCTCCCCTGCAGCAGGAGTGACCTTGTCCGCCACTCGCCACTCGAGCTCTGGCTGTGAATGTTTTTGCTGCCTCAGGTTGAGAATCAATTGGCTTGTGACCGGCACAGGGTAGACACCCAAAAATGTTTGCGGGATTGGACTACACCTTTGAAAATGAGTGGTCCGTGTCTCCATCCCCAGGAGCAAGGACTGGGGGTGCAGCAGCTTCAGCAGCGCGGTGGCTCTTTAGGCTATGGCATCACCTGGGTGCCCAGTCTTCTGGAGTCCCCATGAGGCCTGAGGCGTGCATGCTGGCCATATGCTCAGCGTGGCTGCCCCTTGACAGTTTTAGACACGGTGGGAAATGGCAGTCAAGCGCCTGTCTACAGATCTGCTTGCCTTGTGTCCTCAACTGACCACTCGCTGACTTTTAAAATCGCCTTTAAAATGCCCTTCCCAGACTCAGCCCTGCACCTCTTGCCAGCTGGGTTTCCAGGGATTGCCTCGCCGCATTAGCACTCTGTGTTCTGAGTTCCTGGCCTGCTTGCAAGGGGACTGCACCCAAGACCCACACTCCCCCCCTGGCTCTACTCCCCAAGAGGGAGCAGAACCGGCCTGAGAGGACAGGAGCCCCGCCGACCTTGCCTTGGGTTTTCAGCCCCCCCAGGGAAGGAAGGTTGGTTTGGAGCCTGGAAGGAGGCTCCTGAAGCGGACAGCTTAAGCTCTTTCCGAGCGGATAGCCGGGAGTTGTGTGGCTTGGGCTTCCTTCTCCAGTGCCGGTTCTCAGGGTGGTGTTGTGGTCAGCGGCTGATCCAGCCTGCCCTGGCCATTCCTCCCAGGAAGAGGTGTCCACATAGTGAAGGGGGTGGGGGTGGGGGACCCGCAGGGAAGCTCGCTCTGCTTCTCAGGCGTCTCCGTTTCCCACAAACTGGACTTTGTCTCGTTCTCACTGCCCCTGCGCAAAGATGTCTGCTAGCGAGTCAGGATGCTGTGAGCATTCTTAAGCAGCACTTGCAGAAGAAAGCCCCTATTCTGGAGTAGGAGGTGCCCACGGCGGCGGCATTCAAGCTTTCAGATCCCCAGGGGCCGCCTTCTCAGCTCAGAGAATTCTGTTCATTGTGTGTGTCTAATTGCCAAGTGTAGGCAGGTCTCTTTGGAAACCGGCTCTGCTGGGCTGTCATGGCAACCTGGGATCCCTGAACGACACTCCCCGGCCACCACAGCCAATGAAGTTTTCGAGCCCCACGGGGTGGGTGGGGCTTGAGCGGCCGGATGCTGGCTTGGTGTCTTCACCATTCCTGTTCCTGCGGGGCCTGAGTCACTGCAGAGGAGGGGAAATACGTTATGACCTAATGCTGCACACCCTACCGGCACTGTACCTGCCCTCTTCTTACTCCTGCTGTTCTGGTATTAGCAGGACACACCTCCCTTTTCTGGGCACGTTCCAGTGGGAGAACTGCCAAGCTCATGGTGGCATTAGGAGATGTGAGGGTGAAAGCTGGAACCCCACCATGGTCAGAGGGCTCTAGGGTGGCTGCGCTTCCCAAATACTAGCTGTTACAGAAATAGGCATTAGAGGACACTAACGTCGATCTGGGTCACAGAATTGAAATAAGGCCGGGGGAGGGTTCCGTGTGTTATGTCAAGCTCTGGAGGATGGCGTCAGCCCCTGTGAATACCGGGAGTGGCACATGAGCTCTGCTTTTGTCATTACTTTTTCTCTGGCTCATGTGGGTTCAGAAGCTGGCACACAATATGGGCGCTTGTGGTTTTTTTTAGCTGAGGCTACACTTGCCCAGGTGGCACCTTCACACACACACACACTTAAAAAAGAAGTAGGCAGTGGGATGATCACGGGACTTTCCCACAAACATTTTGAAGCCCCATACAAAATGCTGCCTTCCAAAAGCAGGTGTGGATTAGTGGGCGTAATTCTCAGTAGCAAGTCCTAGCATCTCTGGGAGCCGAGGTCTAGAATCTCCTGTGGCCATGTCATTCCTTGTGCAGATGCAAGTGGAGGTTGTGCTTAGAGCCCTGCCCCGGTTACACGGCTGGGGCAAATCAAGGTCATCTCTCTGAGCCCCACGGTATGCAATTCCAAAGATGGAGAGCAAATTCCCAGTTTCTGTGCCAACTGAGGCCTGGATTACCTGTGGAACCCAGAAGGGGGAGGTGGCTTAAGTAAATGAGCATATCCCAATTTAAGTTTGCCCATCGAGGACATTTTATGGGACTCAGTTATAACAGCCAAATAAAAATCCATTAGAGTCCTTTTTTCACACGAGTTGGAATCTAATGGCTGTTATCATTGTAAAGTAGCGTCTTGACAGGTGCACGCTGAGCATTTTCAGAGAGCATCTCACCCCGGTGACGACACCAATGGTCTTCAGAATGAGCTTTGCTCCAGTCCAGGAGACTCTGCTCTACTTTTCTAGAAGGGCAAATGGCTTCAACAGTGTGTCCTTACAATACAGAATCTAGGTCTCCTTTTTCCTTCCAATTTCAATTCTCTTCTTATCGTTTCTCATTAGAACCAAACAGTACAGTTGTATTTACCAAAATTACTTGAAAGCCGCATTCTCTTGGAAAATGAGCATCTCCAGTCGAATAACTTTCTCAGATGAAGTGCTTGCCGGCTTACACAGGAGTGGCTGCCACAGACATTGGTCAGACTGGATGCTTCAACGGCTCTGTTTTCATTTCATAAACAAACACGTATGAGTTAGCAAAGGAAGGCCAGCATTTTGAAACTTGCCTATTTCGTTTATAAAATATTTATTTAAAACTTATAAAATTATGGATTGTTGTAAGAGCCCCCAACAAAACAGTTTATTTTAAAAGTTATAAAATGTTAATTTTATTTATAAACGTGAACTCTTTCCAAATAACAGAAATAAGCTCTCCTTGCATTGAATGAAGTGCGTGCGTGGCATGTCTTCATGACAACCAATCTGAGGTCTTTTGAGAAAGAATGAGCCTGTTTGTTCCTTGGAATCTTAGAGCCCAACTGAGCCCGATTACTCAGAAGCTTTAGGTGATTAGGGACATTCTGGATCAGGCGGCTTAAGGACAGCAGTGCGTCATGAATGTAACTGGAGGGCGAACAGAGGAACATGCACAGCAGCCCCCAGGAGCCTCATCAGAGTGTAGCCCAAGGCCCATTTTCACTAGCTCACCAAATCTTTTAGGAACAACAACAAAAATGTTGTACGTAAATACCGACTCCTTAAAGACCGCTTTGAGTTCTTAACTAACAGTTTTTTAGAAAGTTAAGAAATTACTTTTAAATGTGTCGATCCCAACACGAGAACCATCCCTTCTGACCCGCGCTGGCAGTGCGAACGTGGAGTCTGTGAGGCGGGGAGAGGCGGAATTCTTTTCCCTCTGGGATTGGAATCCGGTGGGAGATGCAGGTCGGGCTGGAGAGCAGCAGCCTCACCAGGAAAACCTTCCGTAAAGATGGACTGAATGCTCCATGATGGCACGTGGCCGCCGAGCACTTGAAGTGGTGGCTGACGCAAGGAAGAATCGGAATTTTCATTTTACATAACTTAAATCCATACCGGAAATTCCTAGATCAAAAAGCTAACATGGCCTTTGAGGCCTAGCCCTGCTGGTCTCTCTGAGTGGGAATCCGCCCGTGTGTGGAGGCCCCACTGACCCTTGGCTGGTGTGTCTGAGATGCCTCAGCACGGACCTGTAGCGGCTACAGCAGCCGTGCCCACAGCGGGCAATGCCGCCCCCTGTAGGCCGTGGAATGACCCAGGGGGCTGCAAGAGCAGTCCCATACAATTTTCCAGGGATATGGAGTAGAGCACCCACATTTTCGATTGCCAGGGGGCACTGAATATATTCCCCCACCCGACCCCTGAAAAGGAGCAGTGAGCCAGATCTGCTAGGAACTGAAGACCTACCCCATGATGTCGGTGACTCAGTGGAGCAGGTTGCCTTTGAGGAGCCTGGACCGACTTCCAGGGACTGACAGCCAGGGAGCTGGAGGCTTCTCTGGGTCTGTGCCAGGAAGATCGGTGGGCTCCGCCTGCTGATGGGCTTTGAGTCCCTTGCAGACTGAAGGAGCCTGTGGAGTAGTTCACTCCCCAGGGGGCTGTCCCTCACCCCCTCCGAGTTAAACTTTAAACTGGGTCTGCCTTCAGCGGGCATCTCTCCAGCCACATGTTTTCTCTGTGGGGCTTGATTTACTGAAGGGTGGAAGATACGCCCTTGTGCTCCCTTGGTTGGGGGAGCACAGAAGGGGGGAGCTGGTTCAGACGGAATACCCAGCAGGCTGGGAGGGCAGAGCCTTGGCCCTTCCAGAGAGTCTACTGACCCAGCCAGTGACGTCAGTCTTGGTCTTTACACACCCCTTGAGCAATCTGCCGCCCTGCCCAGCCTGGGTCTGTTCTCATTGGTGGTTGGCTAGGACCTACAGTGGGCGGGCTTTTCTTTTCAATTAAGTACAAGGGCAGGGCCTTAGCAGCCTATGGCAGCTGAGCCCTGCCCTATCTCGGACAAGTTTTCCCTGCCCCAGCGGCATTTCCCATTCTCCAGACTTGCTCCCAGGTGGCAGCCGCACACCTGGCTTTCCTGCCAGCATGCTGTGCCTGTGCCTGTATGTGCCATTCCTTGGGGAGGCCCAGACTGAGTTCCAGTACTTCGAGTCCAAGGGACTTCCGGCAGAGCTGAAGTCCATCTTCAAGCTCAGTGTCCTTATCCCCTCCCAGGAATTCTCCACCTATCGCCAGTGGAAACAGGTCTGTGCCTGGACAGGTCAGCATGTGTGGGATGAGTGAATGGATGGATGGATGGTGCTGGAGGGTAGGCATGTGTGAAATGGTCCTCAACCAGACCAGCGGAAGGAATGTCTGTCATGTGGGAGTGTTCCAGCTGTCGGTTCCAGCCGGAATGACTGGCTGTCATGTGACCACGGGCTCAGGGAGTTTCTGGAGAAGGCACTTGTGGGAGATGGAATCTCCCAAAGAAATCCCCTTGCCGCAGGGGCTTCCTGAGAAGTACACTTGCTGGTGAGAATAGGGGCAGCCTAGCTTCTCAGGCAGACACACTCTTTGGAGACTCCGGGAGCTGGGGAACACAGAGCAGAGATGGCCCTACTCCCAGGAGGGCAGCACATGCAGAGAGCTGTGCCCAGGGGGAGCAAAGTGACACACAGGTCCTAGAGTCATCTCTCAGAGGGCCCTTTAGAGCGAGAGGCAGCAGGATCTTGATCTTAGAGATGGGGACGCTGAGCTCACAGTGCCTGCTGCTGTTTCCAGACATACCGATGCTCACAATGGCAGTGGGGCTTGGGCAGTGCCGGCAAGGGTAGCCTGCATGTCCCAGGAGGAGACGGAAAGTGAGCACAGTGGTTTTGAGGTAGGCACTTAGAACTTGGGAATATTCTGAAGTGAGCTGTGCGGGGCTGTCCTTGAGCTGTGGTGTGGTGCTTATAGATTGAGCTCTGATCCATAAGGTTAGCAGTTCAAAACCACCAGCCACTTTTCTGGAGAAAAAGGAGCTTTCTACTCCCAGACTCTACCCTGCCCTTTAGGGTCACTGTGAGTTGGCATTAACTCAAGGGCAGTGAGCTTTGGGGAGGGGAGGGGAGAGGAGGGGAGAGTTTTGGGAGGGGTGTCCTTAGCTGAGAGCTAAGGCCCAAGGTTGCCTGGGGCCAGAGCATCTCTGAGATCAAAGTTTCAGATGTCACCCCTGGCCTCCGCCCCATATGGAATGCAGATTCAACTTCCACTCCTGCTGGGACCCTGGCTCCAGCCTAGAGCCCAGTGTCTGCAGGAAGTTCCCCAACCCCAGCCTGCCGCTGAGTGGGCACCAGCACCGCTGGGCCTGGCTCCCAGCACACTGAATGGCTGAGCAGTCGCCAAGAGTACCCTCGCCTGAGAGAGAACCCGTGACTGTATAATTGTTTGAGCATGTGGGCTAGCCCGCCGGTCTGGCTGTTTTCAAGCCTTACCTGGTTTGAAAGTCTTGGAAGCCCGCCCTTGTTTGTGGACAATGAGTGTTTCTCTCTGAGAGCATCCGAGACACTGGAAGACTACCCGATTTCCTGGGAGGAGTCTCAGTTCTGGTTTGGCTCAGGGTGTTGCTGGTTGGGGGGGCCTGTGACAAACCTTTAGGCTGACAGCAGGATGTCTCAACTAGTTTTGTGACCTTGAGTAAAACCAGACCATCCTGTGCTTCTGTCTCTGTCAAGTCATGCTGCCTCCCAGAGTGGCTAAAGCAGGTTCACAGGTCTCTTAAAGAGAAAGTGTCTGTAGAGAAGGTTGCCATGTAAAATGGATTGAAGCGGCAGAACAGAGCTGACCCCACCCACTAAGAGAGCTCTTGGAAAGGATACTGCATGATGACTAGGTAGAACTGCTGAGAGGTGGTGGTAATGATATCATTCATTTCCCTGTAACTCGGGACTGGCAGTGCCGTCTAGCACATGTCCAAGAGTAGTACCCTGGCTCCCGAGTGCTCTTGGCAGTGTTTCTGCCAGCAGGCATTGGCAGGGGACAGCTCTGCCCCACATGGCCCCCCTGGACGGGCGGGTTCTGTGGGCCAATGCAGTTTCTGGGATTGAGGTTGTTGCCAGGGACAGCGCGGTGGAGGAGACGAACAGCTAACCCTGGTTTAGCACCAAGCTGGTCCTCAGGCCACTTGTCCTGAGAAGGTAGCAGGCTCTCTGTTGGGGTGAGTGTGTCCCCAACACTCAAACCGGTCCTCAGGAGCGACTTGGCGATTGTGGAAAATACTAAAGACAGACAGACAGTGGGGCACAGGGGCTCCTTGTCCCATGTCAGGACTGAGTGAGTGAATGTATTTTCCAATGGATATTATAATGGGGCTTACAGCTCTTTCATAAGGCATACACATGATACAGCCAACAAACAACATAATCCATAGGTAATATCATAAACAAGTAACATAATAAACCAGCAATGAGGTGAGTCAGCATCTTGACTTAGTGCTAGTTGACCTCAAACCCCCTGAGCGCTCCCAGGGGGGCTTGTACAATTTACAGGACACAGACTGTATAGAACCTGATTGCGCTTCTCTACAGGTAACCTCCAGGCACAGAAATGATTCATCTAGAATGGAACCTCCTTTAAGACTGCTCCTGAATAGGGGTCATGGCAGGGGTGGGGGCACCTTATTCGGCCTGAGAGCGTGTGTTTGAAAACATTTCTATCTCGGAACAAAAGAGGGCTAGTTTTCCAGATGTGGCTTGTGTTGTGGGGGCCCCGTCCATGCCCAGGTCGGCACCGGTATTCCTTGAGACAGGGCCCTCCGCGGGACAGGGCCAGGCTGCTGCCCCAGCTGAGGACGGAAGCTCCCTTTTGTTTTGCAGAAAATCGTGCAAGCCGGAGATAAGGACCTGGATGGGCAGCTGGACTTTGAGGAGTTTGTCCATTACCTCCAAGACCATGAGAAGAAACTGCGGCTGGTGTTTAAGAGTTTAGACAAAAAGAATGATGGTGAGTGGGGCCTTCTGGGGCCTGGCCTTGGGACTCCCCGGTGTGAGCAGCCCCTCACTGGCGGCCTTTGTTGCGACAGGACGCATCGATGCGCAGGAGATCATGCAGTCCCTGCGGGACCTGGGCGTCAAGATATCTGAGCAGCAAGCAGAGAAAATTCTCAAGAGGTCAGTGGTTAAGGCCGCCTCGCTCCATGCGCTCTAAGTGACACCCCTGGGGCTATTCTGCCCATTGCTCTGAACTTTGCCTTCCCCCGGTTTGCAAGGATGAACAGGTCGCCCCTCCCCAGACCCTCAGTGTAGCTCTCACCCCCGCCCCCTGGCGTTGTGCCCAGCCCCCAGTGACCCGTGACGAGAAGAGGCTAGCAGGTTGGGAGGATTTCAAGTAGGTGAAGGGAGACCAGCGGCTCGGATTGTGCCCCACCCAGCATGCTGCCCGGAACAGGAGCTCCCAGGGATGGGAGCCCGCGGGGCTAGTGGGCTTGGAGCTGTGGCCAGGGTTGGCCCTAGGAGGTCCTTTCTCTCTGGCACACCCTCAGGACCCTGGCTCCCGGGGTGGGGGTGGAAGGGGTGTGTCACCATGCCGTGTGTGCCCCCCCACCCCCGCGTCTTGTCTGTGTGTCTGCTTCACTAACACCTGCTCCGAGCACTTACCTGTCTTGTTTCTCCTCTCTCCTCTGCACCCTCCCTTGTCTGTCTGTCAGCATACGAACGGGCCGCTTCTGGGGCCCTGTCACCTAGTAAGTATTTGTTGTCACCCAGGTGACCAGAATGGGGTTTGCGTGGGCCATCAGAGTTCCATTGTTTTGCGCAAAGTGGGGTGTGGAGCCCTCCGGCCTTTTGCTCCTCAGGGGCAGGAGGGGCACCACTCGCCTAGAGGTGGGCCATGCAGCTAGCAGGCGGGGGTGCTGGCGCAGAACACACCCACCCCCACCCCCACGCCTCCCTACAACCGCGCGCGCGGGCCTTGTCTTGCAGCATGGACAGGAACGGCACGATGACCATCGACTGGAACGAGTGGAGGGACTACCACCTGCTGCACCCCGTGGAGAACATCCCGGAGATCATACTGTACTGGAAGCATTCCACGGTGAGCCTCCCCGACCCCACCAGATAAACCCTTCCCCCGTCCTTCCTGGGGGGCGAGGCGGTGGCCCACGTGGCAGGCAGATAGAGGAGCTGTTTGATGTTCTGCCTCCGCCCCGTTTTCATGGTGGTGGTCCTCCCTCTGGCCGCAGTGGCGCCCATCCTTCCCCTTCCCCGTGTCAGAAGTGCCATTGTGTGTGCAGAATACAGCCCTGTGGCCGTCTCGGCTCCCCCGGCTCACCCTCGGCTGTCTCTCTCAGCTGCCCTGCTCTGCCAGCTCAGGGAGATGAGGCCAAGAGCGTGTCCTCCCCCGTCGCCCCCCCACCCCCACCCCCAGTGGCTGTGGCAGGGCCTCTCTCTGCAGGGACACTTGGAGTCTTAGTGGGTGGAATTAGGTGGTCTTCCGCAAGACTAGTTGCTGGACGGACGGCCACCCTGGGGTCAGAGAGGCAGGCTGGCTAAGGAGCAGATGGTCCAGAGCTGGCACAGTCCTGACATGTTTGCTCAGGGCTTGCGTAATGTTCTGCCAGCGCGATCTCATTACACATTGGTTTCAGAGACCGTCCCCTGGTGTGACCCTGCAGCATAGCCTGCTGACCCTCAGCTGAAACGGCCCTGTCAGCAGCTCCTGCTGGAGCTCCTCAGTGGCCTTTGAAAGGCCTGTCCCACAGATGTAGCTCCCTACTTGCCTCAGGTGCTAGACCTGGGCCCCTCGAAGGCCACAGGCAAGGGAAGAAGGCTTGGCCCACCTTTACACGGGGTGGGGGTGGGGGGCTCCTCCATCAGGCTCCTTCCCAGAAGCCTCGATCTTCAGTCCTACCAGCCATGTGGCCCCTGGGTTGCAGGCCATTCTAGAGGGTTAGAGGACTCGGTCCAGTTGGCCTGCCAGAACTTTCCAGATGGTGTCAGGGTTCCACTCCTGAGTAGGCAGTCAGGACCTTTGTGGGCCTTCCTCGCAGATCTTTGATGTGGGCGAGAACCTCACGGTCCCCGATGAGTTCACCGTGGAGGAGAGACAGACGGGCATGTGGTGGAGACACCTTGTGGCAGGAGGCGGGGCAGGGGCCGTGTCCAGAACCTGCACAGCTCCCCTGGATAGACTCAAGGTGCTAATGCAGGTAAGCAGGGAAGACCAGCCGGGGCCTTACTCGGGGCCCGTCCTTCTCTAGCCTAGTGCGTGACCCTGGAATTATTGCTCCCACAAGGGAACGTTACACCCAAGCTCAGGTGACCCTTAGCACACAAGGATCTAATTTGATCTGAGCCACTAGAGCCAGGCATCAGGTGACCAGCTTAGGACAGGTGAGTCCAGCGGGAAGTGGGGTGTGGTAGGAACCTCTCTTTCAGCACACCTCACAGTAGCCACACAGGGGCGGGTATGAGGAGCCTCAGGCTGACCCAGATGCCAGTTGGAAACGGCCTGTCCCTTGGCTGGGCTGGACTCCACGTGTACAGGGCAAAGATAAGCCAGGCTGACGTCGGGAAGAATTGCGAAATCAGCCTACGCAGGGAAGCTCTGCTGGACTTTGGTGTCTGTCTGAGCAGTGGCCAGTCACCCCAGAGTCCCTTGTGTGCCAGGAGCACTCTTGCGGGAGGCCCCTCCCTTGACCCAAAGGTGTGAACTCACAGCGCAGTACTGAGCCAGGGAGGCACATAGTGTCCTACCCCAGCCCTGGTCCATCCCAACTATGTGACCCTGGCCAACGTTTTTAAAAATGCAAAAGCAAAACCAGACGCCCCAGGCACGTTGCAGTGATTACAGACTGCAGTGCTGGGGCAGCATCCCAGGGACCCCCAGGGCGACTGAGAGTGACTCGTTCCAGAACTCTTGTCTGCTTTTCTGTAACAAAGAGCGCTCGTTGCTGAAAGCTGTGCCCTTGGAGATACTCGTACCCTGCTGCGGGGTGTGGTGAACACCGCTTGATCCCAAATCAGTGGTGTGTGAGCCCCGAAGGCCAAGAAGCCAGGGCCTGCCCACTGGCCACCCCCACAGGGCCGGCGGGGAGCACTGTCAGACCAGCGAGATCTCCTGACAGGCTGACGCCCCCGCGCAGGTACATGCCTCCCGCAGTAACAACATGTGCATCGTGGGTGGATTCACCCAGATGATCCGTGAGGGAGGAGCCAAATCCCTGTGGCGCGGCAACGGCATCAACGTCCTCAAAATCGCTCCCGAGTCAGCCATCAAATTCATGGCGTACGAGCAGGTGAGGAGCCCGCCCGCCTCGCCACGAGCCCACGAACCCCGGTGGCGGCTGCTTACTGAGCATCCCTGGACGAGGCCCGCCCAGCTCCACTGGGTGCCAGTTCCTTCAAAATGGGCCGTCTGCATCCGTGTGTCTGTCTGTTCCTGTTCTAGATCAAACGTCTTGTCAGCGGTGACCAGGAGTCTCTGAGGATTCACGAGAGGCTTGTGGCAGGGTCCCTGGCAGGGGCCATCGCCCAAAGCAGCATTTACCCCATGGAGGTGAGGAGCCGCCTTGGTCCTGGGGTCTGGGCAGTGCCCATGGGAGCAGGGCCTGGGCTGGTGACAGGGCTGTGCTCATGCATCCCACCCTCCCACCCGGCTTTGCAGGTCCTGAAGACCCGGATGGCCCTGCGGAAGACAGGCCAGTACTCGGGCATGGTGGACTGTGCCCGGAAGATCCTGGCCAGAGAGGGCGTGGCGGCCTTCTACAAAGGCTATGTCCCCAACATGCTGGGGATCATCCCCTATGCCGGCATAGACCTGGCTGTCTATGAGGTAAGACGCTAGGCACAGTCCTAGACAAGAGCCACCTGGCTCCCCTGCGTAGCCTCAGGAGTCATGTAGAATGGGTACCGCACCACAGCGGGGGTTCCTGCAAGAGCAGCCCTGGTGGCCCAGTGGTTATGAGTTGCAGTTCAAAGCCACCAGCCTCTCTCCTCAGGAGAGAGATGAGGCGCTCTACCCCCAGGAAGGGTTGCCGCTGGGGAACCCACAGGGGCAGTTCTACCCTGTCTTACAGGGTCACTACGGGTTGGCATCCACTCGGCAGCAGTGGTTTGGTTCCCTGCAAGGGCCGGGCAATGCTCTTGTCACGCTGCCTGCCCCTGCAGCCCCAGGCCATCCTGAGCAGGCTAGACCACACAGGTTAAACTACCTGCCGGGGAGGGAGGTGCTCCTCCTCCTCCTCTCCCCCTTTCCATGCTCCTTGGCCTGTCTGGAGAGTCCCCACTGACAGCCAGAAACAAGCAGGCAGAGCCCCCCTGGTCCTCCTGACTTACCCCTACCTGCGCCCCCCCCACCCCCCCGCCCCAGACGCTCAAGAACGCCTGGCTGCAGCGCTATGCAGTGAACAGCGCAGACCCCGGGGTGTTTGTGCTCCTGGCCTGCGGCACCATGTCCAGCACCTGTGGACAGCTGGCCAGTTACCCATTGGCCCTGGTCAGGACCCGCATGCAAGCACAAGGTAAGCCTGGGTCTGTCCCCGGTGGGGAGGCAAGCTGGGAGTCGGGCGGTGCTGAGTGAGGAAAGGCACCAACGATGGGTGGCCGGCCCCTGTCACTGCAGCTTCCATTGAGGGCGCCCCGGAAGTGACCATGAGCAGCCTCTTCAAACACATCCTGCGGACCGAGGGGGCCTTTGGCCTGTACCGAGGGCTGGCCCCCAACTTCATGAAGGTGATCCCCGCCGTGAGCATCAGCTATGTGGTGTATGAGAACCTGAAGATCACACTGGGCGTCCAGTCGCGGTGACGGGCCTCCGTCCAGGACGTGTAGCCTCTCATTCTGTGAATGAAGCCCAGCTGGGACGCCCCAGAATGTGCCCCTGGGTTTGTCCCGCTGGTCCCCACGTGGATTCCAGGGGACACCTGTCCATGGGTGTTCCTCAGAGTCAGGCGCTTGAGTGCAGAGGCAGGGGCATGTCCCTCAGTGCCTGCCAAGGGGCAGAGCTTTGAGACTGGCTTAGTCCTCTCATGTCACGCTCGCTGCCAGAACATCACGCAGGCCGCCTCGTCTCCTTCCTCCTGCCGTGTCCAGACCGTCAAGAGGAGGGCGGCTCGCCCACCCCCTGCTCTCCGGTCGCCTGCCCGCAATCCTTCGGCAAAAGGGGGTTTCCCCTGGACCAGCTGCTGGCATGAGCGTTGTGAGCAAGGGGCAAGAGTAACCTTTGTGCCCCCCCCATGTGAGTGGCAGCAGATGGGCCCAGATGTCCTGAGCATGCATGAGTGGCCACTCTGCTCCCTGCCACCATGGCCCATGGCTTCCAGACAGGCCGGTGCCTGCAGGTTGGGGGCTCTGCCCTCTGCTTGTGTCTCCTGGGACTCTGAGCTGGCCCAGACCAAACTCGCTGTCCCTGCGCTGTGGCATGCGGGACTGTGCTTCAGGGGTGACATGTCTGTCCCCTGGTGAAGGAGGAACAGGTGTGAAAGCCTTAATTACGTATCGTTAGGGAAAGGGTCTTTGTTCAGAGAGACACGCTGGACAAATGTGCAGGGTTTTTTGCTTCCAGAGAGAAGACGGGGTGGGGTGGGGGCAGGTCTGCAGTACAGTCTGTTTCTGACACCCCAGGGGACGGATGTCTAATCCTGACCGGGGCGTAGTGGGACCAGCCTCACATTCCACCGACCCAACAGATCACACTGCTCAGAACCTATTTATTTTGTATTTATTTGAACAGAGTTATGTCCTAACTATTTTTATAGATGTGTTTAATTAATAGTCGGTTCTTTTCACGTTCTTTTTGTCTTCGTATTTATGTTCGTGGTGAGTTGTGCCTTCTCAACACCACATTGTGGGGAGAGAGGAGGACAGAGGGACCATGGGCGCTCCTGCCCACTGCCCACAACTATGTCCTGTGTGTCCAAAGAAGCCTGACACCTTCCTCTCGGAGCTGGAGGCGCAGGAGGGAGGAGAGGAGGGCAGGTGCAGGCTTGTTCTTTGTCGTGTGGACCAGCACTGCCTGGGGCTTCCTGTTGGGGGTGTGTCCCGGAAGGAGCGCCCAGGAAACCCCCGTAACTGAAGGCCTGATTTGATTGGGGCCTGGAAGATTAGGAGCTGAAGATAGATGTCCAAACCATTTCCTGGACTGGGAGAATTTGGTTATTTCACCCCCTTTTTTTGAGTCAAAAGGTCATGAGGTGCCTTTCGAGAGCTTGGGATGGATGGATGGAGTGCTGGGACGGAGGAGCTCGACTCTTTCCCTCCCTTGTCCCTGTGGGGAAGATGGGCTCCTGCCCTCCCAGCCCTGCCCTGACCCCACTCCACCGCCACGCAACAGCCAGTGGCTTCCATTGCCCGCCCACCCGCCCGCCCGAGGGCTGCACTTGCATTCTGTGGAATGGCCGGCGGAGGGCACTTTACCTCAATGCAAACCACCTACAAGGTCGATGGTGATGCCTGGAATGGGGCCAAGAGCCGCGTGAGAAAGAACTGGAAGTTGTCGTGTCGAATAAAGTCGTTTCAGAGTTGACGATGAAACCGTGATTTTTCTGATCAGTGGGCCTGGGGGGGGGTGCACTCTTCCCATCAGACTCCTCGGCAGCCCCTGCTTCAGGAGCCCCTCACTCTCTTAGATGCGGGCATGGGTTAGAGTTTAGGTGCAGTGCCCAGGGTGGTGGCCACCCCAGCCCTCGCCTCGTGGAACACAGCTGGATGCTGAGACCGTCTTCCCGTGGCGCCGCCTGCCTTCCTGGTCCCTAGGGGCAGCTGGGACCCTCTTCACACTCGCTCGGTCATCTGCAGCGGCCGCCTTGCCCCCCTCGGGACGCTATGTCCATCGATGAAGCCAGCATCCTCTCTTGGTTGATTAAGAGGTTTTTCAAGCCTCCCAGGTCTGGAAGCCAACTTAAATTTCCTCTCAGACCTGCCTCTCCCGTGACCTCCTCCCAGCAAGGGGCAACTCCTTTGAGTCTTTGAAGCCAACCGCACCCACTCCGTCCACCCTACCCCCAGTCTTCTCCGCTCCAGGATTGCCTTAGTCTGGGCAAATCCTTCAGTACTGCTGCCAGAATCTGACTACTTCATCCCTGCTCACCAGAACCATTACAGAATCTCTTCCGCTGAGCTCCCCCATGCTCCACCGGGAGCCTGTGTGGTTCCTGGTCCCCACTCTGCTCAGAACCCTCTAATGAACAGAGAAACCACAGACCCGGAGGGAACATTTGCAGTCCACAGACAGACAAAGGGTTTGTGTCCTGAACTTATTAATCATACAATGTGTGTCTTGCTATTATAAGACAACCCAGTTTAAACATTAGCACTGTACCCAGGGCACATAAAAGGGCTTAGCCAGCCCCATTTGTTGTCAAGGGTAACCAAAGCCCTGATGGGATGTCATTGGGTACACGCAGGCTTGACTACAATGACCAGAAGTTGGGGAGAAGATGGGGAGGACCCCTCCCTTCAGAAAGGACCGTTTCTAAGAGGGGGTGGTTCAATTCTACCTGCCTCTAAATGAAGGTGTGGCCCACAGAAGAGTTGTCCTGGGTCTCATAGGAGTTTCTGAACAGCCCAGCTGCCCATGTGGGTTTCCTCGCTCACCCTCTTCTCAGAAGTAGAAAGATTGGGCTTTCTCCCGAGCAGCAGCTGGTGGTTTTGAACTGCTGCCTGTGGCAGCCCACGAAGCTACCAGGTCTCCAGCCCCGCAATGCTCCCCACCCTCCAAATCTGCTGCCCCCCAGTGGAACTGCCTGTCATAGTGACTGGCAGGGGCCTGGCATCTTCCTGCACAGCAACTGCTGGTTCGGATGGCCGGCCACCAGGACCCCGCTGGACTGGACAAGTCCTGGAACGACAGGGAATGCCTAAAAATCCATTCAGCGCAGAAAAAGCCAGGCAGAAGAGTAAATGTAGTTTTGACCTAGAACAGGTCAGACTAACCTTAACCCCAAAAATCGGAGATGAAGAAAAGCCGGATGCGCCTGTCAGAACTCATTAGTGTGTCCGTTTCAGACGCCACGTGACTCGCTGTATGTAAATCATACGGGGAATAAACGTGAAGGGTGAAAAACAAAAGACATTAAGAAACAATCTCATCGCGTCAATGCTAACAGTGAGCCTGTGCGGCAGGGTGGAACTGCCCCTGTGGTGTCCACGACACACACTGGGCGAGGCTGCACCCCCGGAGCCCCTCCCGCGGCCTGAAAGGGCTCTCCATATTGCTTCACAGGCAGCGGGCCCTGTGGGGCTGATGAAAAATCTCTTGGGGATGAACATAATGCGTGACTGAATGACAAAAGTGGATGAAGGCCCTGTTTGGTTTTGAACTGTTCTTTGTGGAAACCTCCAGGCTGTCCCTTCTCACTCAGACACAAAGCCTGGGGTCCCATGTGACCTGCCCCACTCACCAGAAGTGAACGAAGCCTGCTCGAAGCCCCCCCCACCTCTCCCTCACCACCACCACCACCACCACCACCACCCCCCCCCCCCACCACCACCCCCCCCCCCCCCGCATGGGGGGCTGGGATAGAGCTGAGGAGGGAAAGCCTTTCCTGGTGAATGGAGAGGCTGAGGAGCGCCAAGTCTGCCCCCCAAGGCTGCTGCGAGTCAGCTGTGGCTTCTCATTTTGATCAAGGTTCACTTCCACCCCACTCCCCACACTGTAATCTCTGCAATCTTCAGAACTGACTTCCTGCCTGTCTCTGCGGTCTCTGCCCGAGAGGGGATGGTCTCGGAGCTCAGGGAAGTGGGTGCTCTTACACTTCCTGGTGCACAAAAAACGCTCCAGCATTCCCTGACTCGCTGAACATCAACTGCATACTGCGGTCCCCAGAGAGGGCTGGGGCTGGGGACAGTGCCAGCCATGTGGGGAGCCCCGGCATCGGGCTCAGGTGGGAAGCTGGCGTGCACCACTTGCTTCCATTGCGTGTTACCAGGAAACATCAATCATTTCCTACCCACTGGGCCCAGCTGACTGGTGCCTCCCAGCGGTAGGAATGACCACTCCACCCAGGCTGACCTTCAGAGGCAGTGGCCTGAGTGCCCTGGCCTGCTCACCATGCCCTTCAAAGCCCCCAGGTCCATCCAGCTGGGAGGAGGCGCTCATGGGCCCTGGAAGTGAACCTGGAAGCCAACCGATGCTTTGGGATGGACAAAGCTCAGAGCTTCACCAAGCAAACTTCCCTGGGAGCAGGGACCCCCTCGCTCCTTCACCCCTCCCTTCTAGTCTTCACTTACCTGTCTTTAGAGCGAGGGGGTTCCATCTCCCCTAGCTACCCCAGTTACAATCCCCCAGCTCCGCTTTAATTCTCTCCTGAGCACAAAACCCGGGCACTTTGGCTTAGGGTGCAGGCCCTGTGTGGATGTCAATCCCAGAGGACTCTTCACCGGCTCCCAGGGCCCGCAACAGGGGCTGACACCTAGTAGGAGCTTAGTGAATACTGAGCTTGTCCAAATGTTCCTTTTGTCCCCAAAATGTTTCCTGGTATGGTCAGCAGAACAGTGACCCCCGAAGATGTTCACCTCCAAATCCCCTACACCCCTGAATCGGTCAGGCTCCGTGGCAAAGGGAACCTGCTAGGACAGCTGACCCTAAACGAAGGAGATTACCCGGGCGGGATGACCCAGCATCCCATGGGATGACCCATGTAACCACCAGGGGCCTACAAAGTGGAAGAGAAACCAGGGAGCCGGCAGTCCGGGAAGGGCTGCCCTGCTGGCCTTGAAGAGGGAAGGAAGGAGTCTCAAGCCGTGGACGGAATGTGGGCGACCTCCAGAAGCCAGAATGGATTCTCCCCTAAAGCCTCTAAAGCACCAGCCAACGCCATGCTGGCTATCTAGCCACAGCCATTGTGGACCCCCGGTGTCCAGAAGTAGGAGAGAATATGCGTGTGTTGTTTAAACCCAGTGGGCACATCCACACCTGCCCCCTTGCCATGGTTACGGGTTCCAAAGACCAAGTTGACTGAGGAAAACCGGCAGGAGGCAAAAGTGGAGGATGACCCCCCTCAGATCGCTGCACCACGCAGCACTAACATGGTGGCTTCTAGAACTGCCGATGACATCAGTGCAGAGTGGTCAAGTGACATTATTGTATAACTGTCACATGGGAGCCGACGACCCAGTCACGTGGGCACACGCCAGGTCCTCACAGCCAGCATTGCTCTCATCTGGCACACTGGCGGCGGCTGCCTTTAATACGTGGTGTGGTCAGATGATGGTGCAGCGGTGGCATAAATGTGCGACGTCAGGTAACGAGGACGTTGATAAGTGAGGAATGGCTGCCTCACCGCACTGGTCGAACAAAGGCACTTGTTTGGCTCCCGGCTTCCCTCGTCACATTGTCCGGGAGAGCCCTTCCCTCCAGCCAGTCCATCTCCTGGGGGAGAGGACCGTCCCTAGGTGGAGGCTTGCTGTCTGTCAGCAGGCACTCCCTAGGAGGGTGCAGTGTGGCCGTGGACACGCCCCCTCCGGGATTGCATTGTCCTTGGCGAGCAATCTGACTGCCTTGCAGCAGCTCAGAGGAAGGGGCTTGGGCCAGCCCCACAGGCATCTCAGGAGGCGGCCTCCTAGTTGCCAGGGCAGCTTGCGAGCCCCTCTTCCTCCGGAAGCCCGAGGTCTCTGGGTCTAGGAAGGGGGGTGCATGGGAGTTGCCCCAAACCTGTCTGCTTTCTCTGTCAGCATCATCATTTCCTTCATGTGTGACCTTGGGCAGGTCACACTCTGTTGGAAAGTTTCAGTGGGAAGGGGCCGGCCTTAGTAAACAAGTGTACGTTTGCTTCCTTCCCCCACCTGAGATTCCACGCGGCATCCCGACTCCGGCTGCCTCCAGAACAGGGCAGCACTGCTCCTGGGGCTTGACAGGCTGTCAGTGTTTTCCCACGGAACAGCGGGTGGGTTTGAACCTCTGACCTTTGGGTTAACAGCCAAGTGCTTTCACCACTGTTTCATGAGGGCTCCTTCCAGGGTTCCAAACACGCAGAAAGCTCCTCCTCAAATCCTTTTTATTCCAGACTCTTCCGTGAGTGAATCCTTAGGAGGGCCTGCTATTTCAAACCTGACCAGGGCCTGGCCACTCGTGTCTGAGGAATCGGGAAGGCAGTCTTCAGGGCTGCTTGCTCCGTGTGGTCTGCCTGAGCCCTCCTCGTGTCTGTCTGGGGGCTTGGCCTTTCACCCCTTACTGCTGGCTCTTACCTCAACAACTCGAGGGGGTGCTGCCACAGCAGGTGCCCATTTTACAGACCAGGAAACTAAGGCTCTGGGAGAGAAAGGGCTTGCCAAGGGCCACACTGAGTGAGGCAAGTTGACCCCTGAGTGTCAGGTTGCACGCGTGGAGAACCCCAACAGGAGACTTGGGAGGTTGGGGATTACTCCATGCCACAACCCACTCAGGGAACCTTCTCCCCAATTAGCACATGCCCCAAATGACAAGACCTCCTGGTCCTCCTGCCCAGGCCTGGGAGGTCAAGGAGAACCTAAGAAACTCATGTGCATGCCGCTGTGTGTGCATGCCAGCTGTGCGTGTTCTGGCTGTGTGTGTGCTGGCTGTGTGTGAGCTGACTGTGTGCATCCTGGCTGTGTGTGCATCCTGGCTGTGAGCATCCTGGCTGTGTGCATCCTGGCTGTGTGTACATGCCAGCTGTGCACGTCCTGGCTGTGTGTGCATGCAGGCTGTGTGCATGCCGTGTGTGCATTGTGAGTCCTGGCTGTGTGCATCCTATGTGTACATGCCATCTGTGTGTGTGTGTCCTGGCTGTGTGTGTGTGTGTGTGTGTCCTGGCTGTGTGTGCATGCAGGCTGTGTGCATGCCGTGTGTGCATTGTGTGTGTGTGTGTCCGGGCTGTGTGCATGCCAGCCCCTCAGCCCTCTGCCTTGCTGCCCCTTGGCTTCCTCCCTGGCACAACCCCTTTCTTACAGGCAGAGGTGGGGTTGAAACCAGGTGTGCTGACAGAGTCCCTGTCCCCAACCTCAGCCCCTCATTGCATGGCCTGCATTCCAGGTTGCCCTGGCCTGAGCCAGTTGGAATGTTGGAGGAGGAGCCAGGAGCACCAGGGCCCAGCTACCCATGTGTGGATTTTGGCCCCTGCCCTGAAGGTATCCATGAGGAAGCAGGAGCAGTCAGGGAGCGGGACCTGGCCAGCCAGTGGGCTTGGTGGAGTCCAGAGGAGCCTGGGGGCCTGCAGATGAATAGACTCCAGCCAGCCCAGCCCAATCCTCCTGCTGTCTGCTTCCCGGAACATGGGGGTTAGGGTGACCTGGAGAACATGCATTCAAGGCGCTGGGCCACCTCCCTTGGCCAAAGTGGAGTGGACCATTAAGGCCCCGGATAGAGGCAAGCCTCAGGGACCTTCGTTGACAACGTGCTGGGGCACGAATCAAACTGAGAAGAAACAGCAATTGCTGGTGAAGAAGATCGAAAGTACCCTGGACCGCCAAAAGAACCAACAGATCTGTTCTGGAAGAAGTACGGCCAGAGTGCTCCTTAAAGGCGAGGGTGGCGAGACTTCCTCTCAGGGACTTTGGACATGTCCGGAGGGCCTGGCACGCTGGGTCAAGTGGCGGGGCAGGGAAGACGAAGACCCTCAAGGAGACGACTGCCACGGTGGCTGCACTGATGGCGAGGATGGCATGGGACCAGGCGGGGTTTCCTTTCGGTGCACAAGGGGTCCCCACGAGCCCAAACTAACTTGACGCTCTGAAGGACACCACGCCCAGATGTGAGCAGGGCCGGTTCCTTTCCAGGAGCGAATCCACTAGGCCTTTTCCAGGCTCTGGAGGTCATGAGCATTTCTTGTCCTGTGTCCCTTCCTCACTTCTTGTCTTCATCACGGCACCACGCTCTCCCCTTCTGCAGTCAAGTCTCCTGCTGCTTCTCAAGGACCCTGGCAGTCAGAGCCCACTCCCCCCTTCCTCCCCCTCCCCCCCCCATTGCAGGGTCATCTCCCCACCGAAGCCAATCATTCCATCACATCTGCAAAGTGCTTTTGCCCCCTTGGGTCACATTTATGGGGACAAAGATGCACAGCCTCAGTCTCCCTACGGAGCAGGGTTGCTCTGTGCTCTCGGTCCAGCCCAGTCGGCGGGGGCGTCACGTCCCAGGGTTTGGTTGGGATGGATGGCTCATTGATTACAGTCATTGACTACAATGACTGCAACATTGATCTCAGAGCAGCTGATGGATTCGAACCGCCAACATCTCAGTGAGCAGCCAAATGCTTAACCACTGGCCACTGGGGTTTCTTCCTCAGACTCTGCCTGTCAACCCTCCCCACTGGATGAGGGGGCTCAGTAAACCGTGGGGCAGGCAGACGTCATGCGTGCAGAGTGTTTTGTGACTGTGAGAAATGGTAAAGGAAAGGGCTGACTGGCCTGGAATAGGGTCGCCACCTACCTGGATTTGTAAAAATCATGAAAAAAAAACTAAAAATAATATAAAAAGACAAAAACGTCTTTTAAATGGGCTTAGCAGGCCAAGGCCCAAGAGTGGATGCCCAAGAAGAGCCACACCTCTCAGGAGAGAGGCCCCCAAACCAGGAACTCCAGAGAGAGCAGCCACATGACCTCAAGCTCAAGATCACAGATTCTGCAGCCAGGAGATCCGGGTTCAAATCCTGGCTCTGCCACTTGCTGGCTGTGGAATACCAAACCTTCTGGGTCTCAGTGTTCTCATCTGTAAAACGGGAATCATGCTTGTTCCTAACTCACAGGGCCAGTTCCCCAATTAAAAGCGATGACAAAGGGGTCTCACAACGTTTGTGGGAAAATACCCACTCCCTTTTAATTCCAGACTGCTACACTGTAGGCCCATTATAAATACGTTAACTGCAGTTAGCTAGATTTTAATCTATAATGTGGATGTATAATGGATAAATGTATGCATATTTTCATATGCCTATAGCTAGAATTTAAAATAACTGAACCTCCATTTCTGAAAATAAATTACAAATGGATATTTATTATGTATCAGAGGCCTACTATAAATATATTTTATATAAGCTTATGTAAATATTAAAATCACACACACAAAGGTAAGTCAAAAAGCATGGTTCCTAGGTTTTCAATTCGTGCCTGCCTGGGTTTATTCCAAACAAAGCGCGCCTAGCACGTCCCTGGGTGAGGAGAGGCTGAGGGACAGCTCTCGGTACTACGGAGGACTCTCGTTAGGGTGCCTTACCTCCACACAGTGGCCTGTGAGGGGAGGATCAAAGTGAAGGAGAGGCCAGCACAGAGCTTAGGGTGATTGTTTTGAGAGATTCCAAAGATGGTAAGATTTTCTCAAAGGACACAGATGATCTCCAGGTGGGGGGTGGGGTGGTGGTGGTGGTGGTGGTGGTGGTGGTGTGTGTGTGTGTTATGCTTTAAGGAAAGAGAAGCCTGCATCAGTGAGCAGAAAGCCAGGAGAGTTACATCAAGGAATCCCCCCTCACTACAATGCATGTGCTCACTCATCCAGGGGAGCATGGCCTGTCTGGGAGACTTCCCTTGGGGAGCCCTGCCCTGACCACCTCCAGCCCTGATCCTGTTCCATCTGGCTTCCTTTTGATCCTCAGACTCAAAGGCAACTTCAAAGGAAAACGGTTTGAGGCCTTTGCTGAAGTCAGAGTGGTGTGGTGGTTCCCCACCTGGGTGGAGACTGTGTCAAAAGAAAGCCCCAGATTTTGATACTGTTTGTTTAATAAAAGTTTCTGGGATTTTGTAGCAATACTTTTTTTTTACTCACCCTTGTATCCTAGGTAACACAGAAAAACAAAACTAAACGTTGGTGTTCCAAAAATGTTGAGAGGAGGGGAGACCGAATAACTTGTATCATCTCTTGCTTATGTCCAACTTCCAGTCACCTACAACAAAGATGCATTATTTTTGCATAATCAAAGTGAAAGTGGGGAGGCTCAAAGATTCAACACAGAAAAAGCTGAACCCAAATGCTTCCCCATCCTTCAAGCCCTGGCTTTGGCTGGTCCTCCCCAGAGAGCCTGCCCTAGCTCACAGGGAGGAGGGGTCTCACTCTTCTTACTTCCTGGAGCTCTGGTCCACGGACCACGAGCTCTGGGAATAACAAGGGATGTGTCCCGAGGAGAGTGAAGGCCTCCACCAGCTCCATTTCTCAGACAGGACGGAACTTGCCCAAGGTCACAGTAAACCGTGGCAGGTTTCTCTGCCACCATCCAGGCAGTGGGGACATGCTGTGACCTGTGCAGGACAAAGATGGGACAAGAATCCTACCTTGGGGTCTTCTCCTCTTAGATGCATGACTTTTCCTGACCCACTGTCTCCAGGTGCGGACACACAAACTCATTTTGCAGGTGTGCAAAGGGAGACCCTGGGGAATGAGTGCAGCCCTGATGCAATGCTGGGAGTCACCATGAGATGGCAGCACGGGAGCTCGTGGCCAGCCCTTCCTGGGTTTCACAGACCCTATCGCCCTCCGGTGGCGATACCCAGAGCGGGAGGAGAGCGTGGTCTGAAACAGGTTATCACTCACCTCTTGCAGGGGGTGTGGGAGGTCTGTGGGGGATGCAGCCGGGCCCAGGGGGTGCCTCCTGGTTGTCTCAGGGTGACTGGACAGGCTCAACCATAGGGAGCCGTTCCAGTTAGACGTTGATGGTCAAGGTGACCACTAGAGGGGAGACGGTGCAGGCTCCGTGGCTGCCTGAAGCAGCCCCAGTTGGAATGGGGCCGTGTTCCAGCCATGGCCAAGCCACCAGCCGTATCCCCTTTCATGAAATGGGGGGTGGGGTGGGGACAGAAGAAAACTTATCCCGGAGCCTGTCAATGTGAAGTGAAAAGAGAGACGGCTGGGGCTGGGGCCTGGCTGCAGGGGGAGGGTGCGGCGGGAATCACAGTTACTGGGCTGGGCTGAGCAGGGGCATGGGTGGGCGCCAGGGACCCTCCCTGGCTATGGGCTGGGAACAGGATACTTGTCCCAAACTGGGCACATCTGGTGCTCCCTCTGAGGAACATGGGACAGAGAGGGTGGCTAGTCAGACTCCTTGTGCAGCTAAACAAGGTACCCAGTCACCCAGGGGTTGGGGTCTGTTCCCCCCCCCCCCCACGTCTGTGAAGAGAGAGAGGCACAGAGAAAGCTGAGCGAGGGGCACTTCCCCAGGCAGGTCTAATTCCTGCCCCAAGGAGGGAGGCCTTGAGCCACAGACCTCCCAAGACTCAAGGACACAGCCACAGCCCTGGGAACTGATACCTGAGGCCCTTGGAGGGGGTCTTGGGTCTCCAGCCTGGTCCTCCTCCCCACAGCCCCTTGTGCCTGGTATCACAGAGTCCCGGAGGGCACGTGGGAGGGGAACTCCCTCCTGACCCAGGACACATGAGCCGGTGCCATGGTGGCTGAGCTGGGGGGCAGCACCTGTGGGGGAACGAGGGAGGACACAGCAAGTAGCAGTCTGATCCCGAGAGTGGAGGATCAGGAAGGACCAGGTCTGAAATCACCACTGCTCCTCGGGAGACAGACTGTGTGTGTGTGAGGGTGGGGGCAGGGCACGGGTGGTGGTGTTTCTAGGAGTGCCATTCCTCAGCGGCAGTGAGTTGGCTTGGTTTTGCCTTGGTTATCGAGAACCTCTAGCAGTGCGGTCAACAGCTCCAACCCACCAGCCACTGCACTGGAGGACAGGGCTGTCTGCTCCTGTGAAGATTTCCAAACCACACCACTGGCCTGTGATCTTCTTGTGTTCGGCACCATTGTATGTGTTGCCTGAGTCTGAAGAGCAATTCACAGACTGGTATCGGGCATATGGGCTACTATCGGACTTAGGGTCTTGATCTGGACGGGGCTGTTTTTGTAATATATAATTACTCTTTGATACAAAACTCACACATGAGTGTCCATAGATTTGTTTCTTTAGTCCACCCAGACTAACACAGGGGAGCTTGTGTGTACTGTACCCTATCTCTGCTGGTTCCGTCTCTTGTATCTCGAGAGACTGGCTCAAAACAGCCTACACCTTCCCCTAGGCCCGCTTCACTAGCGCAACCAGGGCGGCTGGTTCCCAAGGGGAATCTAAAACAGGCCTTGAGGCGAGGATTGCCTCCTCATATTTTGGGAGCACCAGCTGACGCCAAGGCTGCTGCAAGTTACTGTCTCCAGACCACCCAGCAACCACTGTCACCCACTGTGAACGTGTTATGACAGGGCAGGTTGTATTTTACACTCACTATGAAGTGCCTTTCTTTTCCATTCACAAAGAAGCTAACCTTCCTTGAGAGGGTCAGGGTGGTTTGCCCAGTCATGCCGAGAAGGATCCATGGGTAGGTTAGCTCACTGACTGCTGACCCTGCCCGGAGAGGCTGCCTGGGTAGGGCCGCAGGGCAGAACACATCCCTGGTGCTCTGCTGAAAACAGCACCTAGAGCCCACCCTCACCCTGGAAGCACAGAGCTGGCTTCTCCCCAGGGCCTGGGAAGGAGAAGATGGAAGGTTGGAGCCCACTTGCTGCTGGAGGAGCTCTGGGCAGAGCACTGCACTCTCTGATCCTGCTTCTCCTGGTCATAAGCCTAGGGCTGGAGAGGCCTCGGTCCCCTGGGTTAGGAGCTTGCTCTGAACCAGGCATCCTGTTTGCATGCCACACGTCAGGTCATGGAGCCTCCCAACTTCCCGGCCATGATGCCAGATGACAGACTGAGGCTCAGAAAAGGGGTGATCACGCCCCAGGTGCCATGCTCAACAGGGACAGGGCCACCTGACCCCTGGGCCTTCCTGCGGCACACTCCGAGGGAGACATGACACGTGCCTGCTAAGCCTGAGCCCCACTCCTGGCAAAAAGCCGCAGACAGACCATGGTGACGGCAGCCTGGTGGTGGCAGCCTCGGCCTCGCAGATGTACATGACCGCACCCACCGCTGCAAACCTTTATTGTGACCCGATGCGGTACTGGGTGGGGGCCGGGAGTCAGACTCTCAGGGGGAGCCCAGGAAGGGGGCTCTCCTTCAAACACACTCCTGTCCAGGCCTGGCACCCCACTGGTCCAGGCAGGCCCTGGCAAGGGGAATGGGCGCCACCACGAGCTGTGGGCGGGTGGGGGTGTAGGAGGTAACCCCTCCGTGACTTCCCAGAGGGCTGCTGAACGGAAACTGCACCTGGGACTTTTGTTTCCTGGGGTCCCAGGGCCCCGGGAGAGGGCTGGGGGCAGTCCTGGGTTTCACTCTGATGAAGGGGTCCTCCTGGAGGCAGAGTGGTGGGGTACCCCCAGCACTGGAGAACCAGGTGGCCAAGCCCCAGTGTCCTGGTCTTCCACTGCACGCTTCCAGTGCTGCTCAGTGCATCCGCGGGGCCCCCGAGATGGCCTTCTCCACCCGAAGGTACCAGGGCTGGATGTGTGTGTGCCGCATGAGGTCGTCGAAGGCCTCCAGGCCCTCCATTACCCGGAGCACGCCGTACACCGCCTGCACAGGGACAGGAGGGGCAATGTGGGTGGCTCGGCTTGTCAGCAGCGTGCCCGGGCTCTGAATGGCTGCAGCTTTCACCCAGCCCGCCCTCACCCTCCCTTTCTGGGCGACACCCCCGGCGGAGGTCCCTCAGGGCCCCTCATTACCCAGAGAGCAGGAGCGATACCCCAGACTCAAGTCACTCGTCAAAGGATTCCGCCCTTGACGGCCATTCTGGGGGCAACCTGGAGCTGCTGGGCCGGCTGCCTTCTGGTGAAGAGCTGGCAACCAGCGAAACACTCCCCAGGCCCCAGGATCCAGCCAAACCTGAAGCTACCTCTGCGCTGGTGGGTGACCGGACCCGTGCCATTCCTGGGGTTTGCTAAGCCTTCAAGGGGGTTCTGCCCCAGGCCGCAGGTGGAGCCAGCTTCCTCTGGGGCGACTCAGGGGGCTGCCAGATTGTGGGGTATAAAAAGACTTTTCCCCAGCTTTGTCAGCACACGGTGGGAGGTCAGATGCTTAGAGAGAATCTCCCTGAAGGTATCCAGCCTCCAGACTACTGTCTGGTCCCACCACAGTGGGGCTCACTCCCTGCTGTTGGGGACAGTGGATTGCTTCCCCTGAAAGCTTGGAGTCTCCAGGTCAAAGGCAATCAAGGTTAGGCTGCCATCATGAATCTAGGGCCCGCCCATCTTGTCCCATGGGTATCCCCAATACCTCCCCTTCCTATTCCGTGTACACCCACCCCTAGATCGTCCCCCTCTTGTTACTGTATTACCCATAGCACAACCCCTTCCTGTGACGTATGTCTTTACCTGTAACCAGGGGGCTTTGCATGCCCCCAGATATATAAGCCTTGGTTAGCAATAAAGAGCTCTTCTCCCCCTCCCCCACCCCACTCCTATCCTCCTTCCCCTCTCCCTCTCCCCTTTATTTCACTCTCTCCCTCCCATATTTCTTATTCTCTAGGACTTTACTGCCATATATATATTTCTTAACTGTACAATTGTGCTTACTGAACCCGCGATTAGTTATGGGGGGCTGGCTTCCCCCACACCAGATGTGGTACTGCCAGGGCTGTCTTTGTCCCGAGCCCCACCTCAACAAGCCTCTCCGTCCGGTCACTCACCAGGTCAGCCAGGTTCGGCGTCTGGCCCCCCATGAAGGGCCGCTCTTTGCCCACTGCGGCCACCCACTTGTTGGCGGCTGCGTAGAGGTCCTCACGCACATCGTCCTGAAGGTGGTGCCTGGGGCGGGGTGGGAGGCAAGACATCAGGGAAGTCCTGGCCCTCCCAAGAGAGTAGCTAGGCCTCTTCAGGGCCGGGGCTCCCAAAGCTGTACCCCAATGTGATGTCCCTACATCACATCCAGGGTTCCCAAGCGACCTCGTGATAGCCGCCCAGTGGCTCAGAGCTCAGAGAAGCCAAGACACCTCACAGAGAGAGCACAGTCAGGGACTCAGGCCGCTGCGTTCTGGGTTTGAGTCCTGGCTCTGCTGAGTGATTTACAGTGAGTTTTGTGCCTTCTCTGGGCCTGGGTCTCCCAGCTCTGCCATCTTTAGGCCTGAGAATCTATCTACAGCCCAGCACCCTCGCCCTGCACGGTGGGAACACACATAGGCCATCATCACCTGCTCTTGAGTCGCTTGCTGATGAGGTACATGGCAGCTGCCCCCACGTACTTGGCCACAGCACCCTCCATGGCCCCGAACTTGCCCTCGTGGACGATGTAGTCGAAGGAGGCCAGGGCCTCGGCGGGTGTGCGGTACACGTTGGGGGAGATCAGATGCACCAGCCAGTCATCTGCCCACTGCCGCCACTTCATCTCCTCCCTGTGGGGATGGGAGGGAGGCAGGTGTGGCTACCAGCCCCTCCCCTGATGGCCACACCCTCCAGGCCCACGGAGCTGGGTGAAACCAGTGGGCTTCCCAAGCCACGGCTCAGGATATACTGGACAACTGGTGGTAGAGACGTGCGATGGATAAGGCTGAGCCAGGAAGGTCCCCACTGAGGCTCAATTCCAGGCTCTGGCTCTGCCAGCCCAGCCCTGGTGGTCTCCCAGCATTCCCCTCAGGGTCCTGCCCTGGGGAGCCCTAAACAGCACCCTGGGGCAGCCCCACTCACGTCCTCGCCTCCTTCCCGCTGTACAGCCGTTGGGCCTCCGTCTCGTCCAGCATGAGCCAGTACTTGTTGCAGAACTCGGTCACGTCCTTGCCCTGGTCGTTGGTGACCTTCATGGCTGGGTAGTAAGTGATGATCTCCTCCAGGGACTGCCTTTAGGAGACACCCAGAGACTCACCCTGACTGCTCCCCAAGGGAGACTAAGCCTTGCCTGCTACTGGCCACCCAGCCTGACCCCAGGCCCCGGGCACAGCCAGGAGGGACCCACAAACTCTCCGCTGTTCCTGCGGGTGGGTGGTGGGGGGAGGCAGAGGAAGCCCTGCTTGCAGTGAGAGAGAGTTGGGGTGGACACTGGGAGGACTTCCCTGATGGAAGGAGATGTGCAGGGGTAAGGGCGTGTGTCTCAGAGTAAGACCTCAATGGATCTTTCCGGAAATCAAAGTGGAGTACATGCATGCACGCACGCGCATACACAGACACACACACACACACACACACACACACACACGGCTCCTGGGAGGGCAAGTCAGGTGAGGCCCCCCCCTGGAGGCCACAGGACAGAGGGGACAGTGAAGGCTCCTTACCCCGACACCAGGTGGGTCTTGAGGGCGCTGATGATGACAGAGGAGTCATTCAGCTGTCGCTGGAAGAGAAAAGGCTCGCTTAGCCACCCTTGCTGTGCCTGGGCTAAGGATTATGGGAAAGCAGCTGACGTACAGGTGGGGAGGCCGGCCCTGCTGACCCATGCCTGTTCATCACCTCTAACCCAATGCCCACAGAGCTCACCCCACCCTCCAGGGCCCAGTCTCCGCCCTCCAGGCCCCTGGCCCACTCCCTGCCCGGCCTCCTGGGCACCACGGGGCAGGTGGGCTCCTAGAAGCTACACCCTAGGTTTCAAGTACTGGGCCAAACATTTCAGAGCTGCAGGCCCTACAACCTGGAGATACCGCCCATGTGATGAATGGAGAAGCCAGCCCAGAGAGGCTAAGCGACGTGCCCTAAGCCACACAGCCAGTGAGCAGCACTCTCAGCTTTCTGCCTCGCTTAGACCCGGCTGATGTTTGGGGCAGGAGGGGAGCCATAGTGGGTTGACGGTGCACGACTGCATATCAGCTACTTTCCCTCATACCCCTCAGCCGAGGCCCAGGGAGCCCAAGGCTGCAGAGCAGGGTGCCCGTGCCCATACTCGATGCTGTCCTAGGCTCCAGGAATCCTCGTGAATGACCTGGACTACAAGGGTGGTGGAGGGGGCTCCCGACACTCACCAAGCAGTCCCCTTCCTGGGCCAGCAAGATGGGCACCTTCCGGTAGGAGGAGAACTTGATCTCGGCCCTGCGCACGGGGTTCACCTCCACCACCTGGTAGGGCAGGGCGTGGAAGTCCAGGAAGGCACGCACCTTGCTGCAGAAGGGACACGTCTTGTACTGGTACAGGGTCAGCTGCAGGTGACTTGACAGGGACAGCTGGGTGAGGAGAGAGAGGGGCCATCTGAGCGGCTGGCGTTCCCAAACCCAGACCCCCACCCCCAGCAATTCTTCTGAGGCACCCCTGAGGATAAGAGGGATGGCAGGGGTCCAGAGGATGGGGAGGAATAGGGGCAGGGGAGGCTCTTGCCCAGCGTGAGTGGACAGCCTAGGTTCAAGCCCCCAGCCAGCGAGCTTCCCAGAACAGGAGGCTGAGAAGACCCCCAGGTCTGCATAGGAAGAACCATCTGACTTCTGTCCAACACTAGAGGACCCTTCCCTTCTCCCTCCTACACCAATAGGCCACCAGCCAGTCCTAGGCTGTCCCCACCAAATGCAGAATAACTGCTTCCACCTGAGGTGTCCCTCTCGCTGCAGCCCCAGGGCCCGTGTTTGCTGTGTGGGGTCTACCTCCAATCTTCAAGGCAGTGAAATGTATCTGGGTCAGGGGCCTAGAACCTACATTTTAGTGGGAAAGCCTCCAGCTGAGCTTGCTGTGTAGGCACCTCCTTCCTGACCCTCTGCCAGGCACCACGTTACCCAGGGGTACCTAGGAGACGGCTGTGGGTGCCTCCAAGCAGAGAAGAGGGGTCTGTGTTGGTCCTGGGTAGACTAAGAAGTGTGTCCAGGGGGCGGGGCCACAACCCAGGTGTGTGGGCTCCTACTTCCGGTCAACCCTCGGCTACCACAGAATAAAGCGCCGCCCGTCCCGCACCTCCCTCAATCTACATCTGCACCCCTGGTTGCAGGCAGCCCGCGTCCATCCATCCGTCTCACTGAAGGTCTCCCTTTTGTCAGGCACCCTGCACTGTACCAGGTACAATGTCTTTCTCCAGGGACTGGTCCTTCCTGACCACGTGTTCAGAGTTCCGAGAGGAAAGCTCGCCATCCTCACTTCTAAGGGGCATTCTGGCTGTGCGTCTGCGGGCCCCTCTGGCAGCAGCGATTCTCTGCCAGCACCGCAGTGCACACTCCCCGGGCGGGTGCGCATTCAGACACCGTGCTCTTTAACGCTTCAGCTAGGTCTTGGGCAGATCTGCGCAAGGTGATGCCATGTGATTTCTCCTTGCTCTCAGGGGCGGGACTGTGCTGGGAAGCGCAATGAGATCCTTGACAGCTCTGTCTCTTCTCCGTGGATCCTGTTGTTTATTGGTCCACTTGTGAGGATTCGGGTATTATTTACATTAAATGGTAATCCAGACAGAAGTCTGTAATCTTTGATCTTCATCGGCACCTGCTGCCAATCCTCTTGGCTTTCTGCACGCCAGGCAGTTTGCTCATGAGCCTTCCTCTACTCTGGAAGCCAGGTTATTCTGCATACCGTCCAGCTTCCAGATGATCTGTTCAGTGTACAGATTGAATAAGAATGGTGCAAGGATACAGCCCCGATGGAATGCCTTCCCTGATTAAAAATGCTTCTCCTAGTCTGTTTTCCGGGGCTCCCTAATGTTTCCACAGGAGCACACTGAGGTGTTCTGAGACTTCCCTTCTCCTCGAGGCTAGCCAGAGTTAGTGAGGTAAACAACTTTCTGCTATTCTCTGCTTTCCCACGAGATCCATCGGGCATCAGCAAGGATACCCCTCCTTTCCCAGCCTCTTCCGAACCTGGCTCGAACGTCTCTCTGTACTGTTGCAACCATTTAAAAACAATTATCTTCACATTTTACTTGCTCATGCTATGAATGATACGGCTCGATCCTTTCTGCATTCTAAATGATCAACTGAAATCGCTTTCTCTTTGGTGTGATGTCAGAATCCTTCAGTTAAAAAACAAATCTTCCTGGAACCCTGCGATTCGCTGCCACCCAGCGGAAACAGGTGTTGCAAGGTAAAGCTGCCCAGAGCCTTTCCCAAGCAAGACCTCTGGGCCATCTTCCGGACGCCCTTCTCGGGAAGTGTCTCTGGGTTTGTTCTAACCTTGGAGGGGCTTCCTCAAACCCGTTAGAAAGCCGATTTTATGAGAAAGGCAATTCTAGTTAGCTGGTATCTGTGACGGCCCCATTTTCCAGATGGACACGCTGCGGGCTCAAGACTCTTACTTAACGCCAAATCACTCGCTCAAGGTCACCAGAGGGCGAAGGAGGAAAAATCAAGCCCCAGGGTTCAGGGATGCCCAGTCCCAGCCCGCGGGCCGGCCTAGCCAGTCCTCACCTGCGCAGCCGAGCTCTGGGCGCGGAGGTCCTGGCCGCGCAGGTGCCACCGCGCCGTGTGGTACAGCCCCAGGGCGCCCCCCAGGGCCAGCGCCGCGGCTCCCAGCAGCCGTGGGTTCCCTCTGCCGGCGGGGACGGCGGGGTCCGGGCCGCGTGCTGTCCCCGCCAGGCCAGCCCGGCTCGGTGCCCGGAGGTCGGGCCCGGGGCGGCTGCCCAGCCTCCGGGCCAGAGCGCGCCCACCGGGCCACAGCACCCGCGCGGCTTGGGCCATATTCGCGCCGCAGTGCGGGAGGCGCCGCGGGCGGGCGGGCGGGCGGGCGCCGCAAACACAAACTGGTCTGGTTTCCGCCCCTCTTAAAGGGGCCGCGTCGCGAGCGCCCGGCGGGTTGCCTGGGCAACGGAGACGCCTCGCGCGTTTAAATTACACTCCTGAGATTGGTGTGCGTCTCGGAGTCGGAATTCGCCCACCCGGCTGGGGCAGGGGTGGTGGTTTTTGTTTTCTTTTTTTAGCCATCTAGAATTTATTTTCATCTATGGCAAAATATCGCGGTCTAATCTTAATTTCTTTCCCTTGGACGGCTGTGTCCCAACCATCACGTTACCGCATAAGTGAAACGGCTTCTTTATCACGTACTGCATTCTCATACAAGATTGGATTTAATTTTTGGATGTTCTGTCTTGTGGGTTTGTTATTTTTTGCGGGGGGGGGGGTTAGTTGAAAATCTTGATTGTGACTTGGTTTATGGAGCAGATGCAAGAACTCATCCGGTTTCATCTCATTCTTCCCCGTTTCCATCGCCCCGGCTTCCCGAACCCGTGGGCCTGTGTCTTCGGGGAGCTGGTTCTCAGAGCTGGGCTCCACTGTTCTGCTTACAGACTGTCTGCTGTTGGGCTGCGTTCAGGTCCAGGGGCCGGTCCTGCGGGCCCACCCCTGCGCCCCTCGCCACCCAGTACCCTTGGCCTCAACCCGGGCCCTCGAACAGCCCGAGCCCAGCGTCTAGTCCAGAACTGACGAATCCCCGAAGGTGCTCGGCACTGCCGGCACTCCGCGGGAGAAGGCCGTCGGGATCCCCCCGCGCAGTTCTACTCGGCCGCTGTGGTTGAAGGGGCGCGGGCTTGCGTTTTAAAATCCACATACTCATCTAAAAGAAAAGGAGCCCTCACTCTTCGGGGTTATTAGGAAAAGGGACGCGTCTTTCGGGTCAATAAAAGCGGCCGGAGCCATCACCTAAGGCGAGTGGTCCAAAGGTCCTCCGATCTTTTTGCCCTCCCGCACCAACACAACAGTCTCCTGTGACGCGAGCCATAAAAATTTCCCCCAAGGTCCTGGGGGCTTTGAGAACGAAAACGTCTCCGATTTTTCCCACACGGAGGGTCCTGCTACCTACCCAGAGGCCCCTGCACCCACGATAGGGCAGAGCGGGGTTCTTCAACTGCCCTGGGTCATCTGCCCGCGGGGTTCCCTCGCCAGACGTCAGAGCTCAACACTCCTGCGCACAGGCTTCACCGCGGGCAGCCCCGGCCGAGCCAACCCCGACCCGGGAAAGGGGGCGGGCTCAGAGGAGGCGGGGCGGGGCTGGGGCCGGAGTGGGGCGGGGCCGAGGCGGGGATCTGAAAGCGGAGCCGGCGGTGGGCGGGATCTGAAGGTGGGGCGGGGCCATAGGCGGAGTGGGGCGGGGCCTAGGCGGAGCTGGGTCCACCGGGGTGGGTCCCGATTGCAGGCGCCGGCCCTGCGGGGCAAGACAAGCGACAGCGAAGCCTTGGAGAACTGTGGACGTCCCTTGGGTTTGGGAGAAATAGAGGCAGAGTCAGGGACATCCGGCCGTTGGAATTTGCTGCACTTCAGGGGACTGAGCCTGGATCAGCAGGAGGCTCTGAACAGGTGGGCGAGCTTCCTCTGCTCCGCACCCCTAGCCCTAGGGCTTTCGTGGTGTGGTCCACAAACTGGCTGAAGGTGACCAGTGTACAAAACAGCCTTGAAGTGTACAGCGCGGCCGAGCGTGTGTGTAGAGGCTCCCATTCCAGCTTCTGGGGCCTCGTTGATCACATCTGTGAAATGGGGATGGTTATCTCCCCAGCATCCTTGGCCACATCTAGAGCAGAAACCCGCTGCCTAAATCCCTGCAGACCTCAGAGACAGTGCAGTTTCCAGACCCCTGCAAACAGGCAGGACCAGTGTAGCACTAACGGGAGTCACGACGCTGCTGGTTTCCCGAGGTATATGAGCGTTTTATTTACACTGGACTGTAGTTTGCTAAGTGGGGAATGGTCGTATGCAAGCATTTGCAATATTGTAAGGGTTACCAAACCATGTGACGGAGAGACGCGAAGCGCGTGCAGGCTGTTGGAAAAATGGCTCAGGAAGAGGTGCTGACTTGCTGGTCTACAAAGGTGTTTGCTTTTTATTCATTTTATCGGGGGTTTGTACAGCTCTTATCACAGTCCATTGTGTCAACCATATCTGTACATTTGTTGCCATCATCATTTCCAAAACATGTTCTTTCTACTTGAGTCCTTGGTATTAGCTCCTCTCTTTCCCCCTCCCTCATGAACCCTTGACAATTTATAAATTATTATTTTTCATATATTTCACTGACCGATGTCTCCCTTTACCCACTTTTATGCTGTCCATCCCCCTGGGAGGGGGGGTTATAGAAAGATCATATGATCAACTCCCTGTTTCCCCTCACTGCCCCCCCGCACCTGCCCCTTCCCCTCCTGGTATGGCTACTCTCAATATTGGTCCTGAGGGGTTTATCTGCCCTGGATTCCCTGTGTTTCCAGCTCTTATCTGTACCCAGGTATATGCTCTGGTCTAGCCGGATTTGTAAGGTAGAATTGAGGTCACGAGAGTGGGGGGTGGGGGTAGGAAACATAAAAGAACTAGAGGGAAGTTGTATGTTTCATCGATGCTACACTGCACCCTGACTGGCTCGTCTTTTCCTTGTGACCCATCTCTAAGGGAATGTCCAATTGCCTACAGATGAGCTTTGGGTCTCTACTCTGCACTCCCCCTTATTCACATTGATATGAATTTTTATTCTGGCTCTTTGATACCTGATCCCATCGACACCTCCTGATCACATGGGAAATGCTTCTTCCATGTGGACTTTGTTGCTTCTCAGCTAGATGCAGTTTGTTTATCTTCAAGTCTTTAAGACTCCAGATGCTATATCTTTTGACAGCCAGGCACCATCCGCTTTCTTCACCACATTTGCTTATGCACCCACTTTGTTTTTGTTTTTAAAGACAATTGTCTGCTCAGTGCAACAAAGGGAAGAGCACTCAATGAGCCCGGTCTGCACTGGGCAGAGCTGTTTTCCCTTGTCTGCCTAGAGCCCCGCCTAGGGTGTTAGCTGGTGCAGATCCAGGTGTCAGCTCAAATGTGACTCACCGTCCAATACGTCTTCTGTGTCACACCGCTCAGTCACTGCCGCTTCCTGGATTCATGCCAGATGGGGCCTGGGACTGAGGAGCTAGCTCAGGCTGAGTTAAATGGAGTCAGAGACCCAGATCTGAGTTGTACAAATCCCAGGGCCCAGTGTGTGTGTGTGTGTGTGTGTGTGTGTGTGTGTGTAGGGGGTGGGTGGTGAGGTATCACTAAGCTCAGTCAGAATTTTGAGGCCCCTGCCCATTTATCAACTCTATCCCCTCTTTAACCTCTATCCCAATGGAGCCCTGTTCCTAGCCTTACCCCTCTCCTGGACCTCTTCCCATACCTTGCCCAGGCTTTGACCCAGGCTTTGGCCCAACCCTCAATTAGGGGCCCAGCAGGTGAACACTGCCTCCCTCCATCCCAGCCAGAGGAGGTTCAGGGTGCCCTGTCCCAGCCATGACTATGGGCCTCCCTGTTCTGGGGAAGGTGGTCCAGGTCCAGCACTCTCAGCACAGGAGAGAACAAAGCCCGTGTTCAGGCAGAACCCAGCTCTGTCAGCCCGGGCGCCCTGTTCCACCCGGAAACATCTGCAATGGCCTCTCAGCCTCTGGCTCTGTTGGCCAGTCTCCTGTAGGTGGCCTCTGGGGTTTGCCACAGGTTCTCAGGACACCCTTCTCTGTCTCCCCGTCTCCCCTTATGCATCCTTGTCTCTCAGGAATCCAGTCCCTCAGGGTTCAGCCCTGGCTCTACTGAGCACCCAGGTACATGCCTTTTCTCTCCATGGATTCTACCACTATCTGTCCTGAAGATCCCCCCTATAGTTTCAAACCAGACCTATCCTGACTCTCCATCCGGGTCTGCATTGGGTCTATTCTCTGGGGAAGCTGGGATGCCCCCCGCCCCCCACAACCAGGTAATCCCACCCCAATCCAGGCACAGCCAGCAAGTTTGCTTCTTTTCTACCTAAGCCCCTGCCCTCCTGCTCTTGCCCCAGGAGGGAATGAATGAGGATGCTGACATCATGAGAAATGTCTCTGAACTTACTAACCAGGAACCCAACAGGCGGTGTTAGCTGTGAGGAAAAACAAAAGATTCAAAGGAAGAGGGAAAGGAAGTAGATGCTGTGTGGCTCCATTTATTTACAACTCCCTGAATGTCAACCAACGGGGTGGGGGTGCTTGCCTGGCGGAGGAGGGGCAGGAGAGGAATCTTGGAGGCCATAGGAATGCTCACTGGTTTGGTCACAGGGATGTTTCCTTGAGCATCCATGCACGTCAGAAGACTCACCATATCACCACACTCACACATGATGAAGGTATACCAGAGGGACCCGGGAGCCAAGGGAAGAGGTTCCCAGTGGCCGGAACTGAAATCATCTGAGCATTCAATTACAGTCACACTGGATTACAACCCAAGGTATAAAATAAAGATCCATGAGCCCTTAGTGATACAATGAAGTGATTGAGTAAATGAACAAATGCTGGGGAAGAGACAGCTCTCCTGGCAGAATGACAAATAATGCCGGCAGACACTATGTCTTCAATGAGCTGGAGCATGAACCCTCCCCCCCTCGTTCCTGAAGAGTGGGTGCACACAGTGACTTCCAGCTTCAGACTATGGTGTGGAAAGGGGGGGGTGAAGCCTGACAAAGATACCGGAGTTGGCGCACATCCACAGTGCTGTCATGTGGACAGTGTGCGCCATCTAGATGGTGGGATGGAAATGGCACTGGGATGTCTCCCTTGGAAGAACTTGTGTGCCCAGGCTACTTATGGGAAAAAATAAGTCCGTGAAATTCCAGTGTGTCTGACCAGTATTCATCGCTGCCATGGTCATCAAACAGCAAGCAAGAAGAATGAAACAGGAACCCCCTATCTCACACCCCATCAACAAACGAATCCAAGATGGATCACAGACCTAAAGGTAAACCTAAAACTGTAAGGATCATCAGTAAACAAAATAGGAGCAAACTTAGAGGCCCTATTTATGCATAAACACGTGGCCCAAACATAAGAAAACAGCCAAAGCCAAACCAAAGGACCGGGACCTCCTAAAAAGTAGACACTGGGTGGATGTATTACAAGATTTCACCTAAATAACCCTTCAGAAACAGTAACGGGAGCAATGACTCCCTGAGGGTACAGGAAGAGGAGAGGGCAGGGGAGCTGATAGCGCTGATGACTGTATAACCCCAGTCGAGGGGAATGAACAACAGAATGTAGGTGAATGGATACACTGGATGGTGTAAGATATGGCAATAATAATAATTTATATACTATAATAAGGGTTCATGGGGGTAGGGTGGGGGAGGGAGGAGATAAAGTGCTGATATCAAAGAGTTCAAAAAGAGAATGTTCTGAAACTGACAGTGGCAGCAATTGTACAAAACTGCTAGATCTAGTTGAATCATGGGTTCTATCTGTAAGAGCTCCCAATGAATGGATTAATAAAAACAGGGAACCCAGAGACATGGGGAAACCTTTGGAGTATGTATGACATATCAGACAAGGGACTGATCGCTAAAACGTATGGAAAACTCAGCAACAAAAGACAAATAATCCAACTTAAAAACGGGCAGAGGACAGGGTCAGACACTTCATGGGGAAATGCTCACAACCACTAGCCATTAAAAACAAAAATGCTGGCTCATGGTAGCCCTGGAGGACACGGGACTGTCCCTGGGGGTTTTACTCTTTAGAGGAGCTGCTGGTGGTTTTGAACTGCTGACTGTGCAGACTGCAGTCCAACTCATAACCACGAAGCCACCAGGGCTCCACCCAACAGTCATTAGCGCGATGCACATGAGAACAATGAGATGATAGCATCTCCACCCCCACCCACCCCCATTAAGAGCAAAACTGAAGCAAATTCTGGCAGGGGTGGACTGGAACCTTCATACCCTCCTGGTGGGACTGAAAAATGCCACAGCTGCTATGGATTGTGGCACGGTGCTCCCTCAGGAAGTTGGGAATTACTTGGCCCAGTAATCCCTCGACTTGGTAATTATCCCAGGAGAATTAGAGCCTCAGTACGAATAGATAATCAGAACCTCCAAAATCAAATTCCTCACACCAGAGCAAAACTACGGAAGCAAAGCCATTGCCCATCTTTGGATAAGCATGCACACGGTGGAATCCCGCGGGGAAACTCCTCAACACCTCGTGAGCCTGGAGGACAAGATGCTGAGCGGAAGGAATCCGCCACGCAAAGGACAGAGGGACAGATGTGTGAGTGAAGAGGAGGCTTGCAAGCTGGCGCATCTCTTGATGGTCAGCAGGGAGGTGGGGCGGGGTGAGGGAAGTCACGGGCTGATGCATGGTCACTTGATTGAAGGAGAAAGGGAGGTGTACAAAAGGAGAGGCGTTGGCAAGTGATGATGGCGGGGAAAACTCTGGAAGGGGCACCGGCGTTAATTAAGGGCCAGGAGGTGAAGACTTACCCACACCGTCCTGCAGTGTAGACACAGTAACAGTGTGAGTAGATGCTTGGTAAACACATGGGCTGAACGGGTGTGGGAGGGGGAGTGGAACTATAGATATGTACCCGAAAAAAAGTGTTTTCAAAGCTATGTATCTAAATCTGTTTACAAAATAACCATATTGCCTTCAAAGTACTCTCCATGACACTTAATGCATTTGTCAAATCTGCCACCTGGAAACATTTTTCAGACTCATCTGTCTGGATGGCTGACAGCACTCACTCATTGTTTCCTTCACCTCTTCTATGTCAGCAAATCGCTGTCTTTTCATGTCCCTCTTCATTCCCGGTTTAAAAAAAAAAAAAGGAGTCACACAGAGCGAGGTCAGGTGAGTCAGGTGCATGTGTCAAGAGAAGAATGCTGGGGTTTTTTGTGCCAAAATTGGCTCACTGAGATGGCTGTGTGAGCAGGTGCATTGTTTGGTGGCAAAACCTGTCTGCCTTTTTTTGTCACACGCTGTTACACAATCTTTTCAGAACCTCTAAATCAGCGGCTCTCAACCTGTGGGTCTCAACCCCTCTTGGGGTCAAACAACCCTTTCACTGGGGTCGCCCAATTCATAACAGTAGAAAATGACAGTGATGAAGTAGCAACAACAATAACGTTATGGCTGGGGGCACCACAACATGAGGACCTGTATTAAAGGGTCACGGCATGAGGAAGGTTGAGAACCACTGCTCTCAAAAGAAAGCTTGATTCACAGTCTAACCTGGACATCAAACTCCAAATGTACTCCGAGTCCACATTTTCATCTGTTCAGGAAGTTGATGGAGGTCCAGGACAAGGTTTGTCACCAATTGACATTTCACCGTTTTTGAAATGAGGAAACCGCTCCTACATTTGAGTTTTTCCATAGCGCTATCCTTGTAAGCCGTGTTCAACAACAGTTTCTGTGACATTTTCTTTAGCAGGAAACAAAATCCCGCAGCTTCACACTGTTCTCTTAAATCGGTCATCACAAAAAAAACAAGGTTTCAGTGAAACTGCTTTTACCAAAAAAAATTCCCTTTAACCACAGAGAATGTTCCCAGGCAACACCACTGGGTGCGCTAACTCGGAGCGAGTTGCTCGATGTTCGCCTAGCACGAAAAACGTAAAATGCACACCATGAAAGCTCTGCTCAATTCTGTTTGGAGATATATATAGATATATATATGTATGTGCACGTGTACATGTGTGTGTGTATATGTCTGTGTGCATGTGTGTATGTATATGTATACATCAGATGAGATTTACCTTTGCATTCAGAAGTGAGGAGTCCCAACAGCCAAGAACCATAGCCCCACCTCAGTGCACATCCATGGCTATTTGCGAGGCCGGCACAGCAACAAGGAGAGAACCTACAAGAAAGAGAAACAGACACAATGGGACCGGGCGGTCTGATTAGAGACCAGCCTCCAAAACTCTCATACAAAGCTCACATTCAATCTGTATGAGGAATTTGGCAGGCAAGGCATTACTTTGTACCATGTTCTTAGGACTCCGTGGACCATTGAATCTAAATCAATGCATCCTATGAACCGATTTGTTTGCTTGTTGTATAGAAGGTTACAACTGTGAAACACAAAGCCTTGGACGGCGCCCAAGACCACCAATGACCTTGTCATTTTGGCAACTGGCCGTGGTCAGCTATTGGTTTACCTTCACTGCAAGATATCCATGAGTAAGAGCTGACCTTGGGGCAACGTATGAGAACTTGAGGGAGTGATCCCTGGGCCAAGGGACTCGGGACAGTAGTCTCGAGGACACCCCAATAGTTATTCCACAAAGGCAGTGTTCTACATTCACCAGTAGCAACTGGGGTCTTAAAAGCTCACCAGAGCCAGCTCCGATCTCTCCCTCCCTGGAGGTAAGAGGAGTGATGACAAGGAAGACTTCGGAACAGCTAGCTCCGTGCCTGGCCACCACTCCCCACTGCGCTGACAGAGACCACACGGGACAGGCCAGAAACTCAACATCATAAACCAGACCAACCTTACTGGTTGGATAGAGACTGCTTGCAAATAGACTCCCGAGACTATGGCCCTTAGTCAGCCTTCAAATCTGGGACTGAACGAACCTGTACAACTCAATTTTTAGCCAAAAGGAAAGAGAGGAAGAAGAATCTATAGAATGTATAATTAACCTGTTTTCCTGCTCTTTCCTCCTGAGCCTCTCCCTGCCAGATCAGCATCCCCCACAGAAAGCTCCAAGTTCACTGCTATCCAGTGAGCCTGACTCATAGAGACCTTATCGTACAGAGTTGAACTGCCCAAGACTAGCTCTTTACAGAAAAGTCTCCACTTTCTCCCTCAGAGCAGCTGGGGTTCCAAACTGCTGACCTGGAGGCTAGCAACTCAGCAGGTAAGCCACCACGCCACCAGGACTCCGTCTAGAGCAACAGACCCAAGTATAACCAGATCTAGCCCACCCAACACAGCCGCAACCTCACGTGACCCTGGAGCAAGAAAGATTCCTTATGGTACCAGACCAGCCCCAATAATATTTGGAATGGAGAACCCCAGTAACCAAGAACTGTAACCTCACCCCAATGCATGCCCCTCAAAAAAATCTGCTACGCATATTTAACTCAATTACCTTCCTGGTGTCTCCGTACCAAAGTGCAGTCCTCTGGCCTTCGGGAGCTTGCCTTGCCCACCCTAGTCCCACCATGGCAGCTCCTAGCTCGATCCACCAAAGCCAAGCCCTCCCTGCGCCTGCATCCAGGCTCTGTGTGTTTCTTACGCTGTGCCGAGCACACGCCTGCGCTGGGAACCATTGTGAGAAGACTCAGGCTACTTTCCTTCTGGAATCCGCTTGGATGTTATGATTTCCTGGGAAAGTTCTCTTTCCACGACTCACCCGTTTCCCTTTTCCTTGTGTTCCTTTTAATATCTGTAGATTCTGTGGTTGTATTCTGTTTCATTCCGACTTTACTTGTGCTCTGGGTCCTTGTGTCTGGAATTTTTCTAAATTCCTACCCATGTTATGAGTCTTTTCTCAAGAGGTACCTCTTGGCTTTGCTCTCGCTTTGCTATTGTTTCTATTAGTTGGTGGTGTCGTGGGTTATGCATTTGGCTGCTAATCACAAGGTTAGTGGTTCGAAACCACCAGCCACTCCTCAGAAGAGAGACGAGGCTTTCTATCCTCCTAAAGAGCTGCAGTCTCAGGGACCCACAGAGGCAGGCCCTTCTGGTCCTGTAGGGTCGCTGTCAGCTGGCATCAACTCCAAGGCAGTGAGTTTGGTTTGGTTCTATTTCATTTTCCCCTTCACTTGTCTTTGGGGTTTGTTTCTTCTTCTTTTTGGTTTGTTTTCTCAGTTCTTATTTTGGACACTGCTCTCCTGAATTTTCTTATTCTTTTTTTATTGGGGGCTCGTACAGCTCTTATCACAATCCATACGCACATCCACTGTGTCAAGCACATCTGTGCATATGTTGCCATCATCATTTCCCAAGCATTCTCTTTCTACTTGAGCCCTTGGTATCAGCTCATTTCCCCTCCCTCCGCCACCCTCCCTCCCTCAGGAACTCTTGATCATTTATACACCATGGTTGCTTCTGATGTCTCACACCGACTGCTGTTTTGATGTCTTACACCGACCGCTGTCTCCCTTCACCCCCTTTTCTGTGGTCTGAACGCCTTTCTTAGTCTAACACAGGCCTTTAAGACCACAAGGGCCTGTCTTAGCTGTGAGCCCAGCAGGGCGGGAAGAGCCTATTTTCCGTGAGAGTTGCCTGACCACAGAGATGCCTTCATCCAAGTGTCCAGTCTGCTGGACAGATAGGCCTTTTCTCCCGACTTGCTTCCTCCCCAGCCCTGCTGGACTCTGAAAAGGCTGGGCACGCCTTTCACCTCCTCACCATTGTCCACTTTGTCTGCTGGCCCCTCCCCTGCCTCAGGCAGCTGAGCCCCTGCCCTTCCAGCTGAAGTCACCCCCAGCCCGGAACAACTGTTGTCCGCAGCGATCTTCCACCGCTTGCCCTGGCCTCTGCCCCAGCCACGGCCATAGCAGCAACTGACCCCCACCAAGTCTAGCTGGGACGCTGCCCACTGAGGCTCCGACAGGCCTTCACGCCCCTGAGCCCCCCTAGCACAGCTGTGCTGGGAAAGAAGCCACTAGGCAGCCAGTGAACAAGGACTAATGAGATGCCTGCCACCAGGTGTCACAGAGACAGGGGAGGCAGGGCCCACACGAAAAAAAACATCAAGAAAAAACATCAAGTTGATCCCAACTCACGAAGCCCTCCTGGATGGAGTACACTGCCCCCAGAAGGGTGGCAGGGCCGTCATCTGAGCGGAGCAAACTGCTCCACCTCCCTCCTCAGAAGGACTGCAGGCTTCAAACCACTGACCTGTCGCGGATCCCACCACGACCCCTGCAGGGCTCCTTTCAACACGGCAAGCCTGGCGCCACCCCAGAGAGGAAGATGACCCTGTGTGGATTTGGACAGACACCTTGAGAGGACCACGCTGGAGACACACACCCAGATCCCAGGGCCTGTCCCTGCAGGGGCTGCAGGGTGACCTTCTTTACAGAGGAAAAGGCTGTGGGGAGGAGAGACCTGCGTGCCCCTGGAGGAGCCGGGCTCCAAACCCAGCCTGGGGTCCCTGGCCTAGGCTCCTTCCTCCGACCCCCAGCCCTGGTTCCCTCAAGGGGCACAGCAAGTGCCCCCCTCCCCCTACTTCATGACATGGAGACATAGCCCAGCCCCCGGGTATCCCCACCCTCTGACGTCCAGAAGATGGGCTCAGGACACAGTCCGTCTAACCAAACTTAAAGGGGTTTGGAGATGGTCTGCAATGTTAAGCACCGCCCCACCCCTCCCCCACCCAATTCACAATAAAAACATACAGTTGAAGAAGTCTTTGTTCATCATCCCTCCCCCCTCCCCCCCACATCCAACAGTTACCACAAGATCAAGGACACCTTATAAGGTCAAGGAGAGTGGAATCTTCCAGCAGGGATGGAGACACCAGGGGCTGTGAGGCAGGGCGGGTGGCGACATCGACCTCAGTCCCCGAGGTGTGCTCACCCTCACATCCTGCCAGGGAGGGCAGGAGAGGCCCCAAGAGCTGGGGGTATGGGTCTAGTGGGTGCTGGGACTGCATGCTACCTCCCAGCTCGGCATTCCCTTCAAGGTCCCCCAATGTAAGGTCTCACTGCCTCAGCACCAACAAGGTCCCTGTGCGTCCCAGGGAGGCCGCATACGGGGTGGGGGTGGTGTTCAGGACAGTTGTCCCCATGGGTGAAGCATCGTCAAAGGCTGAAACTCCTCACTGCCTCCCAGGCCCCCAGCGAGGAACTTTCTTTGAACTGATCAGGACAGAGTGGAGAGTTTCTGCTGGTGGAATGGGAATGGACCCAGGCCCCGTGAGAACAGGCGAGGCCCGTGACCGTCCTGACACAGGGCGGGCGCCGGATGAAATCCAGAGAACCAAGGACAGACAGACAGCTCACTGAAAGTTGCCTGACCACCTGCTGAGCTGCAAGCTCCCTTCCTATGATCACACCTTTAAAAAATGAGGCGTATCTCCCTCACTTGGGGCTTCCCTTCTCCTCCGGAGTGCCCACTTCATTTCTTTGCAGGCGGTCCACTGCTTTAAGAAAACTGGCTCAAAAATAAATAAATAGAGAGAGAAAACTCTGGCTTCACTCTTTGCAGCGGTTGCTGCTGCTGGTGTGTGTATGTGCGTGCGTGTGCGTGTGTGTGTGTACGTGTGCGTGCGTGTGTGTGTGTGTGTGTGTGTGCTTAAGCTCGGATTGTCTCTGAACCCTTACAACCACACGGGTCGGGAACTTGCTAATTATCTCCCGGATGACAATCTGACCTTCACTTGAACAAAGCTTGCCTACAAGGGGTCTGGACCAGAGCTTGGGGGTGGGCTTCAGAAGCTCTAAAGGCCAAAGCCACCATTGCCTGTGATTCAAAGCCCACCTTGGGACCCAACCCGCCAGGCTAGTTAACGGTATGCTTGCCCTCCCCCAGGGTGGGGGCACCTAGGCTCCAGGAAGGAGCTGGGACTGAGGTCTCAATGCTCTGCTCTGCTGAAGACCACATCTGCAGCCCCCTTTTGGGGTCTTGAGGAGGGGCTATGCTGACTCAAAGTGAGGCACACTCCCAGGTCAGCCTCTCTGCCGTGTCACCCCATGCCAGGGGCTGGGGTGGGGCTCTTGGTGCTGGACCAGCTGACTCAGACTAGCACAAACACCTATTCTACTCTGTCTGGAAGGTCCACTCTCAGCCACTCCTTCCCTCTGCTGCCCTTTACAAGAACCAGGAAATAGGCCAGGGTCAGCTGGAGCAAGACACTGCCTGCTTTCAGCCCGTATGGGGAGTGGGCCTTGCCACACCTACCACCACCTCAGACTCAAATCCGTGTTGGAGGTCAGTGAAGACAGTTGGTCCAGCTCAGGATCAAACGGAGCAAGAGGAAGGGTGCAGAGACTGGGTAGAAGTGCCCTTGTCCCTTCCGGGAGTTCCTGGGCACTGCCCTGCCCCCAGCCATCACCTTGCACAATCCTGACCAGGAAGAGAAAGGGGCAGACATCTTGCTAAGTGTTTCACCAGGAGTTGCTGGCCATTGCCTCATCCTTCCTGCATTTGGCAAAGGGTGAATCACCCTACCCCGCTCTGGGTTGGCAGCCAAGTGGGCCCATAAGTAGGCGGCTGCTCCCTCCCTGGCCTTTTGTGCCTTCACTGCCTGCCCGGCCCAGCAGCTCCCTGGAGCTCAGCTTGCTCAGCCCTGAAACCATGGCCCTACGTATCCTGTGGCTGGGCCTCACCCTCCTGGGGGCCCTGCAGAGCCAGGCCCAGGAGCTCAACCTGCTGCCAGCACCCCCGCTGCTCAAGGTCCCTCTGCAGCCCGACTTCCAGGAGGACCAGGTAAGGAGACAGGACGGGCCCCTGCAGGGGGGGCCCAGCAGAGGGACAAACAGACGGGGAGAAAGGGTCCCGGTAGCGGCAGGCAAGATGAGTGCTGCTGGGGAGACCAGGGCCCTTCTCAGCCTGCTCTGTGGCCCGGGTTCCCCCTGGGTCAGGCTGCAGGGAAGGCTTTCCAGGGTCTGCTGTATTTGGGCTCCGCTCATCTAACCCCCGCCTGCACCCCCCAGTTCCAGGGGAAGTGGTATGTCATCGGCCTGGCGGGGAACGCAGTGGGCACAGATCAAGGCCAGTTCACGATGTACACCACGACCTACGAACTGAAAGACGATGGTAGCTACAATGTCACCTCCACCCTGCTGAGGTGAGAGCCACCTTCCCTCCCAGGGCATGTGGGCCTGAGAGGCCACTCCGGGGTCTGAGAAAAGGAAGGATGTCCTAGCCACGCTGAAGGAGTCGGTCATCCGTCCCGGGTCCATTCATTCATGCATTCATTGATCCGCCACTGCTGACCTCAGGGCAGACACACCTACGTGAGATGGGCATAGATGACCCGCAGGAAACGAGGCAGAGAGGCGAGGGGTGACTTGGCTAGGAGGAAGGACACCTGGAATGTCACCTGAGTCTTCATGGAGGTCTTTCAGGGAGGCGGCCTCTGGGCTGGGCCTTGAAGGAAACAACTGTGCCTTAGAAAGAAGTGTGGGCCAGTCATTACAGGGGACAGTGGGGTCAGACAGAGCCCCTCCTTCGGGAGGCAGACAGTCGTGGGCCTGGGTACCCTGAGCAGAAGCTGGTGGGGTCCTCGAGGGACAGCCAGGTGCAGAGGCAACAAGGGCGTCAGTCCCTCAAGTGGCCATGGCAGGGCAGGCAAAGCACAGATAACCCTGCCCCTGCGAGGTTCAGAGAATCGCACCTGATCCACAGCCAAGCTCACCGCCAGCCAGTCCGGAGTCAATGCTGACTCACAGAGCCCCCCTGTGGTTTCCAGGGCTCACAGTGGGAAGACCCAGACCCCTCTGAGCTGGGCGGGTGGGCCTCCTGCTGTAGAATGGGAAGGGACTGTCATGGGCTGGGCTGGGCTGAGGGCATCCGCTCTCTGGCCTCCAGTGGCAGCCCTGAGTCCTTCTTGTCACATCCGGGGCTCCACCCGTGTTGTCTCCTTTCTGATGGCCCATTTCTCACCCACACAGGAATGAGAAATGTTTCCACTGGATCCGAACTTTTGTCCCAAGTTTCCAGCCAGGCCAATTCAACCTGGGCAACATTAAAAGTGAGTCCTAACTGAGGCAGGGGCCCGGGGGCAGGGCTCGGGGACTCAGCTCCTTCCGGGTCCTCCCTGCCTCCCCTAGAACATGTTTCATATACATGTCCCCCTGGCCGTCGGCCACCCACAGATTTCCAAGGCATTCGGAGTTACACGGTGCGTGTGGTAGACACTGATTACAACCAGTTTGCTATTGTGTTCTTCAAGAAGGTGTCCAATGGACAAGAGTATTTCAAGACCACCCTCTACGGTGAGCCCCCACCCCTGCCATCAGGGACCCAGCTCCTAGCGACCCCACCCAGACCCCAAGGTCCCCTCCAGTTCTGCTCCAGACTCCTGGGAGGCCAGGCAGCGCTCTCCGAGGACGGGGTTCCCAGGGAGGTCTCCTGCTTCGCTTGTTCAACACTCTTTACGGAGGGTTTGCCGCATGGGCTCTCTTGGTCACAGGGAGAACCAAGGAGCTGAGCCAGGAACAGAAGGACAACTTCGTGCGTTTTGCCAAATCCCTGGGGCTCACGGATGACCACATCATCTTCTCTGTCCCAATTGGTAATGGCTAGTGTGACTAAGGAAGGGGGACATGGGGGCTGCAAAGGCCTGATGCTTTGGTGTGAGGAAAAGGGGTTTGGGGGGGGGAGTCACTCTTCCGCTCCAATCACTGGGGTCTGGGGGCGTGGGTGACCCAGGGGCCCTATAGGAGCCACCTCGGCTTCAGGAAGACCCTACTCCAGCCCTGGGCCCATGGGGCCCCAGGGAATCTGAGCCCCAAGTTCTCTTACCTGGCAGAGTAGCCAGTCCTGCGCAGATGGGACTTCCAGGTGTTGGGGTGGGTCTCACTGCCCAGAGGTACTGCCCCCCTGTACCCTGGTCCTGCTGTCCTGAATCATCGTCCCCTGCCCTGCGCCTTTCTCACCACTGACTTGGGGCACGGCCTTACCCTCGGCCAGCCTTACCTGGGCAGAAAGCCGCCAGCTGCCAGGCTTTCACTGTCAGGGCTCAGGCAGAGGCCTGGCTTGCATCCTGGGTATCCCCCAGGTCAGCCCAATCTCAGGCCTTTCTCACATTCTCCTTCCTCTTCCTGCTCCTGCCCTCCTCCCATTATCAGTCCCTCGGTGACCCCTATCTCTGAAGGGAACCCCCAGGTCTTCGGCAGGGCCAGGCAGGGCCCTGGGACCGTACACAGGTACTACAGGAGGCCCTGGCAGCCTGGGGTCTCACACACACCCCTGTTCTACCGCCTCTCCCCACAGACCGGTGCATCGATGATGACAATGCATGATGGTGTTGTGAGGACGGCTGTCCCCAGCCAACCCTACTGGCAGCGGCAGAGCTAGAAGACCCTCTGCTGGACCTGGCTCCCCAATACTGCCCTCCTGACCCAGCCCACGTTGTTTGCTGAATAAACACACAAGTCACCAGGTCCCTGACTCTGTGCTCCTTTACACCTGGGCCCTGGGGGGAGGGACTAGGGTGGGGGGAGGGCTCTCACTTTTGTCTCTCCCGAGGGCCCCTGGTTCCCCGTTAGGGGTGGAGGGTGCAGAGCCCGTAGTGCTGCAGAAGGAAGGGACGAAAGGAAGGCAATTTGATGGGCTTGCCCCTCATTCACTCCTGCTTACACTGGGCATTTCCAGGCTCCCAACCCCAGGGGGCAGCTCTCACTTGTCCCTGCCTGCTGGGGGTACTGTCAGGGAGCCTGCCCCTAACAGATCATCACGGGCACAACTGTACAGCGATAATAGGTAACGGCTACAGTAAAGTCATAGAGAATAAGAGAGACAGTAAAATGAAGGAGTCAAGCACATTTCATGGTAGCATGCTCACCTCAACCCCGCTTGGTGGTCCACGTGGGGATGTGGAAGAAGAGAGAGGGAAACTTTACTGTCTTGGGACATTTGTAGGTAGCCATAAGCCATGCATATTCAGTAGTCACATGTGTCACCAGGTGGGTGGTATCGACTTAAGGTCCCTGAGCTCACAGGGGGAAGGTGGGAGGGGGCTGGGTGTCACGGCGGGAGGAGCGAGCAAAAGAATACCTGCTTCTCTAGGGAGACAAAATCAGCCATGTGCTCACGTTAAGCAGCACAGCTATTCGGGGAGACTGTGGAAATGATGTTTAAAGCAGGGCAATGCACTTGGACTTGACCTCTAACTTACCAAAGGGGGCGCTTTCCTACCATGGAATACCAGCCTTCCAGACGCCCTCTCTCATAAGGCGTCGTATTTTCCTCTATGTGAGTTTCCCACAGGGTACTCCCAGTGCAGGCAGGAGCAGCTGCACCTCATGACCACTCTCAGATGCCAGCCTGCAACAGGCGCCAGAGCAGAGGCCCAGCCAGGACCCTGAGCTGGGGCTGCAGAGGCACAAGGGTGGCTGTGGGGCAGCTTGCCACCCTCAAGGAACCATGTGGGTGCTGGGACATGGCAGCCCAGGCAGGAGGGCTAGACCCCAGCCAGGGGCTATGCCAGGCAGAGGATTCAAGCAGGACTAGTGCTCTAGCTCCTGTGGGCCCGAAGCCCACCCTTCCTGTCCCCATTTGGTGGTGGTGGGGCAGTGCCTATCTCAACCAGTCAGAGTTTGCTCCCTGACCCTAGAAAACCCCCTGTGTTCACTTCTGAGTCACCGTTGGGGGCATTCTGTGGCCAGCTTCCAGGCAGAAGATACTAGATCTCCAGTTCCTGGAACCAGGAATCTGCACCTCCACTTGGGGAGACCCATCTCCTGGGGACGGGCACACCCCTGTCCACCCACTGGCTACAGCCATCTCCCTCCTGTGTCTGCTCCACACAGCAGGAATTCCCGCCCTGACTTGCTCCTCTCCCAGGGTCAGAGCCAGTGGGAGCCTGAAGGAACCTGGGATAACTCACCCCAGTGACACGTGAACCTGTCCAGGAGCAGGAGTCGGGGAGACTCTGGAGCTGTGAGCAGCCCCAGCCTTCCCCCTTAGACAATAGGACAGACCTGAGATTCTGTCCTATCAAATGCTGCAGCAGCCTCGGAAATTGGGGCAAGATGATATTAGCGTGGGCAATTTCACTGACTGTGGGCAAGAGAAAGGGGCCCGGGTACGAATCCACTGGGCTACTGGCCAGAGCCTCAAAGCTAGCCAAGGAGCGGGAGCTGAACCACACCTGGCTGCAGGCCACACCTCCAGCTTCTTTACCTTGGCCCAAGCTCCGGCCTGTCACCACCTGGGCCTGGGTTTCCTCCTGTGTCACTCGTTCTATCCGGTTCCTAGGACTGCAGTAACAAATGACCACACACCTGATTGCTTAAGACCCCCACACCTTTCTTCTCCCAGTTCTGAGGATCAGAAGTCTGAAATAACCATCCATGGGCCAAAATAAATCGACGCATCTGTGGGGCTACAGCCCGTCGGAGGGTCTAGGAGAGAATCGCTGGATTCGCCTTGCCTTTCCCTTCTCCTAAAGCAGCCTTCCATGGCTTCAGGCCTTCCTCCATCTTCACCGCAGGCAGCACAGCCTCTTCCAACCTCTGTCTGAGGCCAAACCTTCCTCGTAGAAGGACCCTGTGGTTGTTTCCAGGGGAACTCAGGTAATCCAGGATATCCCCCCTATCTCACCTGGAACAAGGTGACCTTCCCGGGTTTCTGGGATTTGAACCTGCTCGGGCATGGGGGCCGGGCTGGAGAGCTACAGAGTGAGGGTGGGAAGGCTCAGGGAAGAGCCTGTTTCCTACGCAGCCTGGTGGGGAGGGAGACTGTCGTTCTGTTCAGTCCACCGCTGGTGCTCCCTCCAGGACCAGGAGCTCCCACGGGGGCCATGCTTAGGCCCTGGGTAGAACACAGGCCTCCCCAGCACCCTCCACTTCTGCTGCTTCCTCTGCACCAGGCCCCAGCACTTGCTCAGACTCTGGAGAATGGCCATGTCTCAAAGACTGTGGGCAGTGCTGGAGCCTAGGGGTCCTTTGGATGCTGGCCCTGGTCTCCGTGCAGTCCAATTTCCAACAGGACACGGTGAAGGGCTTTCTTGGCCAGACCCCATGGATGAAAGCTCTCCCTAGCCATGATCATGGATGGGCACTTTCTCTGGGACGGACTGTCTGTTTGGAAAAAGAGAGACTGAGTCAGGGCAGCTCAGTGTGGAGGTCTGAGTGAAACTGAGAAGGAAGGGGGGTTGGACACCCAAGAGACATGAGCTAACCCACTAGAGAACCCCCTGGGACCAGAGCCGAACCCTGTGTCCCCTGACAGGTTTCTGTAGCTGCATCTCTAGAGCAGCGGTCCTCCACCTTCCTCAGGCCTCGACCCTTTCACACAGCTCCTCATGTTGCGGTGACTGCCCCCCAACCATACGATTATTTTCGTTGCTACTTTATCACTGTCATTTTGCTACTGTTATGAGTCAGGCGACCCCTGTGAAAGGGTAATTGAACTCCTAAGGGGGTCGCGACCCACAGGTTGAGAACCACTGTTCTAGAGAGTTCCTGTATGTGAGATCATACAATGTTGTTGCTGTTCGGTGCCATTGGGTCGGTTCTGACTAGTAGCGACCTTATGCAGAACGGAACAAAGCACTGCCCGGTCCTGGGCCATCCTCACAGTGGTCCGGTGTCTGAGCTCACTGATGCAGCCCCACGACAGCCCGTCTCGAGGACCTTCCTCTGTGTCACTGCCCCTCCACTTTACCAAGCATGGTGTCCTTCTTCGGGGCCTGGTCTCCCCTGACAGCATGTCCCAAGTAGGTAAGACGGAGCCTCGCCAGCCTCGCCTCTAAGGAGCACTCTGACCGCACTTCTTCCGAGACAGATGTTTCTCCTTCTAGCACTCTGGGATGTTTTCAATAGTCCTCTCCACACCACAGTCAAACGCAGCGATCCTTCTTCTTCAGAACATACACTGGGATCCTTTGGGGTCTGATTTATCTCACGCAGCATTATGCTTTCAAGGCGGGTAGTCACAGCACGTTCGAGTCCCACTTCTTCGGACGGCCAGGGATGCTCCATTAGAAGAACCTGTTGGCTTACCCATGCATCCGTCGTGGGCATTCAGGGTGTTTCCACCTGGGGGCTATTGTGGGCACTGCTGCGATGGACATCAGTGTGGGAGCACCTGCTGGCATCCCTGCCTCCAGCCCTTCTGGGCAGATACCGGCGTCAGCTTGCTGGGTCGTCTAGCGGTCCTGGGCACAACTTTGTAGTGTGTTTTCCACAACCCTCGCCTTGGATTCCCACCAGCACTGCATGAGGGTGTTGTGGGTTCAAATAAATGACCGCCACTATACTGTCTTGATAATTTAAAAGAGTATTTGGTTATAACCAGACTGCTAGAATCTAAAAGCGATTCTCTCTATTGCCGTTCCGAGTGGAGCCAGCTTTTATAGGCAAAAACCCACGTATCAGAAACTTTCTTTCATGCAAGCAGGTATGACAAAAGCAGAGCAGGGTACAGGATTGAGGAGAACATCCTGGTTAACAAAATAAGACTAGGACAAGGAACAATATTGTTCATGACAACATTCTGATCCCGGGAACCAGAGTACATTCTGAACTCAATCACCAGCAGGGATTTCAGAGATGAGAGGGGGGAGGAGGCAGGTCATTCAGCAGTCAACAAAACGGAGCCTCTGTGGCCACCTGCTTCAGGGGGTCGAGAGCTGCTGGGTGGTTTGAACCATCAACCTTTTGGTTAGTGGGCAAACACGAACCCAGGAACCCTGTCGGGTTGTATGAATTTTAAATATATTATGGACATTAAACCATTTTTAGCTATAGAAATCCAAATCCACTGCCCTCTAGTCGATTCTGACTCATAGTGACCCTATGTAGTTTTCCCAAGGTTGTAAACTCTACACGAGCGGTGGGTGGGTTTGAACGCCCTGTCTTGTAGTTAGCAGCTCAGTCCTTAACCAGGGCTCCTTATCAGATACGTGGTTCCTCCAATTCCCCCCACCCCCAAATCTTTAGGTGGTCTCTTCATTTTGTGGATAAATTCAGCAGACTACTTTCTCTATTGTGAACAGGACACACAGCAAGGGTGGGTCTGGGAAGCGCAGACACTCAGAGGAAGCCGCCCCTTCTGTCTCTGCCCCCAAGCCCAGGGAGGGGGCTCTCCCAAGACTCAACTCCGTCTGGTCCCAGGCTGGGGGAGCAGGCCAACCCAGGGGAGGGGTGAGGCGAAGCACCCCGCGATGGGCGGCGGGGGCAGCGGGGGTAGTATCTCGCGCCCGGCGAGGGTCCGGGCTCTACTCGTGGACCCAGCGGTAGGAAGGGCAATGCGGGAGTCTGCGGCCGTTCTCAGCGCCCCACTGACGCGGCGGACCCGCCGAACGCCTGCCGAGCTGCGCTCGCGCCCCGCCGCCCGCACCCGGAGAGGGGCGGGTCCGTGGGCGGGGCGCTGACTGTGAGGCAGGCGGGGGCGTGGCCAGGTCTGCGCTCGGGCCGCGGGGGCGGGGCCTGGAGGAGGCTCGGGCCGGGGGCGGAGCTGGGGCCGCACGGGGCGGGCAGTGGGGGCGGGCCTTGGGCTTCGGGCCTCTGGCCCGGGCCCCGCCCCTACGTTCCACCGTGCCGGCCCGGCGCACCATCTGCGGCTGCTAGGTTCCGCCCGGCGCCGGCTTTCGGCGCGACCCACCCGGAGTTCCATTGTCGTGCGGCCCTGGTGGCGCCCGAGCCCGCAATGTCGGGCCCCAACGGGGACCTGGGCACGCCGGTGGAGGCGGATGCGGAAGGCGAGGACGACAGCTTCGGGGAAGCAGGTGACCGAGGAGGGCCTGATGCGACCTTTGCCATTGCAGGGTTGTCCCCCTGGGATCGGGAATTGGGGCCGGGTTGGGGGTTTGGAAGACACCGAAGAGCTCTCCTTTCCTCCACCCTTAGGTGGGTCCCCAACTTGCAGGCACTGCCTCGGGTATGCAGGGTGACCGGGTCCTTGGAAACTGCGGCATTGGAGAACTGGGTGTCTGGCCTCGGTTTACAGGTGGGGGGACACTCGGCTATTTGTTGCAGCCCCTAGGCAGATCAAGGCACTAGGGGGGCGGGGCCGGTCGGGTCGGCAGGTGCTGACTGGTGGGCGCACTCCCTCAGCTGAGTCAGCATCCCCAGGCTGGTGTGGTCTCCAAGTCTTGCTGATGTGACCTGTTTACAAAGCAGCCTGTTGAATGCAGAGGACTGCGGAGATGGGGGGCTGAGGTGTGGACAGGCAGGGAAGAACCAGTCCCCCCCCCCAAAATTTGTGAAGTTAGGAAAAATGAGATGTGTCACGGGTTAAGTGGGAAAATGAATGGTCTCCAAGCATGTAGATGTTGAGTGCTTATTCTTGTTCTCCCTTAGTGTAATAAAGATTGGTTTAACTTAGAGAGAAAAGCTTAGTAAACGTGAGGGAAAAACGTTCTTTTTCCCCAGTCCCTTCCCCTTTTTGGAGAGCATGATTGAGCCCACACAATCCACTCCTAGTGTCCACTCCAAATCGTTTCTAGTACATTCTGAGTTACGGAGCCATTGCCACAATCAATTATAGAACCTCTCCATCATCATGGCCTGCTTCTAAAGAAGCTGAATGGCCGTGTGAGCTTTAGGGACATGTCTCTGATCAGGAGAGCCTTGGCCAGGGAGTGGTGCAGCTGCAGAGGCCCTGAAAGGATCTGCCAGGGGAGGTCACCTCTGGGGTTTTGGCAGATCCATAGGACTTGGAGGAGGGTGGGCAGAGGGTGTCCTGGACAGAAGGCAGAGGCTTGCAACTGGACAGTGCCCTTGATACCTGGACCAGTGCCTGGTCCAGGAATGGTACAGCAACTTGTGCATGTCCCCCCCGCCTCCAACCCCTTCTTCTGGCCTGTGTCCAGTGACACACAGTGCTAAAGAGTGATGACCAGCTATCAAGTCCTTTCCATGGCCAGGCTGGCCCACTCATCTACCGCTAATCTCAATCCCCCAACCCGTTACAATCCCCCTTTCCAGAGAGGCAATCATTTACTGGCAGAAATCAAAGCAGGTCTGCCTGTCCCTGCCACTGACCCGCTAAAGGACCCTGAGCTAATGCCTTCCTTTGTGGGCCTCAGTTTACCTATCTGCACCACCAGCGAGGTAGTCTAAGGTCCAGCTGAGACTTGCCAGACTGTCCTCTGAGTTGTGCCACCCACGGGGTGGTAACGGGTGCCCTTCCTCCTGAATGCTGACCAGTCACCACCCCCCAGTCATGCTCATCTGGCCCGGGCCTTTTTCCAACCACTACAAGCAACTTCCCCTTGGGGCCTGAGCGTGGTAAGAGTGTCTGGTCCAGAGGGACCTGAGTCATGGGTTGGCTCCAGGCTGGGTGCAATGGGCACAGGCCCAGACCTTGGCCCCAAGGGACAGCGTGTCTCTGAGAGCACGGCTCAGGAGTGGCAGTGGGGGAGGCCAGCAAAGGCTTCTTGGGGAGGTGTTCTTTGGGGGAGGTCCTTGAAAGGATGTTGAGGTATTCCAGGTGGCAGGCAAAGACAGCGTTGAGCAGACAGAGAGGCTAGAAATCAGAAGCTTCATTCCTTTATCCAGCAAAATGCCTCTTGTGGGAGTGACAGCCCTGGGGAGCAGCAGCGCTCCAGGCCAGACCCACACAGATAACCACAGCGGTCCGTCCTGTGCAGTGAGTGGGGTGAGGAACAGGGCGTGTGCAGGAGGGCTCCCTGTGGCACCATCCACGCGGAGACTTGAAGGCTAAGTACGACTCATCCAGGACGAGAGCAGGGAAGGCAGGCAGGAGGACGACACAGTGTCCCAGGCAGAAGCAACAGCATGTTCAAGGGGCCGGAGACAGGCAGAGGCAGGTGTGAGGGAGGAAAAGGCGCAGAAGGGAGCCCCAGTGGGTCCCGCTGCAGGGCCTTGGGCTTTATCTTGAGGGTGCAGGGGACCACAGCTGGAAAGCAGGGCCTGTCTAGGGAGCAGAAGTGAGGCAGGACCTGGGGACAGAAACCTTGAGTGCCCTTCCCCTCTTGCTACCCCTCCCCCACGCCACCCCCACCCCTGTCCGTTCTCCAGAGGGCAAGCCTGAGGCTCAGGAGGCTTCCGGGACCTTCCCAAGGCAGAGGCTGGGGGAGCGTGTTTGTGTTTGTGCGCTCAAGTGCACACGCGGGGGGCGGGGGGATGTCCCAGAGAGACACGGGCCGGGCTGTGTCTCCCCTTCTTCCAGAATATGCCGCCATCAACTCCATGTTGGACCAAATCAACTCGTGTCTGGACCACCTGGAGGAAAAGAACGACCACCTCCACGCCCGCCTCCAGGAGCTGCTCGAGTCCAACCGGCAGACGCGCCGAGAGTTCCAGCAGCAGCTTGGGGGCACCGCCAGGGATGCCGCCCACTAGGCTCCAGGAGAGCCCAGCCAGGCCTCCGGGCTCCACTGCCTGAGTAGGCAGCTTCTCAAGGGCTGGCCTGTGGGTCTGCCTGTCTGAGTCACCCTCACAGCGCTCCCAGGCCTGTCACCCGGCCAGCATCTCTCTTGGCGCCAGGGCATGGGCTTGCGACCCACTTACATTGCCTGTCTGCCCACCTCCTGAGCACTCCCTGCTCCGCCCAGGCCTTGAGTGTCCTCATTAAACGGGTCTCTCCCACAGCCCTGCCTCTCTCCTCTCTCTCCTGCTGGCTGGGGCTCCAGGTGCCTGGGGACAGTCAAAGGCGTTGCCTCGGATCAATCATATGTTGGCAGCCCACAGCCAAGTGGAGGTGCTTTATCTCTGGAAACTGAGGGAGCAGCTGGGGTGCGGGCTTCTTTCCACCGAGGCCGGTTGGCAGCAGCTGCGACCCCAGCCTCAGATGTGCTGTGTGCCCTGTGTGTGACCCACTCAGCTTCCAGGAGCCATTCACAGAGACAACCCAAGGCCACAGAGTGACCTGTGCCTGCCTGACCTTGGGCCGCTCTCGCCCTAGGTGGCTAAGAGCAGGCTTGGGCTGGCTGTCTGTCTCAAAAGGTCTTCCCACGCGGGGAGGCCCACTCACGATTCATCCAGGGCCTGCCTGTTGAGGAGGGCTTGTCCCACCTCCCACCCCTCTAGGGATCGATCCAAGAACTCGGAACCACACTGCCTCCGGAGTCCAGCTGGAGAGAGAAGGCAGCACAGAGGTCCGGCACTGAGGCCCTGGCACTGAACCTAGGGTACTTACCAGCCATGTGACCTTGGGCAAGTCACTTGACCTTGCAAGGCCTCCCTTTCTTCATCTGCAAAGTGGGGAAAACAACAAGGCCCTTAGGGCCACTGCAGAGCCGACGAGACTGTCCCAGAAGTCCTGGTAAATTACTGGGCGGGGGGAGGGCTGTGCTGAGGCACCTTGTGATCCCCAAGGCCCTGCTTCTCAGGCCCTGCAGCCACACTGTGCCCAGGGAGGCTGGACCTGGCTGGGGTGCCTCCCTTCCCCCAGACAGACAGAGTGCTGGGGAGGCCTGTGGTGCAGCCAAACTACCTTCTTTTATTGGATTTCAAGTAAAAACACCAACCACGTCCGTTCCCTGACACACTGTTAAGACGCATTAGCAGGCCTGGCCCCAGAAGCACTGGCCGGCACTGACACCCTCCCTCTGTCAGGTTTTGAGGCGGGTGGAGCGCCGGGGTAGTCGGGGCTCGGGGGGTCTGGCTGTCACCTTGCCGGGGGCTTTGGCTACGTCTTGGATGCTTGGATGGCTGGGTGGGCGGCCTCCTGAGGTGAAGAGGGCCGTCAGGGCATTTCGGGCGTTGATGGCGCACCGGCGGCTCACGGGCCTGGTGGTGGGGCTGGGGTTCTTGGCCACCTTGTGTTTCTGGGCACAGAGGGTAGGGGCGTGATCAGGGCTTCCTCCAGCTGGGATGTGCTGGGGGACCCTGGGTGGCGTGCTTAACCTCTCTGAGCCCAGTATCGGGAGTACACAGCGTGACCCCCTGGCTCTGACTCCTTGATGGTGGAGCCCCCGCCCCCACCTCGTGCCAGGAGGGAGGTGGCCCAGGCTGTCTCCATCAGGGCTCACCTGCAGATTCTCAAAGTGGGCCAAGGACCGGCAGTGGGACTGCTGGGCTCCAGAGTTGCCTTGGTAGAACTTGCGGCAGAGGCGGCAGACGTACCCCATCACAGGCACCAGGAAGTCTATGCCTGTGGGACAGCAGGTCTCTGCAGTTACCCCTTGCCCGCCAGGGGTGCCCCACCCTCTCAAGGGGCCCACTCCAGGGAGTGGGTAGGGAGAAGAGCCGAGGGCAGGGATCAGGTGGCCCGGGTCGGCTGTGGCAGCTGGGTCTTACCATACATGGTGTTGGGTGTGTAGGGTTCTGAGTCCTTCCGCTGCTCACCAGCCAGCTCCCTGGGCCTCACCTGGAAAGGGACAAGTCACTCCATGGCTTGGGCTGTGCCCTACCCTGTGCGCTCCCATTTGCCTGCCCCTTGGTTGCCAGGAGGGTGGGCGTGCCTGCCATCCATCCTCTGACCCTAAAGGCCAAGCCTGCCTTCCAAATCTGTACCTTCTCAAACCAAAACCAAGCTCACTGCCACGGAATGGATGCTGGCTCTGAGCAACCCTACAGGACAGGGTAGGTAGGACTGCCCCTGTGGGTTTAATAATGAATGGGGATTTCTATAAAGCCCTGTCTTTCTCCCTCTGAGCGGCTCCGCTCTCAAACTACTGACGTTGCAGTTAGCAGCCCCTAGGGATCCCTTTGCCTTGCAGGCCTGTGCAAACCCCACCTGCCGAGCCTGGGATCCTGATGAGCACTTGTGTCGTCCTAAGCGCAGAGTTCCCATAATACGAGCGTGTGGCTTGCATTAGCGCCCCGGCCAGCCTCAGCCTGCTTCACGTCAACCCCTCGCCCCCAGCACCTGTTTGCAGAACGCTTCCTCAACCTCAATTTCTTCTTCCTCTTCCTCCTCCTCCTCTTCTTCCTCCTCCTCTTCATCCCCCTCAAAGCAGCCCACAGCGTCCACTGTGATGAAGTGGTCCTCATCTTGGCCAGCTAAGTCTTTCTCCAGTATCTTCAGGTGCCCAGGGGAGAGGGCCAGGGGGCAGTCAGCTCTGAGCAACTGAGGTGCCACACTGTCCCCTCACCCCACCATCACCCCCAAATCTCATTCCATCCAGACCTACAACGAGCTGGGGCTGAAATAAACCCCAGCTTGCTGTGTGGCCTTAGCCATGGCTCTGGGCCTCCCTGGGTCCTACCCTCTGAAGGAGCTGGGGTTACCTCCTTGGTTTTGTCCTTGTGCCCCTGGGACTTCATGTGCTCCACAAACTTGCGGGGGGTTTTGAAGTAGCGGCTGCAGGCCGTGCAGAAGGGTCGCAGAGAATGCTTGGCGATCTAGGACGAGGAGGGCAGGTCAAGTCGGCGTAGGCAGTGTCCTCCACTGCCAGCCCGAGTGAGTGGCCAGGCAGTGGCAGACAGAACTTCTCACCTGCAGGCCCACCACACCTGTAAAAAGCCCAGCTGCACTCTGCCCCTGCACCAGGGAAGGTAGGCCAAAGCATCCCTTCTCTGTGCGCTGGCTGAGAGATGGCAGCAGAGAGACAGGGCAGGGACAGGGAGGACAGCAGTCCACTTAAAAGAACCCCCCACCAGCCACATGGTTGAATAGCAGAGCAAGATACTGCCTTGTCCCCATTGGACAGATGGGGAAACTGAGGCCCAAAGATGAGCTGGCCCAGACTGGTGTCATCTGGTCACACAGCCTGCTCACCTTGTGGTCCTGTGTCCTTCGGTGTTGGATCAGGTCCCCCATGTAGTAGACCTGACAGGTGTTGCACCAGCGCCTGGGGGGAGGCTCTCTGAATGACAGAAGAAGAATGAGAAGGTGACATTATATTCTAATGAGCAGCTCTCCCAGAGCACCCCATACATGCAATGCCATTGCCCATTCCTATTTAAATTCCATTAGGATCTTCCTTGGAAACTTGAAAGGCCCATCCATGAGGTAACCAAGGAGAGTCTGGGGGGGGGGGGTCAAGAGAACTGACTCAGAAGCACCTGATCATTAAAACAATAGCGGGGCTGCAACGGATCAATGAGGCAGGACAGGAAGTCCAAGGCAAGGCCCAACATGGGTAAGAACTTCACGTCTGGTAAAGGGATGTCAGAAGCTGGGATGATGTAAAGGTGAGACAGAAAGTTGCCATAAAGGGGCTTCAAAATGCTCGTGGAAAAAGTCCATTAGCTTTTCGTTCTGTTTTTTTTCCCAAGTGTTTTGACGCCCCTCCCCTTCTATGAGGGTTACAGTTCATCCATGGCTTATTCCAAAACAAAGTGTGTTTCAACATGACTCAGTACTGCATCGGTGGATAGACTCAGACAACCAGACCCACTGCCACTGGCAGGGCTCCCACTCAGGGCTGCGTCTCCTGCCTTCCTCCTGTGGTGCGGCTGGTGGGCCTGGTGGGCCATGCTTAGCCCCCCACACCACTAGGACCCCTGGCAGTCTAGGTAGGGCCTTGACAGGAAAGGGCTCCATCAGCACCGTGGCTTCGGAGGGGAAATGCTGGCCAGGAGGGCAGAGTGATTGTTGGGGAGAGTCCAAGGGGACAGGCAAATCAATTCTAACACAACGACCCAGTAGGACAGAGAAGGCCTGCCCTTTGGCTTCCGGAGGCTGTAAATCAGCGGTTCTCAACCTGGGGGTCGAACAACCCTTTCACAGGTGTTGCCCGATTCCTATCAGTGGCAAAATGACAGTGATGAAGTAGCAACGGAAATACGGTTATGACTGGGGGTCCCCACCACAGAGGCACTGTATGAAAGGGTCGAGGCAGGAGGAAGGTGGAGAAGCACTGCTGTCTTTATGGGGCAGGAAACCAAGTTCCCTCCCTCGGCGCGAGTGGTGGGCAGCCCAAGCAGGGCGCTATCTGGGGGCTTATTAAGAAGTTTGAAGAAAGCTGGAAACTGCCTTGCTGAGAAGAGGCCTGGGACGTGACAGGAATTATTTTCCATCATAACGCATCTCTTCGTTCCAGGGTAGCAAGGGCTGTCCTATGAGGATGCTGGGGTGTTTATGGTTCTCAAGTGTAATTCCTCGGTCTGCCAGCAGAGGGGGGTTTAAGGCTTGAGACCAAACCCTGTAACTGTTGACGGGAGCAGACAGACTGTAGATTGCAGCCCAGTGCGTAACCACTGGGGCTCCTAAGGCTTGAGCGGACACGGGGACCCCACAGAAGGCAGCTCTCCTCTCGCTGACGGGGGAACGAAGAGACGAGGCTTCCCCTGCGTGGACAAGGCTCCCTATCCCTGGAGGGGTGCAAGCTCAGGCCCCCTGAGCCCTTCTGCCACCATCTGGGGAGCTTCACTAGATGAGTTCTCAACTCTCGCAGCCCTGTCCCTGCTCACGGTGACTGTGGGTCTGGCCAGCCTGGGATGGATGGGTTCTAGTACACTGGTTAGCATTTGAAATGGGGCATCTTCACGTCTAAATCTTGGTTTCTGGGTCCTCTGGGAAAGCTGGGAGTGTGGAGGAGGGGCGGCTGCCTATGAGGTACAGTCCACACCTGAGGGGGCCGGGCCAGCACTTGCCCACGTCTCTCCCTGATGACGCCTCACAGTCCCTACAGGCCCAGGGCCTTCCACAGGAGAGGTGGCACTTAGGTTGGGCTGACCCCCTCACGAAAATGTCACAGGCAGAGGCGGCGAATCAGTAGGTGGACCTGGCCTTCGCCATTCGCCGCCCCCCATTCAGAGGCAGATACAGGTGTGTCCCCACCCAGGATCCTCCCCTGTGACTGGTCACACTGCTCCTGGATGGATGGGACCCTGAGAAACTCTGCTTCACGGTACCAGCTTAGGAACGGGGAGGGCTGAGGCTCCCATGCACACAAGGCGCAGTGGGCACATGGCTCCAGGGGAGGGCGATGGTGAACCCAAAGAGCTTGCAAATGGAAGCATCAGAGCCTCTGTGGGGAACTCATCCGGATCCACCCTCGAGTCTGCCCACTCAGTGCCCAGCACGAAGCCTCCGAAACTTCCCACTCACTCCTGCTCTCTCTCCAGGACATCCCGGGGCACTGGCAGCAGGGACAGGAGGCAGGCCTGACTCATGTGCTGGATCTCACCAAGTCGCTGCTGGTGCTGGGCACCTGCCATGTGCTCCTGGAACTCCTGAGACAGGAAGGATGAGGGTGAGGCCTGGGCCCGGCAGGAGGAGTCCCCCCGGCTCCTGCTGCGAGCACAGCAATCTCACCGCAGCCCTGGGAGGGTAAGCCAAGCCTCGGAGGGAGCACGCACCAGCCCCAGTGTGTGCCCCTCCGGGGAAGAGGCTGGTTGTGGGGGGGGGTGCCTGGGAATGCCCAAGCCTCAAAGACACAGAGCTGTCTGGTTAACTCCGGGTCTCCGTGGCCACGCTTGGAGCAGAGCTGAGAGTATCGGAAGGGAACAAAGCCAACAGTAGCGGTAACAGGGTGCAGCGTATCATGCCGTCCTTGACGCAACGGGTGAAAGCTCACCCTGGACCCAGACTGGGGCTGGGTGACTCCCAGACCAGGGTGTGGGATCTGCAGGTGGTTCTGTCTCTTCACCTGCCTTGTGAGGGAGCCTTGAGCCAGGCGGCTGACTCTAAAAACGGAGTCTCTTCCAGGGGCAGGGCTTGCAGGGCTTGAGTTCCGGGGAGGCTGGACCCCCCCAAGGTCCCCGCCCTGCGGGTAGAGTACCTGCTGGCTGGAGCAGCTGGTCTTACAGATGTAGCAGAAGAACTGCAGGCCCTGTTGGGAAGGTGTGCTGGCAGCAGCGGGGGTGGAGTCACTCGGGCGGGGCCCGGGGGTCAGGGGGGCAGTGCTAAAGGCCCGGCTGTCACTGCTCTGCAGGATGGTGACCTTCAGGGAGCCCCCGGCACCCCACACCTGTACCAGGAGCAGAGTGATCACTTCCAGGTCTTACCAGATGGGGCTTACGTGGGTCAGTGCCAGTCTGGACCAACCCAGGTCTGGTCTGTCCACGTGCCCCAAGGGATGGGAGGGCTGTCATCCCATGTCACAGAGAGGGGAAGGCAGGAGTGGCGGGGCCCTGACTTGAGCGCCCCCTCCCGTCCCCAGGGCCCAGACTGGGGCCTCAGCTCCCACAGCAGTGTCTCTACGCACCCTGAGTGTCTCTCCAGCTCGCTTATCACTCTCCCCCGCATCCAGGCGGCTGGGTGAGCGCTCCTGGCTCTCCTCCATGCGGAGCTGGCTGGCTGCTGGCCTTGCCGAGGCCTCCCCAGGGCCTGGAAGGACAAGAGGGCTTGAGCTCCCAGAGGCCAGCCTGCACCCGAGCTCAAGGCTGCCTCTTCTGCCTACAGCCAGGAATGCCATGGGCCCGGGGTGGGGGAGGCAGGCAGGCAGGCAGAACCTGGCTCTTGGCCCAGCCCTCAGGTCCGGGCTGGATTCAGGAGTCAGAGAGTGCTAGAGAACAGAGGGTTTTGGCCGAGCTCGCTTACCTTCTCCAGCTGCTGCTGCGTCAGGCAGTGTGTCCAGCACCGTGGTCTGAGCCGGAGCCGGTGCTTGCTCTGGGGCTGGCGCTGCGACCTGCAGCTGCGTCTGCTCAAGTGGCGGGGCCCTTGGCTGTGATTGTGTCCGCAGCTGTGGACATGTCTGGGTTTGGGCCTGCTTCTGCAGTGGTGGCCGCACCTGCCTTGGAGGCTGGGGCGGTGCTGGTGGCCGCACCTGGAACCGCACTTGCTCTGGTGGCTCAGCCTCCTTCGGCGGAAGCACTGAGTGCTCCGGCGAGGTCTGTGTTTGTGCCTGCTTCTGCAGCTTTGGCTGCACCTCGGCACACGTTGACTGCATCTGTGGCTGCATCTGCAGAACCTGTGGGGAGGGTTCAGGCGGCCGGCAGGCTTCCGGAGGCTCAGGAAGCGCCTCAGGTGTCTGTGTCAGCTTCGAGACTCTTGCCCGGGCCTGCGGCTGGGCCTTTGCCTGCGGCTGCCCCTTCACTGCAGGCTCTTCTGCCCTGGGAAGGAGCCATAAAAGTCAATTTTGTTTTGTTCATTTGTTTTTTACTTCCCAGAGGCTCGGTGGGAGCTCCCAAGAAAGCACGAGACCCAAATTCTGATACTTACTCTGCCACTTACAAGCTCGGTCTCTGGGCAGGCCCCTTCACCTCTCTGAGTCTTGGTTTCACGCAAGCGAATTGGGGAGAACCAAAGATCCAAGCCCCCGCCCCTGCTAGAACTTGCTAATGTGTACGCAAACCCCTGAAATCCTGTTCACCCTGCGCCCACTTTCTGAGGTTCCAGAAACACACTACCACCCTTTTGCCTGCGCCACCCCCACCCCCGGCGGTGAAGCTCGGAGAGTATGAAGATGGACGACAGAGGGGACCCAGGGACCCCAGGTAAGGGGCAGGGTAGGCGTGGCCTTCCTCAAAGCACTCCCCCAGGACAGGAACGGGTCTGGCGCCAAGCCCCAGGCAGGCTCTCAGCACCAGCTACCTTTTTAGCCTCTTGGCTGGTGGCTCTGAGGTCTCACAAGGCGCAGGCTCCAGTGCTGCGATGCGTTTCTCCTGAGTGACATCCTCAGGGCAGCAGGGGGACCTGTGACCTTTAATGGAGGGTTGATGAGTGACCATGGACACTGGGCTGAATACCTACAAGCTCCAGAAGACGAGGCCGGGGTCACCTGCACCCCCTCTCTGCCCACCTACCTGCCTCCCAGATCTGCTTCAGCCCCCACCAACACCGTGCCTGCCTGCCCCGACCCTGTATCCTCGGGAGGGCCAGCTGCCTTGCTCACCTTCAGGTGTGTCGGTGCCGGGCTCTCCCACTTCCCCAGACCCCTCGGGGGGGTCCGCCTTGTCGTCCGCCGGCATTGTCTGAGAAGAAGAATCCTGCTTCCTTTCAGAACCATTGCTGACATCTGCCAGTCACTCTGGCAAATGCCACCTTGCCCTTCAGTGCCTGGCCCTGCCCCCTGTGGGTACCCATGGCTGGCCTGGCCCCAGAGCTGCTGGGCAGATGGTCCTCCACACCCCAGGAATCATATCAAGGAGGGTCCACGTCGCTGCCACAGGCCTGTGGGACACACGGCATCTCCCAGACCCACAGTGCTGTTTCCTGGATCCCCTTCCCCTTCTGAGGAAGCAGCCAGAGCTCATCTCTGTGCTTCACCCCCCCCTGGAGTGCTCCTTACCCCAAGTCCCAAGCCCCTGCACCATCTGGCCTCATCTTTCTCTGCTCCCCCCTCGTCCTCTCTGCTCTGTCCACCCTGGCCTTCCCTTTGGTTGTCCAAAGTCCCAGGCCTCTTCCTGCCCCAGACCTTCACCCACATCCTCCAGGGCACTTCTTACAGGAAGCCCTCCTGGCCCGTCTAGGTCTCAGAGTGCCTCGGGCTTCTCTGTGCTGGCTGCCACCATTGCAATGAATCCACTGGAGCATGATCCCACTCCCATCACCAGCCCCAGGACTCCAGGAGAGCCAAACCAGGGATCAACTCCCATCCCCGAATCCCCAGGTCTCCCAGCAAAGTGACTTCAGCTCTGCTAAATGAACACAACTCCGGCCAGTGCCCGCCTCCCTCAGGAAGCCCCTCCTCAGTCTGCCTGCAGGCTCCCACTAGGCCATTGGGCCCAGTTCTGACCTGCCCCCCAACCCAGACACTGGTAAGCACCACCTAGCTCTCTATGCCTCGGTTTTCCCATACATGAAACAGAGAGGGTGGCCACTAGACATTCTGCAGGACCAGGTTGTGACAAGCCCAGTCAGAAGGTGTGAGGCCAGGGTCCTTTCTGGAGGACCTCAGAGCAGCCGGGAAAAGGGGGTGCTGCCTCCAGACCAGAACCTTCATGTTGGAGACGTGGTGAAGACTGCTGGGAGGCCCAAGGGCTAGACAGCCTCCAGGGAGGCAAGGCCTCTGCAGGTCTCGGGATGTGGCTGCCGCCACCAGGGAAAGACTGGCATTGGGGCCTGCAGCGCCTCAGATCTCAAACACCCACTCCTCTGTAGTTGGCGTGAGCCAGAGTGCTGTGGGCCCAGCGGCTGGCTCGTCCTTTAGGGTCGAATTATTGTCCTGCACCATTTACAGTTCTTGTACTTCTAACTCCTGTCAGGCAGTGACAGAGCAGATGAGGAAGTGTGTTCATTTAGAGCCGTGGCCTCTCAGTGTGGCTTTGGGGACCGTGCGACGTGGCCGGTCTGGAATGCTGGGTGTCCCAAGTATAAAACCGGTAGGGTTATGAAGGCTCACTACCAAAAAGAAGGATGTCAGATGACCTCATTACTGCGTTTTTATATTTGCTATATGTTACAATAGGAGGCCTGGCAGTGGAGTGGAATTGGCTGGTGACCACGAGATCGGCAGTTTGAAACCACCAGCCACTCCACAGGGCAAAGATGAGGCTCTCCACTCCTGTGAAGAATTACAGTCTCAGAAGCTACATGGGCAGGTCTACTCGGTCCTGCAGGGTCGCTATGAGTCACATGTACTAGTTTGGGGGGCATGCAAAAATGATAATCAACATAATGGGGGGGGACTTGAAAAAGTACATAAAGGTGGAATTAAAAGATCATGAGAGATTCCCATGAATTTTTGAAGTATGGAATAAAATAAAATGTATTAGTAAAATTCATTATACCTGTTTTTATTTTTAAAAATGTGGCTACAGGAGTACCTTCGATTAGGACTGTGCTGATTCAAAGCGAGATGTTAAGTGGGTAGGGGCACCGGTATTGTTTGGACATGGCTAAGACCACACTGGGGCGGGGGGATGCTTGGGAGTTTGGGGGAACACTAGACACGTCAGCCCCCCACCCCTACTTTAGAGATGAGGAAACTGAGGCACCAAGAGGGGGTCTGACCTGCCCCAAAGGCCCAAGTGAGTCAGAGCCGATGGAGCTGGGCTGAGCCCCAGGTATCCCCTCCCCCTGCCATCCTCACCTGCTCCTCCCATCTCTACTCACCTTGCGACTGGGGGTGACAGAAGATGTGCGGGCCTGTTTCTGCGGGGTCCGCCCTGAGAGGCTGAGCTGGGGAGGGTTCATAGGGACCCCAACAGGAGGTGGGCCCAGCAGGGATTGGCGAGTAGCCTGGGGAAAGTACTGCTGTAGATTTGAAGGGACCAGCTGAGGGGGTGTAAGGCTGGGGGCTGTCAAGTTTGGGGTTGCCAAGTTGTAGCTGCGGAGGTTACCTGTGGGCAAGAGGGAGAATTGGGATTACAATTGTGGTCAGGTGGTCAGGGGTCAGGACCCTCAAAGCACCATGGGACCGTACCAGACAACTTTGACGGGGCCCATTCTTCACTCAAGGAGCCAGAGGGAAGAGATGAGAGCCCAAGGGCCAGTCCCACTTGGGCAGTGGTGGGTGAGGAGAAGGCCTGAGGGCTGGGGGCAGACTGCCCCTGTCCCTTCCAAATGTCCCCCTGGGCAGCAGCTGGAGTACTCCTAGCAATCCTGTGGGTGTGCTAAAGACCCACTGCAAGGCCTGGAAGGGTAACTGGCAGGAGGGCATCCCCCCACTCTCCAGCTCCCTTCACCAAAGTTTTACCCCCCATTTTTCAGGCTGCCCACACAGAGCCCCACTTTACTCCAGTCAGAGGCCCCCATGAATCTCAAACATGCCTGGTGTCTTCCTCTGGGCCTTTGCCCATGTCATTCCCTCTGCCCGGGCTGTTCCACCTCCACTAACTCCTAGTCATCTCTCACCCCTTAGGCTGTTTCTCTTCCAGGAGGCTTCTCCAGACTCTCCTAGGTGCACCCAGGCCCCTCCTACACCCCCAGAGGCTACATCCATCTCCTTGTCTGCCTCCCGCTGCTTACCGCCCCACCATACTCAGAACAATTCCAGAGCAGGCCCTCATTCAATGCAGCTCATGAAATACAGTTGGAACTCTTGCCCCCGGGCACCCGAGTGCCCCACAGTGCTGAGAAGTGACCTTCTGCAAATGCTTCTCACCCTCAGGTCCCTCGTCTTCAAACTGGGCATGATCACAGAGCTTGTCTCTGGATCTGGATATTCTCAGAGGAGTCAATAAAATATATGAATGTGCCTGGTACACAGTAAGTCCCAATTAACATCAACTTAAAATGAAGGCAGCGACACATGTAAACAGAGAGCGCAAACTTCTAGAAACATGAAGACAAAAGACAGGCCCCCCTAACAGAGAAGTGGACAAAGGACATGGACAAGTCACAAAGGTACAAACATTTAGCAGATGACTATAAAAATGTTCAACACACTAGCATCCAAAGCAATGTAAATTAAAACACTAACGATAGAGCTTATCATGCCAACCAAATACGTATGTTATATACACAGATATATATGAAAAAAAACATATAGTACCCAGTGTTGCCGTGGGCATGGTGAGGCTGGCACTGTCATACGTGGCTGGTGGCATTGCAAACTGGTCCAGTCCTTGGGAAAGCAATTTGGCAATACTTATCAAGAGCCATAAAACAGCCATCGCTACCTATTAGCATACGTTTGGGAATCCATTCTAAGAAAATAGTCTCAAACGTTAAATAAGATAATTTATCTTACTGTTTTTAAAACACCCTTCAGCCCCCTACTCCTACCCCATTCCCCAAGGGGGGCGGGGAATCCCACAAAACAGATCAGACAGCTCGATTGTCCAGTAAGTGGGGAAGGTTTAGGTAAGAAAGGGAATGTATATCTACCCCCACAATGGAATGTTTCACAGCTGTTAAAAACTATCTTTACAGAACCTGTAAACTCATCTACTAAATGATCATACCACTGTCTTCAGGGGGAAAAACAAAATACTCCTTTCTACTTAGGAAGGAACCACAATCATGTACAAGCTTCCAAGTTTGTGGGGGAAACGGCAAGATCAAGGAAGAGGCCTCAAAACTGTGTGGGAAAACTCCATTCTCCTGTGAATGTTGCTTTTCCACCAACATCTGAAGTCCCTCGTATACCAGAGCCTTGGCCGGCAGGGTCTGTAGATGGTTTAGGGGTTTCCCTTTACACTTCGTTGAGGTTTTTTCAGTCTACTTTGAAGATGGGGAAAGACTATGTGGATCTGGGTGGGCTTTCCTCTCTCTGTCCATCCATCTTTCACAAGTCAGCTCCCAGGGCCATCCACATCCACGGCCCTGGCAAGACTAAAGGCAGAAGAATCTACATCATCTTCTGCGGAGGGAGGGTGATCTGCTGGCTGAGGGAGGACACAGCTCTGCGGTAAGCCGGGAACTACTTCTCCTTCCATCCAAGACCTACTCATGGTGTCGTCTTGGGCTGCCGACTCTGTGCCTCAGTGTCTGTAGTACCCACAGGGCTGGCAGCAGCAGCAAGTTGAGTGTGGAAAGGCCTTCAGCACATTGGCTAGCCACTGCCACCACGACCCTTAACAGTGGAGTCTGAAGATGAGCTGGCTTCACGTCACTGGGACCCTGGACCACTCCTGCAGGGGCTAAGGAATGTGGGGTAGCATCAAGGGAGGAGAGAGGAGAAGGTACTCTCCACATGGGGGAAACCAAGGCAAGGATACACATTGACTGCACTCAGCCCCTTAGAAATCAGAAAGCTCAGGACCTGATCTAGCTCACCCTCTGTGGGTGCTGTGTGATCCAGGGAGGATGACTTCCCTTCTCTGGGTCTCAACTTCCTCATCTGTCAGATGGGAGATGGCAGTGTTCTGTGTCATCCTATTGATACTAGAGCAGCCCTCGTAGCGTGGTGGATTATGCGTTGGGCTGTTAACCGTAAAGTCAGCGGTTCAAAACCATCAGCCACTCTAAGGGAGAAAGATGAGGCTTTCTACTCCCCCAAAAATGGTACAGTCTCGGGAAAGTCATAGAAGCAGTTCTACTCTGACCTCTAGGGTCATTCTGAGTCGGAACCGACTCCATGACTGAGTTTGAGCTTGAGCATTGATTCTAACTCATAGTAGCCCTCCATGACAGCACAGAAATGCCCCATAGGAGTTCCTAAGTGATCATCTTTGCAGATGGCGCCCTTGTGGCACAGCGGTTAAGTGCTCAACTACAAACTGAAAGATGGCTGGTTCAAAGCCAACGACTACACTCCGCTTCGGTTAAAAACCGCCACCCTTGGAAACCCTTTGGGGCAGAGCCTTGGTAGGGTAGTGGGTTACACACTGGACAGCTAACTGCAAGGTCACCAGTTTGAACCCACCAGCCACTCTACAAGGGAAAGATGAGGCTTTCTGTTCCAGCAAAGATTCAGAGCCTCGGAAACCCACATTCAGAGCCTCAGAAACCCTATAGAGTTGCTATTAGTTAGAATAACTTCTCAGCCCTATAGAGTTGCTATTAGTTAGAACGGACTTGATCACAGTGACTTTTTTGTTCTGTCTTGTTTTTGTTTGCTTTTCAATAGGGGGTGTCAATGGGTTTGATGTTTTAAAAATCTTTACGAATAGATCTTCAGAGGAGTTGGGTAAGTTTGAACCACTGACCTTTTGATTACCAGCCAACTGCTTAGCCACTGTACCTCTAGGGCTCCTTGGGATGTGGAGGAGGGTGGTCAAAAGACCCCTTTCTATCCATTAGCTCATCAAACCTGAACAAAGACAGCTCACAGCTCAAGCCCCAGGGCCCAGGGACCTGCTCTGTGCTCAAGCAGACCTGCCTGCATTCAGCAGAGCACCTTACACTTCTACTTCTGGAGCCTCCGGGTCCTGATGGTCGAGTAGGGTGCTAAGTGAATCTAATCAGAGTTAGTGTTGGGGAGAAGGAGCCTGGGGCCGTACCTTGCAACTGCTGTAAAAGCAAAGCTCTTTGGAGCACAGGGCTGCTGAGGAGGGAGGCCGAGTTGGTGCTTTGGAGATTCAGAAGCTGCTGCTGAGGCTGCTGCGGGGGGAGCCTATTGGTTAAGGGTGAAAGAGGGTTGTTTGTTGCGGGGGACCTTCCTCTGGGGGGAGGAGTTGATGACTCCCTCAGCCCCTAGCCCAAGCTTCAAGCAGGGAGGCCCCTGGGAGAGAGGACCTCAGAGAAGGATTTCTAAGGCATGTGTCCCAGCGGCAGGACTGGGGCTATCCACCACCCGGGGGGAGCTCACCTGCCAACGGCCATGGGCATGGGCATGGAGGCCTGCGGTGGGGACTGCTGGAGAAGCTGCTGGAGCTGAAGCAACTGCTGCTGCTGCTGCTGGAGCTGCTGGAGCTGCTGCTGCTGGTTGAACATGTCGGCTACGGGCAGGGAGAGGGGTGAACAGGGTCCTGTCCCAGCCAGCCACCCCAGTACTCTCAAGCACGGCGCTGAACTTCCGAACAGCCTCTCTCCCAGTCCTGCCACCAGCAAGCCACAATCGAAGGTCAACCTTTCGATCCTACCAGCAGCAACCCTCGCCTCGGCAGTTCACCCAAATCCTGACAGTCCAAATCCCCTCCTGCAGCTTCCCAGCTTTGATCTCTTGCTCTCCCACTCCCCACAGCTCCGGCCTCCCAGGAGCGCCTCCCCATCTCCAGTCCCCACCTACCGCAGCCCCACCCCACTCACTCCTCTTGGTGATCTTCCCACCCTCTCCCCGGTGCCCTCTTGTTTGTCAATACAAACAAGGACCCCCGTCCTAACAAGCTTCCCAGCTCGATGATGCACCCCGACTTCCCTCGCCGCCCCAATTTCACCCTCCCCGTGCCCTCCCAAACGCTCCCTGGCCCCCAGTCCGCTGACTCCGTCCCCCCGCGGGTAGAGACACTGCCCATCAAACCCCGCCAGGCCAACAGCCCGCAGCCTCCATTCAAGGGGTCCCTGCCTGCCCCGCCCCCACCCAAGGCCTCCGTACCTCGTCTTCCCGCGCGGCTTGGGCCGCGGAAATCGTACCGCCTCCTCCCTGCAACCTTTCGGCATTCGCGTCGCCGCTCGGGAAGGGAAGGCTGCGGGCCGGCTACGCGCCGAGCAGGCAGCTCCGCCTCCCGGGCTCCCGGGCTCCCCGCGGCTCCCGGACTCCCCGCGGCTCCGCCCGGGCCTGCTCGCTCGCTAGGCGCGCCGGCGGCGCGGGCGGCACAGCGCCCTCTGCAGGAGCGGAGGACTCCGCGCCGCCCGCCCCGCCTCGCGAACCGCCGCCGCCGCCGCTCCCCCGCTGCCCGCCGGCTGCGGGCGCCCCTCGGGGTGCGCGGGGGCCCGAGGCTGGGCAGGCCGTCCACCGCGAGTCCTCGGCCTCCGGGTCTGTGGGTCGCCGGGATGAGTCTGTCTCCGGCAGGTCCCTCGCGGGGCGGCTTCGAGGAAGGCCGTCCCTAACCGACCGCCCCCGGGCCTGTCCCGCGAGCCTGGAGCCCCGCGCGGGGTTGGGGGCGCGCCGTCCACCGGCCACGGGGCCACGTCCCGCCCGAAGAGTCTGCCCTAGAAAGGGAGGAGTGGGGCTCCGTCCGATTAAAGCGCTGTCATTAGATGTCGCTCGGGGTGGGGGTGAGGAATGCTGAGTTTGTTTTTTTTTCCTTTAAAAAAATCGTTTTATTAGGGGCTCATACACTCATCACCATCCATACAGACATCAGTTGTGTCAAGCACATTTGTACATTCATTGCCCTCCTCATTCTCAAAACATTTGCTCTCCACCTACACCCCTGGCATCGGGGAATGCTGAGTTTAATTGTAAAACAACAAGTCATTCTAAGCCAAGAGTCCCTTTAGGGGCGACTCCGTCGCCGGCCCCTGCTCCCCCCTGCTCGCTCCCCGTGGGCAACGATGAGGCCAACAATCCTTGGCAATGCTGTTCCCGTTTCGGATGCTCAAAGCTGTGCGGGCTGCCCCAGGTGTGCAGCCCGGGCCGGGAGCCCCGCGGCCCAGCAGTCCCGGCAGCCAGGTGACAAAGCACCGACCTCCCGCCACGCTCCGGCCAGGGCTCTACCGCAGCCCCGGGGGGGCGGGAGGTACCTAACGGGCTGGGGCGCAGAGGCGCCCGCGGTGGGGGCGGGGCTGGGACCAGGGGACTTGGGCTGGAAGCGCGGAGATTACCCTATACATTGGGTAAGCACGGGTTTGCGTGTGCTTATGCACTAGTCTGCAGTGAACGATTGCACATGTTTTTGTTCGCTACAGATTAAGTAAACGGAAGTAAGCCCGTGCTTACCTGCCTCGGGGTCAGGGACTGCTCATTTCCAGAGACTTTGATTCCGTCCCCAGAAGCAGAATCTTAGATTTGGTGGAAAGTGTGAACCAGGGCCGTGTGTGAAGGCCAAAGTGGCAGCATCCAATATAAGGAGGACAAGACTCACTCCCGTGAGAGAGAATGCAGGTGGCCCCCAAAGCCAGACAGAACTAGAGGGAAAGAAAAAGGGGCTGAGGGAGACAGTGTGGGGTGCTTCAACCAGGTCAAAGCCCGCAGACACCCTGATCTGGACATTGGAGTCAGAGAAGTCCAGGGCTGACCCAGACACTGGGGGGAGCCTGCTTTCTGTTCTGGAGAATGGGTGTTGTGAAGATGATACTATATAATGCTTAGCGGGATATCTGGCACAGAGGGAGCTTAGCAAACTGCCAGAGTTAAAGAAAAGCTAAGCTAAAAAAAAAAATAAAAAAAACAAAAATAAAAATAATAAAAAAAGAAAAGCTAAGCTAAAACTAATGCTCCTGCGGATAACTGTTGAGAAGCAGGCCTGGCTACTGTCTCCATCCCTTGGTTCCTCTTTCTGGAAAGCAGTTTGTAATTGTGTATCAAGATTCCAGAACACCGTCTGCCTCTGACCTGTTCTCCCGCATGTAGGAATCTAGCCTAACCATGTAATCAGAAACGAGACGTTCAAAAGCAGGCAGGTTTTTCAAGAAATATCATTTATAGTAGTTGCCCCCCCCCCAAAAAAAGTCAACTATCGGGGAGCAGCTAAATAGACCGTGATGTCTTCCTGGGCAAACAGCACACAGCCTCTGCAAATTGTCTTTCAAAAGCTGTTGAAATGCTTACAACATGACGTGAATTCAGGATGTCCTATTCATTACAATCCTAGTTCCTATGTGTGTAGTGGGCTCATGTGGGGGCACCCTTCCTTTCTTTTTTCATTTGCTATGATGGGTTTGTGTAATGTTATGTAGAGGGGGTAAACTTTTCTTTCTTTTTAAAATACATATAGCCTTGTGTCGGAGCCCTGGTGTACTCGTTGGACTTCTTGAGACAAGGTCAGCAGATCAAATCCACCAGCAACTATGAGGGAGAACGACAAGGCTTTCTACTCCTATAGTCTCAGAAACCCAAAGGGGCAGCTCTACCCCATCCTACAGGGTTGCCATGAGTCAGAATTGACTCGATGGCACTGAGTTTGCGGGTTCAGTTTTTGTACCCTGTGTGGCTCCTTTGAAGGCCAGGTGAGATCATGAATGGCGACACTCTGGGGACACTGGCACTAGACTTGTGTTCATTGCTTTTAATCTACCCCACGTAGGTGGTGACCTGTCAAGTAAGCATTGCAAGGTTGAGAGTTCAAACCCACCATCAGCTCCACTGGCAAACCAGGAGGCTAACTGCTCCCGTAAAGATTTACAGGCTCAGCTATCCTGTGTAGGCGCTGTGAGTCAGAATGGGCGCCATGGCAGCAGGTTGGCTGGCTGGGTGATTGATTGGTTGTGCGAGATGGAGAAGAGAGCCTCCTCTTTGCTCTCAGATCACGTCTCAGGCTAGGGAATCACCACGAGGGGGTGCCCCTTTTCACAGAGCAAATCTCTAGACACCTTTGGATTTGCACCCAGATCCAGTCTATCCCAAGAACCTGTCCCTTCCCATGGGGGTCCCACATAGTGTCACCATGACAGCTTTAGAATATGTTTTAGTAATAAATAGCACAAGCCCCCAACATGCTCCTTGTGCTGTCCCCCCCCCACACACACACCCTAAGCGTCTTTGCCAACTTCTCAAATGTGTATTTTTTTCCCAGATAGATTATAGAGAAAGCATTAAATTCTAAAAATAATCATGATAACTCCCATCTGAATTTTAATGGGTGTTAAATTCAATCTGTGTATTAAGTTGAAGAGAAGCTGGTGCCTTTATAGCAATTTTTTAAATTAAAAGATTATTTTATTGGGGCTCTTACAGCTCTTATAACAATCCATACATCAATTGTATCAGGCATATTTGTACATATGTTGGCATCATTATTTTCTAAACATTTACTTTCTATTTGAGCCCTTGGTATCAGCTCTTTTTTCCCTTCCCCCCCTACCCTTGTGACCCCTTGATAAATTATTGTTTTTACATCTTACACCGACCACTGTCTCCCTTCCCCCATGGTGTCTTGTTCATCCCCAGGGATGATTGCTTATTGCAATCGATTCCCCCTTCTTCCACTCCACTCCCCACCTTTCCACTACCCTTCTGGTATCACAACTCCCATTCCTGTTCCTGGATTCCGTGTGTTGTGAGCTCTTATCTTTCATCTGTACCTGTGCACATCCTCCTGTCTAGGCCGCAGTGAAAGGCAGGACTGGGGTCATGATAGTGGGGGGTGAGGAAGCCTCAAGGAACCAGAGGAATATTGTGTGTTTCATCAGTGCTATACTGCCCTGGTTGCCTCATCCCTTCCTTGTGACCCTTCTGTGAGAAGATGTCCCATTGTCTACAGATGGGTTTGGGGTCTCTGCTCTGATGCCCCTTGTTCTCACTATAGCAAGTTTTTTCAGCTTGAGAGTGAGACGGTGTCTCCATCTAGCAGAGCTTTCTGTGGTATTGGGCCTTGCCGGCATCTTCGCCTGGCCCCTGTACAGTTTCTTGGGTGGCTATTGGAGTTATTTTCCCAGTACAATTTCTAACTGGCGATCGATTGTGGTGTCTTTATCTTGTGGCATGCCACCTCTCTCCTGAATTATTCCTGCACTTGGTGATGTCACCTGCCCCTCGAGGGCATAAAACGGGTGCCAAGTTGTCCTCTGTCCTTGGGACCCACCTCTGAACCCTGCACATCACATCACAGAGGCTGAGGTCGATTGAAGGGAGGGGGGCCTGGCTCCAGGCTGCATTTCCCTCTCGTCCCAAGCAGCTCTTCTCTGCCGGGCATCCGTGAGATTCACCCCAGGGAGGTGGGGCACCTGGCACAGAACAGCGACAGGCGAAATGGAGCAGAGTCAGCATGACTCTCAGCTCAGGACACCTGGGGACAAGCTCCAGGTCAGGCGAGGAGCAGAGGACCATCTAAGCCCATCGTGGTCTCATCATGAGTCTCCCTGGTGGCTGTTACCTGCGCATGTCCTCATCCATCAAGAAACAAGGAGAGGAAAACCGGGGGCAGAAGAGGAGGGGCAGGGTGGTCACAGTCCTGTCACCTCCCCTACCCCCCGTGGTGACCCAGGGCAGGTCACCTCCCAGGTCTTCCTCTGGCCATCTCAGCTAACAGATGGGCTTGTTGGTCAGAGGCTTCTACCTGCCTCCATCGTGGTGCCTCCTTCCTGCCAGGCTGTAACTCGTCACTCTCGCCTCCCTTTGCTTTCGACAGGTGCAGGTGAAGACCAAAGTGACCCCACCCCTCCAGTGGCAAAGGTCACTGGGCATTCTGAAAGCCTCGCCCATGCTGGCCTACATTCCTACCCTGTAGGCAGTGGTTCTCAGCCTGCCTCAGGCCACGACCCTTGAATACAGTTCATGTGGTGGTGACCCCCCAACCATGACATTATTTTCATTGATACTTCATCACTGCCATTTTGCTACTGTTATGAATTGGGCGACCCCTGTGTGACCCCACCAAAGGGGTCGCGACCCACAGGTTGAGAACCGCTGCTGCAGCGGTTGACTAAGGATCCCTGGTACCACAATGGATTCAGCATTGGGCTGCTAACAGCAAGGTCAATGATTCAAGTGCATCAACTGACCCATTAGGAGGAAGAAGTGGCCCAGTGCTTTTATAAAGACTTATGGACCTCAGGGAATGGTCTTCTCTTCCTGTGGGGTTGACAGGAGCAGGGGTCAACTCTGGCAGAAGGTTAGTGGGCAGAATTAAAAAGCAAAGCCAGTGAAGAAGCAGGTGTCACCGTGGTGTTAACTGTGACTCATGGCCACTTTGTGTATGCACAGATGGCCCGGGCTGCGCTCCTCGGGGTTTTCCCATGGCTGATTTCATGGGAGTAGATCACCAGGCTTTCCCGACAAGGCTCCCTGAGTGGACCAGGGCTTCCAACCTTTGTGTTAGCTGCTGAGCACGTCAATCATTGCATCTCAGGGAGTCCAGTGGGTTGAATATTAAAAGCAAATCCCACTGCTGTCGATTTCGACTCAGTGGCCCCACAGGGAAGAGTAGCAGGGTTTCTGAAGCTGTAGATCTTTATCGGAGTGAGCGGTCTCCTCTTTCTCCTTGGAGTAGCTAATGGGTTTATTCCTAGCCCAATGCTCACCCGATGTTCCACCAGGTTAGTAACCCCCTAAAAAGATGTGTTGCACCCATCTGATGGGGGATATCATGGATGACCTCGGTCAGGCAGCCTCAAAGCCCTGGACCACCCACCAGGGGACTCACGCCGACCCACCATCCCCTGAGTGCCCTTCCCCACACATCCCCAGAGGTCGCTGCTTTATTAGCAGAAAAGCAGGATGGCAAGTAAATAAAGGACCCTATCTGTTGGGTATCTTTTAAAAAACCTAACTGAATCCAAAGCAGAGGTGAGAAGATAACGACGCAGGGTAATCAACAGCATGGGAGAGCATGATTCCAGAGCCTGTGGTCGACACGGTGTGGAAAATATAACTCATGCCGATCAGTCCGTGTGGACATTATCAAATGGGACCCTCATCTGCGGTATCAAATTTCACCAAAAACACAACAAAAACATATATTTTTAAAAATCCTAATCCTAACCCCTAGAAACTGTGCATGTGCTTTCCTTTAGTGCAGAAGCCACTGCCTTAAGGGTCTCCATGTGAGATCATCTTGGATTAGGGGTGGGCCTTCACAGTCAAGGGATGTAGAGGTTCTGAGTTTGGCTGCTAACTGCAAGGTTAGCAGTTCAAAACCACCAGCCGCTCCAAGGGAGAAAGATGAGACTTCCTACTCCTGTAAAGATTTACAGCCTCAGAAACCCACCCAGCCGGCTCTACCTGTAGAACGGCCCCTATGGGTTTCCGAGATTGAACTATCTACAGGAGAAGAAAGCTTCATCTTCCTTGGAGCTGCTGGTGGTTTTGAACTGCTGATCTTGCTGTTAGCAACCCAATGCATAACTTCTAGATCCCCAGGGCTCTTTGCCATTTCTCCGTACTTCTGCACTGCAGCCCTAGGAAATGGATACCCTACAAGAACCCCATGGCTGTCCGCTGATTGTCACTCCCAGTTGTACCCTTGAGGACAGGGTACAACAACTTCATAGCCATCTTCCCAGGAACCTGCCAGCACCTCGCTTCAAAGCTCCACTGGAGCAACAGGGCGGGGCAGGAATCCCTCCCCCCACCCACCCCAACTGACCAGCGCCAAACTCCCCACTCTCTGTGGTTGTTATGTGCGCATGTGTGTTGGGGAAACCACCTGAGTTTTCAGACCCATCTGTAAAGTGGAGGTGACCACAGGCCTCAGCGAGCTTGTGGCGAGTCTAAGGGCCAGGTGCATAGTAATTATTGATAGGACTCTCTCTCCCTGCCCCTCCCTCACCCATCCTGGCTCAGGAACAAGCTTTCCTTTACTAATGCTTCTCCTCCATCACTACGCACATTTTTAAAAAACATTTTTGCACGTAAAACCCAAGCTGTTCATTACAGGCTGAAGAAGTGGAACTTCTCCTGGTCTTCCTGTGGGATACAGAAAGATTTCCCCCAAGTCATCTCCCCCAAAAGATGCCAAACCTAGCTGCTTGCTACACATGGCAAAGGACTATATGTACACTTGGAGGTCAACGAACGCAGGTCAGAGGTTACTCTCCGTAAGGGTTATTAGCCGTCGAAAGCCATCAGGCTCTACAGTCTGTCCCACTCTAAGTAGGGCCCACTCCCTTCTGATAAGGTTAGCAGATTGTTCCCCTGAAGGCGAGCCCAGGGAGGTCAAGTCCACTCCCGGGTGACCAAGGTTAGGCCGCCACATCGAGTCTAGGGTGCGCCCATCTTGTCATAAGTGTACCCTTAGTCCCTCCCCTTCCTGTTACATGTACACCCCTAGATCATCCCCTTCCTGTCACACGTATGCCTATTGCACAGCCCTTTCCTGTCACACGTATGCCTACTGTACAGCCCTTCCCGTGACGTGGGGTATCTGCAATCACACCCCTAAGTATATATGGGCCTAGGCCAGAAATAAAGAGAAAGACTCTCCTGCCCTCTCTGCCTGAGCTGTGCGCAGACCTTGCTGCTGAGACCATGGCTGTCCAGGAGGCGAGCATGCTACCAGGAAATGTATCTGACTCCTTTATATTCCTCTCTCTCTCCCATCTCTCCTATTTCTTATAACCTTACTTCATCTTTATATATATCGTAACCATACAGTTGCACCAACTGAAACATGATAGTTGTGAGGGGCTGGCATTTGTGGGGGGGCTGGTTTCCCCACTTCTCCCCCTTGCTTCAGTCTTTGGGTGGTGGACTTCGGTGTGAAAGCAGAGGTGGCCTGGTCAGCCCAAGCACCCTGGGCCTCTGCTTTCACGCAGTAGGCACAGTGCCTGACCCCACCAGCTCGCCTCCTCACTTCGGGGTGGCTGCAGGAGGAGCAGGGGGACTCAGCATGCGGGCAGATTCCAATTCAGTTAACCGTGTTCCTGGGGGAGGCGCCATAATGCACCTCTACCACTCATCAGAAAAGTTCCTGCCCGCCATCCCGGCTCGAGTGGGGATCCTCTCAAAGCCCTTTGTGTGTGTTTGGAACTAGGCAATCTGGGGGCCACTAGACCCAGCTCTGTCCGTCTCTTCTTCCAAATCTCGACCCACTCACATCACGAAGTGCCACGCTCAGAATACTTGCAGACGAAGAAGTTTCTTTGGGTGGCACAATGGTGATAGTGGTTATAATTACACTAATCTGAGCTCAAATTATTGACCAGTGGCATTGTGGCTAAGAGTCGGACTGTTAACTGCAAGGTCCGAAGTTCGAAACCTCTAGCTGCTCCTTGGGAGAAAGACAAGGCTTTCTACTCCTGTAAAGAGGGACAGTCTTAAGAACACACAGGGCAGTTTTGCCCTGTCCTATAGGTCACTCTAAGTTGTTCTCAACTGGATGGCAGTGAGTTTGAAAACTGTGGTCTTGTTTTTGTTTCACTGTTGGCTACTTAAGGCAACATTCTAATGCCTTACAAACTTGTTACTGTATCACCAAATCTCCTCTTTTACAGATGAAGAAATGGAGGCCCTGACAGGGCAAGTGGCTTGCCCAAGAGTTAGGAAGTAGCATGAGAGAATTTGGGCACCAGGCAAGTTCATTATCTTCAACATCATAATCTTGACCCACATGCACTTAGACATGGCACAATCAGCACAAGTTGGGCGCCCACTGTGCGCTGGGCTCTTGGAGAGCTCCTGCCAGGAGAGGGGGAGGACAAACTTGGACATCTGGCACACCAGGGCTGCTGGGACATCTGGGCACCGGCACCATGTGTGCCCACAACCTGGCTCAAATGCTCCCTCGGCAGTGACTTGGCCCTGGCCTAGACCAGGTAACTTGGTCACCTGCTCCTGGGTTTGTCAGTCGTGGCTCACATGGGGCTACCTAGCGTCTCTCTCTCTCCCATGCAAATCTCCATTCCAGTAGGACAGGCTCGCTTCTTATTAACCTTTGCACACCTCTGCCTCACAAATGTGGCCCAAAGTTGACACTGATCAGTGTTAAGAATGAATTCAGGTGAAGAGCAGGTTAAATAACTGAACTTGTTTTAAACTGGAGCTGTATGAGACCCCTGTTCAATTCCGTGCAACCAACCTTTACTGAGCACCTCCTACTTGCACGCAGGAGATCTGGTTGCACAACACCTTCAGTTAGACTGTTAACGACGCTTCAAACCGATTGGTTGCCCCTGGGGGAAAGCCGAGACTGTCTGCATCCACAAAGAGTCCTGGTCTCGGAAACCCTGGGGGCAGCTCTGCTGGGTCCTCCAGGGTCTCTGTGAGTCTGAATTGACTCGATGACAGTGAGTTTGTTTGTTCCTCTTTGATTTAAGCTCAGTTTTTAGAAGATTTCAGGGACAACAATATCAAGGGTTCATCCACTCTCTATGATTCCAGGAAGTCTGGAGTTCCTGAGAAACAAGTTCTGTGCCACCCCACCCTCCCACCCCTTGAACTAGGGTTCTTCTGTGGCGTCTTTGCTCAAAATGCGCAGTAAATGGTAACCAGGCAGGATCCCGAAGAGCTGGCATTCCTCGAGCAATTAGCCCATGTGCCACATCTTCCTCCTATTCCTGACTCCCCTCCTTCCTCTGTGACTTCAGGTGCTTAGAGACCAGTTGGTGTGCCGTGGATGTGGGTCTTTGAGCCTTTAAGGCCCTCAGCACTGGGGTCTTAAAGGCTTGAAGGTAAGCAAGCGGCCATCTAGCTGAAAAGCAACAAAGCGCACATGGAATAAGCACACCATCCTGCGTGATCACGAGGTGCCGAAGGGATCAGTTATCAGGCATCAAAGAACAAAGCACCATATCATTGTGTGCTCACCTCCCTGATACGACCGCTGAAGACAAACGGGTGCATAAGCAAATGTGGTGAAGAAAGCTGATGGTGCCCGGCTATCAAAAGATATAGCGTCTGGGGTCTTAAAGGCTTGAAGGTAAACAAGCGGCCATCTAGCTCAGAAGCAACAAAGCCCACATGGAAGAACACACCAGTCTGTGTGATCACGAGGTGTCGAAGGGATCAGGTATCAGGCATCAAAGAACAAAATATCATTTCATTGTGAATGAGGTGGGGATTGCTGAGTGGACACTCAAAGCCTATTTGTAGGCCACTGGACATCCCCTTACAGAAGGGTCTCAGGGAGAAGATGAGCCAGTCAGGGTGCAATGTAGCAATGATGAAACATACAACTTTCCTCTAGTTCCTAAATGCTTCCTCCTCCCCTCCCACTATCATGATCCCAATTCTACTTTACAAATCTGCCTAGACCAGAGGATGGACACTGGTACAGATAGGAACTGGAAACATGGGGAATTCAGGGTGGATGATCCCTTCAGGATCAGTGGTGTGAGTGGCAATACTAGGAGGGTAGAGGGAGGGTGGGTTGGAAAGGGGAACCAATTACAAGGATCTACATGTGACCTCCTCCATAGGGGACGGACAACAGAAAAGTGGATGAAGGGTGACGTCAGATAATTCAAGATATGACAGAATAATAATTTATAAATTATCAAGGGTTCATGAGGAAGGGGGAATGGGAAGGGAGGGGGAAAATTGAGGAGCTGATGCCAGGGGCTTAGGTGGAGAGCAAATGTTTTGAGAATGACGAGGGCCATGAATGTACAAATGTGCCTTACACAGTTGATGTATGTGTGGATTGTGATAAGAGTTGTATGAGCCCCAATAAAATGATTTATTAAAAAAAAGAAGACAGACCCTTGGCACTCCACAATAACCCAGGAAAGATAACAGAAGCTACAGGCACATCATTAGACGAATTAACCAGGCTGTCCCACACAACCATGACCTTAAACCGCCAAACTAAGAAATCAAATCCCATGAGGTGTTTATCTAACGACCTCAGCAGTTCCTCTCTCTGCCATTGTCCGTCCATCTATAGTACAATGTTTGCCAATTCCGCCTCTTAGAGGTGTACAGCTTAGTGACAGCAATGATAAATCACCGTGTGACTGTCCCTAATCAAGGTGATGTCCGTGACTGCTAACCCCCTTGCCTTCCATGCTCCTGCCCCTGGTCAGTGCTAATAAACTGTTCTCACAATATGTATAGAAATTGTTTAATGGGAACCTAATTTGCTATGTAAACTCTCACCAAAACACAATAAAATATACTAAAAATTTTTTTCAAACCCTCTTTTTTTTTTACCCCAAACGTGTGCCTTTCTGTGGTAGATATGTAATTGTTTGTGAATTTGAGGATTAAAAGTGTAGGGGTGGAGTCTATGTCAATCAGATCATAGCCAATGAGGCCTCTGTGTGGGCATGGCCTTCTCCTGAGAATTCTGGAAAATCCGGTACTTTCTCCTTGGAGGCAGGAGACACTTCTCTCTGCTGACTTCCCTGGGAGACATTGCTGCTGACAAGACCTCTGAAGCTGGAAAAGCCATGTAGAGACCCCTGCCAGCGCTGAGATGCTCACACCGCCACTGGATCCAAAGACTTTCCACCCACTGGCCTGTGATTGCCCTGCATTTGGCGTCATTGCATGTGTTTCGTGAGTCTGAAGAGGACTTTATGGATTGCTGTCGGACATCTGGGCTAATGTCGGACTTATGGACTTGATCTGGACTGGGCTGGGATGTTTTCTCAATGTTCAATTGCTCTTGTACATAAGCCTCTCCCTTATATGCATATGTGTGTTTATGAATTTGTGTCTCTAGGCTACCCAGACTAGCACACTCTCCTTGTCTTTTTAGGCAGGTTCTGACTGACTTCCTTCCCTCCGCATACTATCTTCCAGCTCCATCCATACCCTAGTGTGGAGCCAGGCTTCCTTTTCCCTGCTGACTAGGTGGCATTTGTCTGGTGGTGCTGCATTTGCTTACCCAGTCATCTGTTGATGGGCATTTAGGTGGTCTCCCTGCCGTGGCTGTGGTAAATAGTGTTGTCATGACACTGGCGTGTACATCTCTGTTTCCGTCCATGCTTCCACGTCTCTGGGTTTTTTTCCTGGGAGTGGCATCCCTGGATTGCATAGTTGTTCTATTTTGAGTTTTTCACGACAGTGGCACTGTTTTGCATTCCCACCAGCGATAAATCAGGGTTCTAGCTTCCCCACATCTTTTCCTATTTCCCTATGTGTGTTTTAAATCTCAGTCATCCTGTTATTGATGCTAAGTGGTCTGCAGTGGACCCTGTGCTATTCTAACCCCCACCGTGGCAGCCACCATGCCTATACACCTCACTGAAAGTCTTCCTCCGAAACTCCCGCTCAGAGCAGCCAAAGCTCAGAGAGGACCATAGGGCCGGCCCCACTATGACACTCAACGTCCCTCACTGACTCATAGTGCTAAGGGGAATTCAGGGTGGATGATCCCTTCAGGACGAGTGGTATGAGTGGCGATACTGGGACACAGTGCAGGAATTGTGCCCAGTCTGACCCCACCACACTGAGGCCAAACACTAAGGGTGTGCAACAGAACAGCAAGGGGGACAGAACAAGGAAGTCTCCAGGGAATACCAAAAATAGACTTTGGGGTCAGGCCATGGCACCCCACCAGACTCAACAGGAAAACATGCCTAAAGGTCAACAAACAGACTTTGAACTATTTACAGACTTTTTTTGGTCATGGTTTTTTTTTCATTGTTTTGTTTTCTTTTGTTGCTTTGTTTTGCTCTGTCTTGTTTTTTGTGCATATTGTTATCTCTGCAGGTCTATCTAGATAAGATGGACAACAGAAAAGTGGGTGAAGGGAGACCTTGGACAGTGTAAGACACGGGAAAATAATCATTTATAAATTATCAAGAGTTCATGAAGGAGGTGGGGGAATGGAGGGGAAAATGAGGAGCTGATACCAAGTAGAAAGCAAATGTTTTGAGAATAATGGCAACAAATGTACATGTGCTTGACACAACGGATGGATGTATGGATTGCGATGAGTTGTACAAGCCCCCAATAAAATGATGTATTTTTAAAAGGGAGTGGGGAGAAAAAAAGAGCTGGTACCGAGGGCTCAATAGAAAGTAAATGTCTAGAAGAGAATGAGGGCAACCTATGTACAAACATGCCTGATTCAATTGATGTATGGATTGTGATAAGAATTGAACGAGCCCCCAATAAGATGATTTTTTTAAATATAGAGTCTGAAGTCTTAAGGACTTGAAGATAAACAAGCTGCCATCAAGCTGAGAAGCAACAAAGCCCACATGGGAGAAGCACACCAGCCTGTGTGATCACGAAATGTTGATAGGATCAGGTATCAGGCATCAAATAACAAAAAATCATATCATTGTGAATGAGGAGGAGTGTGGAGTGGAGACCCAAAGCCCATCTGCAGGCAACTGGATATCCCCTTACAGAAGGGTTGTGGGAGGAGACGAGCCAGTCAGGGTGAAGTAAAGCATCGATGAAACATACAACTTTCTTCTAGTTCTTAAATGCTTCCTCCCCCTAGACTATCATGACCCCAATTCTACCTTACAAATCTGGCTAGACCAGAGCATGTACACTGGTACAGATAGGAACTGGAAACACAGGGAATCCAGGGCAGATAAACCCCTCAGGACCAATAATGAGAGTAGCCATACCAGGAGAGGGAGGGGAAGGTGGGGGGAGAAAGAGGGAACCGATCATAATAATCTACATAAAGCCCCCTCCCAGGGGGATGGACAACAGAAAATGGGTGAAGGGAGATGGCGGACAGTGTAAGACATGGAAAAATAATAATAACTTATAAATTATCAAGGGTGCATGAGGGAGGGGGAGTGGGGCGGGAGGGGAAAAACTGAGGAGCTGATACCAAGGGCTCAAGCAGAAAGCAAATATTTTGAGAATGATGATGGCAACAAATGTACAAATGTGATTGACACAATGGATATATGCATAGATTGTGATAAGGGTTGTACGAGCCTCCAATAAAATGATTTAACAAAAACAGTGTCAAACCTAACATATGGATTAAATACATTTCTTACAATGGCAAAGATTAAAATGCTTTTAAAATAAAAACGGAGAGGAAAGCCTTTCTCTTCTTCCCTGATGTCCTGTTTCACCAAGCATAATATTCTTCTCCAGGACAGGTCTCTTCTGGTAACACGTCTAAAGGACACGAGAAGTCATGCCATTCTCACTTTAAACCAACTTTCTCCATTCTTCTGACTGTTTATGGCATTTTAAATACTTTTTGCCAGCACCATAGTTTGAAGGCATAACTTCTTCTTTGGTCTTCTTTATTCATTGTCCAGCTTTCACGTGCATCTCAGGTGATTTAAAATATCTCACTTGGGGGTCAGGTGTGCTTTAGTTCTTTTAAAAAAAATCATTTTATTAGTGGCTCATACAAATCCTATCACAATCCATACATCCATCCATTGTATAAAGCACATTTGTACATTCATTGCCCTCATCATTCTCAAAACATTTCCTCTCCACCCAAGCCCCTGGAATCAGGTCCTCATTTTTTCCTCTCCCTCCCCACTCCCTCCTCGCTCATGAACACTTGATAATTTATAAATTATCATTTTGTCATATCTTGCTCTGTCCCATGTCTCCCTTCATCCACTTTTCTGTTGTCTGTCACCCAGGGAGGAGGTCACATGTAGATCTTTGAAATTGGTTCCCCCTTTCCAATCCACCCTCCCTATCCCCTCCCAGTATCGCCACTCACATCACTGGTCCTGAGGGGATCATCCGCCCTGGATTCCCTGTGTTTCTAGTTCCCATTTGTAACAGTGTACATCCTCTGGTCTAGTCAGACTTGCAAGGTAGGATTCAGATCATGACATTGGTTTGGGGGTGGGGTGGGAGGAAGCATTTAGGAACTAGAGGAAAGTTGTATGTTTCATCGTTGCTACATTGCACCCTGACTGGCTCATCTCCTCCCCAAGACCCTTCTGTAAGGGGATGTCCAGTGGCCTACAAATGGGCTTTGGGTCTCCACTCCACACTCCCCTGCTCATTCAATATGGTAAGAAATTTTTTTTGTTCTGAGGATGCCTGATACCTGATCCCTTGACACCTTGTGATCGCACAGCCTGTTGTGTTCTTCCATGTGGGCTTTGTTGCTTCTGAGCTAGATAGCCGCTTGTTTATCTTCAGGCCTTTAAGACCCAAGACACTATATCTTTTGATAGCCGGGCACCATCAGCTTTCTTCACCACATTTGCTTATGCACCCATTTGTCTTCAGCGGTTGTATCAGGGAGGTGAGCACACAATAATATGATTTTTTTTGTTCTTTGATGCCTGATAACTGGTCCCTTCAGCACCTCGTGGTCACACCGGCTGGTGTGCTTCTTCCATGTGGGATTTATTGCTTCTGAGCCAGATGGCCCCTTGCTTATCTTCAAGCCGTTAAGACCCCAGATGCTATATCTTTTGATAGCTGGGCACCATCAGCTTTCTTCACCACATTTGGTTGTTCACTCTCTGTCTTCAATGGTTGTGTTGGGAAGGTGAGCATCATAGAATGCCAGTTTAATAGAAGAAACTATTCTTGCATTGAGGGAGTATTTGAGTGGAGGCCCAATGTCCATCTGCTACTTTAATACTAAGCCTATAAATATAAGCACATAGATCTATTTCCCCATCCTCATATATACATTTACTTGCATATGTAAATGCCTTTATTTAGACCTCTAAATGCCCTTTGCCTCCCAGCTCTTTCTTCTCTTTCCCTTGACTTTCCTCCTGTCCTATTATCATGCTCAGTCCCCACCAGGGTTTCAGCAATTCCTCTTAGTTAGATTGCCCTTGTTCATGCCCAACCATGCCTCCCACACCCTCCTCTCCACTGATTTGGATCGCTTGTTGTTCCCTTGTCCCTGGGTGTATTAACACCACTACCTTTCCCCCTATTCCCCCTCTCCCATGTCCCCAGGGAACTATCGGTCCAATTGTTTTCTCCTCCAATTGTTCATCCAACCTATCTTATTTAGACAGACCTGCGGAGATAATAAGATGCACAAAAACAAGACAGAGCAAAACCAAGCAACAATATACAACAAAACAATGGCAAAAACAAAACACAACAGGAAAGAAAAACTTGTAGTTAGTTCAAGGATTGTTTGTTGGCCTTTAGGAGTGTTTTCCAGTCCAGACTGTTGGGGAACCATGCCCCGGCCACAAGTCCACCTTTAGCATTCCCTGGGGACCTTGCCACTCCATTCTCTTGCTTTTCTGTTGCACCCTTTAATGTTTTGCCTTGGTGTGGCGCAATCCGATCTGGTGTAATTCCCACACTGTGTCTCCAGTGTTGTCCCCTGTAGGAATTTGGGTCAGTGAGGGACGTCGTGTCTCATAGTGGGGCCAGCTATGTTATACTCTCTGTCCACTGGCTGCTCTAATTGGGACCGTTGACCTCCTGGCCTGGTGGGCCAAGTTGTGCTCCACTCTCTCCTCTTCCCCCTTCATCTGCTCCCATGTGCTCCAATCAGATATGTCCCTCTTCCAGAGCTGTAGATTCAATGCCCTCCTTTGAAATAAATTCTTCTGAGGGGAGGGGCAGGTGTCCACTTAGTGGTTGGGGTTGGGGCCAACCACCTAGACCTTTTCACTGGCTCCCTACTCCATGCCGGTGTGTTGCATTCACATCTTGGAGCACCGGGTTGAAGTCTGGTCCCTCTTTCCCTGTGGAGACACAAACAATACCCTCCCCTTGGGTGGGTTAGTGCCCTGTGCCCCCCAACCTTTTCTTTTTCATTATTTTATTCCCCTTTCCCCACCTCCTTTTTAGTTTTCTACCATGTGTATCCCTGTATTTGGTCTGGTCCCTGCCATATTACCTGGTCCTCACCCCAGGAATGTTTGTATACCGTAGCTTTTTCCCTATGCCCCTTTTGCCTTTTTTTTTTTTTAAAGTTTACCTCAGCAGCCTTTGAAGTCTTTCTATATGTAAGTATGCTATGTTGAGGTCTGTTTTCTCTTTTTTGCCCTCTGGGTGAGGTTGTTCTATGTGGTGGTCTCTTATTTATGCTTGGTGAGTGTTGTTCTTCTGCCCATACTGGGTCGGCAAGGATCTTTTGTAGGGCTGGTTTCTCTAACATATTCTTTGAGTTTCTCCTTGTCTGGGGAGACTCTTACTTCTCCATCTAGCTTGAGTGATAATTTGGCTGGGTAGAGTATTCTTGGGTTTTCATTGTTTTCCTACAATTTTTGGAATATGTCACTCCACTCTCTCCTCTTCTTCACAGTGTCTGCTGACAGGTCTGAGCATATTCTTATTTGGGTGCCTTTATATGTGACTCCTTGTTTCTCCCTAGCTGCTCTCATGATTTTCTCCTTTTCCTCAAAGTTGGATAATTTAACTATTGTGTGCCTTGGTGACTTCTTGGGATGCAGTCTAGCTTGTGTTCTTTCAGCCTCTTGAATGGTTGCCTGGTTGTCATTCATTAAGATGAGGAAGATTTCCTCCAAGAATTCTCTCACTATTGTTGCAGATGACTTCTTTGTTGTGTCTTCTTCCAGTAAGCCAATAATTCTAATGTTGTTCCGCTTCATAGCATCAGACATAGCTCTTAGATTTCCTCCAGCTTCTCTGATGAACTTATTAGGTTTTTGTTCACGTTTGTTAAAGTCTGCTTGGCTGTTCTCCAAGTCACTGATGTGGTTCTCTGATTCCTCCAGTCGCTTCTCGAGGTCCGTGAGTCTGCTACTGGTTTTTGTTATCTCCTCCCTAAGCTCTTGTATTTCTCTTTGGTTTATGGCTTTTACCTCTTGTATCATTTCATCCTCTTTCTGTATTGTTTTCCTCATGTCCTGTATGGCTCCAAGTAGCATTCTAAAAATTTCTTTCCGTGGCAGCTCAATGTCTGCTTCCTCTATGTGTGTCATTATGTTCAGGACATCTTCTGCCATTGCCCTTTGTTTCTCCTGTTTTTTCATTGAGGTCATTGGGGCTGATGGCTGTTTGCGTTGCGTTGTTTTAGAGTAGCCAGGTGCCATTTTCCAGGGAGTCAAAGAGAACTGGCTTTCTCTGGGAGACTTGTAGGAGTGCTTCTTCAAACTGCCTATAGCTTATTTCACTATGAACTAACTTACCACTTTATCCTCCTGTGGCTTCCCTCTTAGGGGAGTGACCCAGAAAGATTGCCTGCTTTGGTGTTGTGGAGGTTGGGCAGAAGTTCCTGCAGCAGCATGGAGCATTGAGGAGTGTTGGCCGAGCTGCCTTATACCCCCAGGCACACTGACAGGAATTCCCCAGTAAGAAGTTGAGCAGAGTATCCCCAGGTGGAGGTCAGCAGGCCCTTTTCCAGCTTTGGGCTAGTTACACAGGATGGAGCTCACCTAGCTGGGTGTGGTGAAGGCGTAACTGCCCTAGGCTAAGGGGAGTGGTCTGGAGGTTAGCAGTAGTGTGTGTGAGAGACCAAGAAAGAGACAAAGAGGAGGGAAAAAAAGTTAAAAAGCAAGCCTGCTGGGCCTGTGGGGGCGGGGGAGGGGGAATATAGTGAAGAGATGGAAACAAAGCAACAGTGTAGCTGAGTCGTGATTCCCCGCCACCCCCAGTGGAACTGCAAGGGTTTAGTCCCTGCTCGGAGGAGGCAGCAGCAAGCTGTAGCTGTGTTAAGAAAAGGCCCCTGCGCAGCCCTCCAAGACGGAGTGGGGTGGGGAGCAGAGGAGCTGCAAGGGTCCAGTCCCTGCCCCAAAGCAGGTGGTGGCAAACTATGGCTGTGTTGAAACCAATTGGCTCTACAGGCTCCAAATGGTCCCGGGTTCAGCAGAGACAGTGGCGGGGCCAAGGTCAAGCCCCAGCTGGCCTCCACTGAGGTAAGCCAAAAGCCCCCAGCCCCTCAAAACCCTGTGGGTCTTTGCCTATTTGCCTTTATGATGCTCCTCCTGCGTTCCAGCAGTGTTGAATTTCCCTCTAAGCAACTTTCCTGGGCTGAATTCTGCTGAGTCCCTCTAGTATGTGTTACTCCATTTCCATCTTGCCGGAAGTCTACACTTTAGCACTTAAAGTGACACCTGCTCTTTAGTGTTTTAAAGAGGTCTTGTGAACATTGGGCCTCCACTCAAGTACTCCCTCACTGCAAGAACACTTTGTTCTATTAGACTGGCATTCCATGATGCTCACCTTCCCCACACTATCACTGAAGACAAAGTGGGTGCATAAGCAAATGTGGTGAAGAATGCTGATGGTGCCCTGCTATCAAAAGATATAGCTTCTGGGGTCTTAAAGGCTTGAAGGTAAACACGCGACCATCTATCTGAGAAGCAACAAAGCCCACATGGAAGAAGCACACCAGCCGGTGCGACCACGAAGTGTCAAAGGGATCAGGTATTAGGCATCAAAGAACAAAAAATCAAATCATTGTGAATGAGGAGGAGTGCAGATTGGGGACTCAATACCCATCTGTAGGCAACTGGACATTCCCTTACAGAAGGGTTGTGGGGAGGAGATGAGCCAGTCAGGGTGCAATGTAGCAATGATGAAGCATACAACTTTCCTCTAGTTCCTAAATGTTTCCTCCCTCCCTACTATCATGATCCCAATTCTACCTTACAAGTCTGGCTAGACCAGATGATGTACACTGGTACAGATAGGAACTGGAAACACAGGGAATCCAGGGCAGATCCCTTCAGGACTAGTGATGAGAGTGGCGATACTGGGAGGGTAGAAGGAGGGTGGTGTGGAAAGGGGGAACTGATTACAAGAATCTACATATAACCCTTCCCTGGGTGATGGACAACAGAAAAATGGGTAAAGGGATACATTGGACAGTGTAAGACATGACAAAATAATTTATAAATTATCAAGGGTTCGTGAGGGAGGGATAAAATGAGGAGCTGATACCAAGGGCTCAAGTAGAAAGCAAATGTTTTGAGAGTGATGAGGGCAACAAATGTACAAATGTGCTTGACACCATGGATGCATGCATGGATTGTGATAAGAATTGTAGGAGCCTCCAATAAAAAGATTTTTAAAAAAGGTCTTGTGCAGCAGATTCACTCCATGCAATGTCATTTGATTGCTTGATTGATGCTTCCATGCACGTTGATTGTTAATCCGAGTAAAATGAGGTCCTTGACAATTTTGATCTATTCTTCATTTATTACAGTGTTGCTTCTTGGTCCAGTTATGAAGATTTTTATGTCCTTTATGTTGAGGTGCTATCCGTCCTGAAGGCTGTAGTCTTTGATCTTCATCAGTTAGTGCTTCAAGTCTTCTTCACTTGCAGAAAGCAAGGGTAACGAGTTCTCTTCCAACCCTAGTGCCATAGTCTTTTCTATATAATTCACCTTCTCGCATATTTGCTCAGCATACAGATTATATAAGAAAGAATCCAACTCAAGAAGCACTGGTGGCATAATGGCTAGGTGATGGGCTGCTAACTGCAAGGTTAGCAGTTCAAAGCCACCAGGGACTCAAAGAGAAGGAATCCAACTCTCACGTTCACCTTTCCTGATTTTAAACCATACTATATTCTCTTGTTCAGTTTGGACAACTGTCTCTTTGTCTATACATGAGGTTCTGCATAGCACAGGTTCTGTATGAGTATAATTAAGTGCCGATACCACTTCCAACCATGGGTCTTGACAAAGTCAGCACATGGAGGAGGAGCATTCGAAGAAGGCTCCACCAAGGACGTCTCTTCCGTGAACCCTTTGAAATTATTGGCCTGATATCATTATTGATAATTGTAGCTGCCAACTGAGGAATATTCCCCAGAAGTTGAGGTTACTCCCCTTCCTATGGCTTTGAAAGATCCATGTCCTGACTACGTGCAAAGTGTATTGTATAATAAAACTAGAAACTGGAAGCCAGAAACCCACCTTAAGGAATTTATGTTAGATCTTAAGCAGGCTGAGTTATTGCAACTGAGACCCACGGAAATCTCAGAGACTCGTTTGGAAGCTTTTGTGCAAGACTCTAAAAGTTTATCATCCTCTTCCCATGTTTTTTCCCCCTCCTTATATTGGTTACCGCATAGGGGGTAGCATATGGCACCCCCCTCCAGGAAATAACCCAAAGAGAAACAGAGTTCCTGGCCATGATTTACCTTATACAGGGGCTTGTAATGAAAACGGCATAAGAATAGTTAACAAAGAAGGTGTACAAGTTCCTTTTAGTAATTTAAGTTTTATGGAATGGTTAGCAAGAGGAGGGCCTCCAGGGTGTTTGAAGTCCACTGAAGCAAAGCTACCTATTGTGAGGCAACTCATACGTTGGTACAGAAAGACTTTTGGGAGTTTAATTTATGGGAACTTAGTGGAAAAGTAAGAACAAGAAATGAAAGCCCTAGAGGAACAGCCTAAGAAAGAACAGCCAAAGCTTTTCTATAATTTTTGTGATTGATAATGAACTGTATGAATGCTTTATTGATTTCATAGTTAGAACAATGCACTCTAGTTGGATGTAGTGTGCTCAGTTAATGTTAGAAGGTTTATGTCTATCACCCTTGTAGTTGAGAAAGTTTTCGTTTCAAGATGTACTAATTTTTAACCAAGAATCATGATGTGATTTATGTAACTTGTCATGGTCTTGTGGCCTGAGAATTTCCTGATGTATGACCTCAGGCCATAAGCTTTGAGCCAAGAAAAAGAATATATAAGTTGAAGTTTTGCATGAATAAAATTGGAACAGTCACCGCAACCTTTGAGTCGCGTGGTTTCTGTCTCCCACTTGACGATGCCGTGACCCACCTTGAGGGGCCTCTGGACCTTCCTGCAGCTAGACTGCAACAATTAATTGTTCTAGCATTTCCCTTTTTCCTAATGTCGCCTGCAATTTGTTGTGATTCACACCTTTGCAGAATCAATAAAACACAGGTAAGCATCTTTCTAGTCGACTTTGCTTGCAGCCAAGCTCCGTCTGACGTCAGTAATGGTGTCTCTTGTTCCACATCCTCTCCTGATTCCTACTCGAATGTCTGGCAGTTCCTGTCAATGTATTGCTGCAACACTCTTAAAATTATTGAAATATTGTTCAATAACTTATGGATTCTGTTGGATTGTCTTTCTCTGGAATGGGCACAAATATGGATCTCTTCTGAGCGATTGGTCAGGTCTTTCACATTTCTGGGCATAGTTGAAAGAGCACGTCTGTGTTGCCTCCATTTATTGAAACATCTCAATCAGTATTGTCAGTCTCTAGAGTCCTGTTGCGCATCAGTATCAGGGCAGATTGGGACTATTTTCTTTAATACCATTGACTCTTGATCGTATGTCACTGCACACTTGGTAGAATATTAGCCAGTTCTTTGTGGTGCGGTGGCTGTAGTCCTTTCATTTCAGGTTGATATTTCCTGTGTTGTTCAGTATTTTGTCCATTCAAAATCCACTACCATCAAGTCCACTCTGATTCCTAGTGACCCTGTAGGACGGAGTAGAATTGCCACTTTGAGTTTCTGAGACAAAGTCTTCCCAGGAGTAGACACTCCCAGCTTTCTGCTGTTGAACAGCTGGTGGGTTTGAACTGCTGACAGCAGCCCAACTTGTAACCCAAGACACCACCAGGGTTCCTTATTTCAATCACAGAAACCTTTAAGGGTGCTGCTCTAGGCTTGAATCTTTTCTTCGGTTCTTAGCTTGAGAAATGCTGAGTATGCTTGTCCCTTTTGCTTTTCAATTCCAGGTCTTTGCACATTTCATTCAAATCTTTGGTTAGCTGTCCTCCTGAGGGTGGAGATGCCCCACTGTGACATCTCTAACATGGCTAACGATGCTGAGCTTCTTTTTGTGTGTCTGGTAGCCATTTAGATGTCTTCTTTGGTAAAATATCTACTCAAGTCTTCTGTTCATTTCACGACTGAGTTGTTTGTCCTTTTGTTGTTAAATTGTCAAATATATACGTATGGTCGTCAGATCTGTGGTTTCTGGAGACATTCTTCCATTTGGTACCTTGCCTTTTCCTTTTATGGCAAAGTCTTTTTGGGAGCAGTCTTTTGCTGAACAAAAGTTTTACATTTTTATGAGATCCTATTTATTTAATTTGCCTTTTGCTTTCTGTGCTTTTATTATATTAGATATGCCATTGTTGAAAATCATCATCATGTGAGGGGCCGGCCCCAATCCCAACTACTACATGGACACCTGCCCCTCCCCCAAAAGAATTTATTTCAAAGGATGGGATTGAATCTGCAGCTCCGGGAGAGGGACATATCTAATCAGAGCATGCAAGAGAAGATGAAGGGAGAGGATGAGGGAGTGGAGCACATCCTAGCCCACCAGACCTTGAGGACAATGCTCCCAATTAGAGCAGCCAGTCCACAAAGAGGGCCACATGGCTGGCCCCACTATGAGATATGATGTCCCTCACTGACCCATAGCTCTACAGAGGACAACACCGGAGACAGTGTGGAAATTGCATCTGATTTGCTCCCACCACACCGAGGCAAAACAATAAGGGGGGTGCAATAGAACAGCAAAGGAATGGAGCAGCGAGGTCCGCAGGAAATGCTGAAGGTGGACTTTGGGGCCAGGGCTTGGCCCCAACAGACTGGACTGGAAAACACTCCTAAAGGCAAACAAACAGTCCTTGAACTAACCACAAGCTTTTCTTTCTTGTTGTGTTTTGTTTTGTCATTGGTTTGTTGTATATCGTTGGTTTTGCTCTGTCTTGTTTTTGTGCATGTTATTATCTCCACAGGTCTGTCTAAATAAGACAGGCTGGATGAACAATCTGGAGGAGAAAACAACAGGACCGACAGTTCTGGGGGGACATGGGAAGGGGGAAAGGTAGTGGTGTTAACAAACCCAGGGACAAGGGAACAACAAGTGATCCAAATTGGTGGTGAGGGGGGTGCAGGAGGCCTGGTAGGGCATGATCAAGGGTAATGTAACCAAGAGGAATTACTGTAAGTACAAATGAAGACTAAGCATGATAGTGGGACAAGAGGAAAGTCAAAGGAAATAGAGGAAAGAGCTAGGAGGCAAAGGGCATTTATAGAGGTCTAAATAAATTCATTTACATATGAAAGTAAATGTATATATGAGGATGGGGGAATAGATCTATGTGCATATATTTATAGGTTTAGTATTAAAGTAGCAAATGGACATTGGGCCTCCACTCAAGTACTCCCTCAATGCAAGAATGCTTTCTTCTATTAAATTGGTATCTTTGATGCTCACCTTCCTGACACAACCACTGAAGACAAGCGGGTGAATAGGTAAATGTGGTGAAGAAAGCTGATGGTGCCTGGCTATCAAAAGATATAGTGTCTGGGGTCTTAAAGGCTTGAAAGTAAACAAGCGGCCATCTAGCTCAGAAGCAACAAAGCCCACATGGAAGAAGCACACCAGCCGGCGTGATCACGAGGTGTCAAAGGATCAGGTATCAGGCATCATCAGAACAAAAAATCATATCATTGTGAATGAGGGATAGAGTGCAGAGTGGAGAGCCAAGACTCATCTGTAGGCAACTGGACATCCCCTTACAGAAGGGTCTGGGGGAGGAGACGAGCCAGTCAGGGTGTGATGTAGCAATGATGAAACATACAACTCTCCTGTAGTTCCTAAATATTTCCTCCCTCTCCCCCACTACCATGATCCTAATTCTACCTTACAAGTCTGGCTAGACCAGAGGATGTACACTTGTACAGATAGAAACTAGAAACACAGGGAATCCAGGGCAAATGATCCCTTCAGGACCAGTGGTGTGAGTGGCAATACAGGGAGGGTGGATGTAGGGTGGGCTGGAAAAGTGGAACCAATTTCAAGGATCTACATGTGACCTCCTCCCTAGGGGATGGACAACAGAAGAGTGGGTGAGGGGAGATGTCAGACAGGGCAAGATATGACAAAAATAATAATTTATACATTATCAAGGATTCATAAGGGAGGGGGAGCAGGGAGGGAGGGGAAAATGAGCTGATTCCAGGGGCTTAGGTGGAGAGCAAATGTTTTGAGAATGATAAAGGCAAGAAATGTACAAATGTGTTTATTGAGTTTATTGTTTAAATTTAGGCCTGTTTGTTCTTCTAGGAATTTGACAACTTTATCTTGCACATGTAGGCCTTTACTCCATTTCAGTTTGGTTTGGGGTACAGTCTGAGGCATGTATCCTTAATTTTCCTGTATGTGAAAATCCCATTTCCCCAGAACTCTTTATTGAAGAGACTCTTCTTTTCCCACTGAATGCTCTTACCATTCATGTCAAGGATCAGATGGTCATATATGTGTTTGCCCGAACTCTCGATGCTATTCCATCGATCCATATATCTATTGCTATGCTAGTGCCAGCTCTTTTGATTACTGCAAATGCAACTATGTTTTAAAACCAGGAAGTATGGTTCTTCCTCCTCTGTTTTTGTTTTTCAACATATGTTGAGCTGTTGCAGGCCCCTTGTCGTTCCATAGAAAATGGAGCATTTTCATAAAGAAAACTGTTGGAATTTTGGTTGGGATTGAGTTGAATCTATAGTTTGCGTAGGATCGTAAGGGCAGCTTCACAGTGTTGTCTTCCAATTCATGAATGTGTAACATCCTTCAATATACTTATGTTTTAAAATCTTGTTCGCTGTGGTTTCGTTTTCAGTGTAAAAGCCCTTTAGGTTCCTAGTTAGCTTCCTTCTGGGGATTTTATTATCTTACATGTATTAAACATGCATTTTATTTCTCTGACTTCCTTCTCGGATTTCTCAGTGTTGGTGCATAGAAATCCAACTGAATTTTGTGTGTTGACCACGTACCTCGTAACTCTGCTGTTCTGCCATATAGCTCTAGTTTTTCTGATGCGCTTTTTGGGATTACCTGTATGAAGGGAACTCTGAAACACCCTTGACTCTAGGATCTTTGAAAAAGTGAATTATGCTTATTTTCTAATCTGGATTCCTTTTATTTCTTTTTCTTGTCGTGTTGCTCTGACGAGGACTTCTAACACAGTATTGAGTGGAAGTGATGAGAATGGATGCCCTTACCCTGCTCCTGATTTCAAGGGGAAAGCTCCCATTCTGTCTCGATTTAGCATAATGTTGGCTGTTGACTTTCCACGCATTACCTGAATCATGCTGAGAAATTCCCCTTTCTTTTTCCAGTCTTCCGTGGGTTTTCATCAGGAAACATTGTTGGATTTTATCAAATGTTTTTTTTTCATCTATAGAGATAACCATGTGGTTCGTTTCCTTTGTTCTAATTATGTGGCTTATAATATTGCGTGATTTTCTAATGTTGAGTCACCCTTACATTACTAAAATAAATCCCACTAGATTATGATGTAAAACATTTAAAATGTGCTGTTGGGTTCTCTTTGCTACTGTTTTTGCAACGACTTTAGGTGGTCAGCGCTTTATTTTGTGCGCATGAAAAGCATAGATGCTAGGAGAGCCAGTGTATTCGAGAAAATAAAAGTGGGTGTGCGCCATCGCTCTCCTCTCCAGCCTCATCTCGACTTCATGATTTCCTTGCTATTTGAACGTGGACAAGTTCTTCTTTCGCCTCTTTTGTACCTCAGTTTCTTCATCTGCCAAATGAGGTTAATAAAACCTCTCTCTTCTCGGGATTCGATGGCCCAATGGGCGACCTATAGGACAGAGTAGATAGAGCTGTGGGTTTCCAAGTCTGGAAATCTTCCCTGGAGCAGAAAGTCTCATATTTCTTCCCCAGAGCAGCTTTTTGGTTTGCACTGCTGACCTTGAGGATAGTAGCCTTTGTGTCTGAACAGCTGACTTTGAACATAGCACCTCAACGCCTAACCCATGAAGCGACCTAGACTCAAGCGCCCCCAAACACCGCAGCAGGAGAAGACTACAGCCCCCATAGTGCCCCGGGCGGCGCCTGCGCACGGCGGCCGGTCGGCGGATCCCGCTGCGCCCTCTGGCGGCGGCCGGGCGCCGCGCGACGCTCGCATCCCCGAGGGGCGGGGGGCCCGTGGCACAGGCAGTCCGGGCGCGCGGCTGCAGCGGCGAAACGGGAGCCCAAGTCTGGAGCCGGAGCGCAGCCTGCGGGGCCCGCCGCAGCCATGGGGAACCGCGGCATGGAGGACCTCATCCCGCTGGTCAACCGAATGCAGGATGCCTTCTCGGCCATCGGCCAGAACGCGGACCTGGACCTGCCGCAGATCGCCGTGGTGGGCGGCCAGAGCGCTGGCAAGAGCTCCGTGCTCGAGAATTTCGTAGGCAGGTAAGAACCGCGCGCCCCGAGGGCCCCTTCCCCCACCCCCACCCCCGACCTCCCGATGGCGCCACGACCTCGGAGCCCTGGTCCTGCGCCCGGGGACGGCGCACCCCCACCCCAAAGTCACAAGGAGGCCCTCCCCGCCCCCGCGCCGCCACCTCGGGAGGCCCCGGGGGCGGGAGCGCCCCCAGCTTGTCTCCAGACGTCTCCAAGCCGCCGGCCACTGCATTACGCCCCCCGCCCCCGCCCCATCCTTTGGGGACGACAGCGCTCTCCAGAGACCCTGGCCGGGAGCTGCCGCCCACCTTGGGCGCGGGGGTTGGCGCTGTGTGTGGGGGGTGGGTGGCCTCGCCATTCGTCAGGGGCTCCCTAGGGCGGCGGGTGACCCTGAGGTAGGGCAGCGCCCCCAGGGCACGGTGGTACAGCCACCTCACCCCCCGCGGGGTTGATGGAGTGTGGCAGGGGGTCCCCGCACCTCCTGGAAGAGGACGTGGGCTCGTGGGCATCGGTGGCCCCCGCACAGTCTCTCCCGCGTCACACACACCTCTGCGGCTCGCGGCCGCCATCCGTGCGCAGCAGCGCGGCAGAGGGGGAGGCGCGGGCTGCCGGAAGATGAAGGACAGGATGGAGGGGGGGGTGGGAGGAGAGACCTGCTTCTGAGCCCCCAGGCCTGGGTAGGGGGCGCCTGTCAACGTTGCTCTCCCCTTGCCCGAGAGGAGAGACCGCAATGGAAGAAGGCAGGCGGGGAGGGCAGAGATGACTAAGACAGAGAGGAAGGGGGGGCATTTGCAGAACCTAATCCCCCTCCTGCCTCTGATCCCACAAGGCGCTGGGAGGACCAGGTGGCAGGGAAGCGGGGGGTGGGGGGGTGGGGGGGTGGAGGGTCGCACCCATAAAGACAAAGGGTCCTGAGGCAGACAGGGTTGCCCCAGGAACAGGGAGCAGAGATGGCTTTTATGGTTGGGGCAAGGAGAGTGCAATTGCTGACTCTCCAGGGCTGCAGGTGGCCTGGGGCTGGGGGACTGGGCAGACTGACCACCACCCCCTCTTCCATCACCCTCCCTCCCCTTCTCCAGAATCCTCAGCTTTCTTCCAATGACCTTCATGGCTAGGGAAATGTCTGTCATAACGGTGGGGGAGGGTGGTAGGGGTCCCTCCCCACCCACCAGAGGGATAGGGGTTCTGTGGGGGTGACAAACTGTCCAAATCAGGTTCTGCTGGAAAACTCCAGGCAGCCACTTGCCCTCTCTGTGCCTCAGTTTCCCCATCTGTGATATGGTCAGTTGGTCATTTCTGCCACCAAGTGGCCCAGTGTCAGCCCTAGTCATAAGAGGAAGATTGGAGTGAGGGATGTATCTGTGGGTTGTTGGAAAGATTCAGTGGAGGCGGCTGGGCCCATATGGTCAGCAGGGGAGGGGTGCTGTCTGTCTCTAGGGAAGTGAGGGGGGAGACAAGCTCTGCAGAACCCCCTCCTCCCTCCACCTGCCGCTCACATGATCCCAGAGCTTCAGAGACACTGGCAAGAGACACAGATGGCTCGGGGCAGCGGGGAACCCTGAAGACCGCACAGGCCTGAGGCTTGGAACGTCTGTCACTGATGGACAGTACTGCATCTGATAGTGTACAAATCGTATCCCTTCCTCCTGTGTTCGTGCATTTGTACGAGGCTTCCCTGTGCCGGGCACCATCCCCAGCAGCCCCATGAGGCAGGGACCTGCCTTACAGAAGAGGAACCTGAGACTCTGGAGGTCATGCTGAGGCTTGATCAAGGTCACACAGCCAGGACCGAATGGCAGCTTGTTAGACTTCAAAGCCCAGGGTCCTGGTCCCATCCTCTGCACTTGGCCCTGGACTCTGGGGGCATACAGGTGTGTGGGCCTCTGTTTGCTCCATCTGGGGCATGAGGACAGGAAGGGCTCTGGCTCTGCCTCCCTGAGAGTAAGTGGCAGTGAGGTCATGGGAGTGCGAGCCCTTTAGTAACCATGCAGGAAAGAGCCCCTAGGAATGACCTGGTCTCTGCCCTCCTGAAGTTCACTGCCCAAGGAAAGATATGCTAGGACGTGTACAGCAAGCAGCCCAGCCCAGCCCCAGTCCCAGCAGGTGTGGCTCGGCCTTCTGGCTGCCTTCCTCTACAGCCCTGTGCCCTTTCCCCACATCTCTAAAGGAACGCCTCCATTCCCTGGAATGCAGGACAGGGAAGAAGAGGAAGGCTTGGCCCAAGGCAGAGAGTGACCAGGAAAGTGTCATTTGCTTCTGTGAGAGCTGGGGGGCAGGCCAGGGTTGGAGCAGAGGCAGGGAAACCCTTCCCAGCTGACCCTTCCCACTTTCTCCTGGGCTCCAACCTCTCCACCTAGGGCTAGGTCCCCAGGGCTGCTGAGCTTGGTAACAACCACTCTGCCCCCAGGGGCATCCTGGGAGCTAATCCTCCACGGGGAGGAAGTAGAAAATGCATCCGAGGAAGAGGCTGCTCCTGAGCCTGGCTACCCGGTACCCAGGGGACCCTGCAGGCAGCAGCTGCCCAGGATCTGCTCAGACCATGTTTCTGCTATTTTCTCACCCACCTGACAGAGAGGGGAAACTGAGGTTGGCTTATGGGTCATTCAGTAAAGATTCCTGGAGCATCCATCATGGAGTGCCCACAAGGCCTCAGCACAGGGGCAAGACGGAGAATAGGGAGGACAGACAGTTGGGGAATGCAGGCTGTGGGGAGAGGGGAGAAGAGACGCTGTCTAGGGGTCATCAGGGAGAGCTTCAGAAGAGACACATTCCAAATGATCAGAAGCAAGGAGACTCACTGTGATGGGAAGTGATGAGGCTCACTAGGGAAGGAGCGTTCTAAACCCAGGGGGCAACATACCCAAAGGCCATGGGGCAGGGAAGAATTTAATGAGCTTCAGGAACGGAGAGGAGCCTCAGTGGTGTCTGCTGTTAGGAGTCCTGGGGGTGCAGTCGTTAAAGGCTGGGCTGCTAACTGCAAGGTCAGCAGTTCAAAACCACCAACCAAGAGAAAGCTAGGGCTTTCTACTCCCGTAAAGAGTTGCTTTCTACTCTGCCCTACAGGGTCACTATGAGTCAGCATCAACTCTATAGCAATGAGGGTTTTGTTGTTGTTGCTTTTGTTTTGTGGTGGTTGGTGTTTGGGGAGCGAGGGAGAGATGGGTCAATGGGTAGGCAGGGGCATCATGGACCAGGAGAAGGAGCTGGGGCTTATTTTCATTATTTCCAGAAGCTTTTAAGTAGTGACGTAACTTGCTGATTCCAGCCAGAAATGTGTGACTGGGAGGGGGGGAGCGGGGGAGGGGGAGTGGGTGCTAGGGAGTGGGAGTGGTGGCAGTGGCAGAGACGGTGAGGCAGTTGGGAGAAAAGATGGAGGGGTATTTGGGGAGTACATCCGACAGGGCCTGCTGCTGAGTGGAAGGTGGAGGTTGCAGACGGAGGAATCAAGCATGACCTCAAGGAGTGACTGGGTGGCTGAGGTGCCTGTAACAGGGACCGGGCAAGAGAACAGCAGGCGCGGCTTGGCGAAGGCTAGGAAGAAAGTAAGTGGTTTTGAACGTGCTGAGTCTCTTGCCCTTCTATGTGGAGAAGTCAGGTGGGCACTTTGGTGGTACAAGCCGAGCTCGCGGGGCTGGGCATATAATGTGGGCATCCCTGAGGTATAGCTAGGGCTTAGACCTGGGGGGCGTAGATGAGATCATCTTAGCAGCAAATGTAGACAGAGTCATGATTTTGGGCCCCAGACCCCTCCAGCATTTCACAAAGAGATCCCTGGTGCCCCAGACCCCAGGGGTCCTCTCCTCTAGCATTCTGGCTCTCCATTCGCTCGCCCGCCTGGTTATATGTCCCCTAACACATACACAGATGGAAAGTGAGATGTCTGAGGCTGGCTTCCAGGCTCCAGCTCCCCCTGGCCTCCCTCGTTCTGGGGCAAAGGCAGGCTGACAAATGAGAAGTACCCACCCTCCCTGCCCTCTGGGTCTCTGGATGAAGGCCAAGGTCAATGGGAACATTACCAAGCTCTAGGTCAGGAGCTCAGGCTCTGGAATTGGATCTGGATTTGAAGCCTACCTCTGGTACTTTTAAGCTGAGCGACTGTGGCCATGTCTCGTAAGCCCTGCTCAGGTGCTAAAGCCGCACCTGTAACATGGGATGCAAATAGCGCCTCCCTTGTGGAATTCTGGTGCCCTGCAGCCATCACTGGAGAGCCTGGTATAGGGATGTGCCAGTTCCATTCCCGCCTGGGCCTTCACGGGTAAACCCTTTGGGATGGTGCAGGCAGAGAGGTGGGCCAGGCTGGGCATGAGGGATCACCCCCCAGGATATGGCAGGGAGCCTGCCCAAGGTGCACCCACAGAAGAAGGGTGGGGGTCCCTGATGGCTGCCTTCCTCCCAGCCTCACTGCAGCCCCCCTCGCTGTCCTCTTTCGGGTCCCAGCCCAGGCCCCATGCTGACCTCTGGCCTTTGAGAGAGCTCCCCTGGCCTGAGCTGGGTGATAGCCCACTCTGCTCTCTCTCTCTCTTTTTTTTTTTAACTTTAATTATTTCCCCCCACTCTGCTCTTAAGCTGTCTCTTCCTCTGCACCCTTTGGTTGGGTGCACCATGGTTGTCTCATTTCTCAGATTTGGAAACTGAGACCAACAAGAATTAGGGTATAACTGGGACATCCCAAGCTGAGGGACACCGACCTGGAGGATGAGAAGAGGACTTACATTTGCTTGACATGCACTGAGTGCCAGTCCCCTGAGGGTGCAGTGGCAGACACGGGCGCTCTGGATGAGACCACAGGAAGGGCTCAGTGGGCCTGGGTTTTGAAGAAGAGTTCAAGGAGCCTGGTCCTGGAAGACAGAACTGCCCTTTGGGTCAAAAATTCGGTAGAAGAATCCTGATCAAAAGGAGGGGAAATGCAGAGAAGAATTTCAAATTCTCATTGACCCCAGACTCTTTTGGAGCACAGGAGAGGTGGATGAACTCCTGAACCTATTGCCCTAAGGTCATCTTTAACACTTTAGGCAAAAATATCCTCCCAAAGTCTCCTTAAAATCAAATCATGAAACCCATTTAGTCAAGCCCCGATTATGACTCATAGGCACCCTATAGGGTCCAGTAGAATGGCCTCTTGGGGCAGTTCTTTATAGGAGCACACAGCCTCATCTTTCTCCTTTGGGGGGCAGACGGGTGGGGGTACTGCTGACTCTGCCAGTAGCAGCCCAACTCACATTCCACCGCTCCCCCCAAGGCTCCTTGAAGCCAAACAGTCGGTTAGCTTAACCATCGAGTCAGTTCTGTAGTGCATTAGACTCTTTTAAGGGCTATCTATTGGGGATATAGTGTAGTCATTACATGATGGGTTGCTAACCATAAGGTCTGAAGTTCAAAACCATGAGGGGCTCTGAGGGAGAAAGGCAGGGCTTGCAACTTCTGTAAACAGTGTTAGTCTCAGAGACCTACAGGAGCAGATCTATCCCATCCTATAGGGTCGCTACGAGTCGGCATTGACTTGATGAGTGTTTTCTGTTTTGTTTTTTAATTGTACCTGCTAGCCACAAGGTAAACCGTTCAAAGCCACCACTGGCTCCAAGAAAGAAAGAGGAGTGTCTCTGCTCCCATGATGATTTACAAGCCTTGGAAACGTACAGAGTCTCTGAGCTGGAATAGATCCAATGGGATTAAAAGGAATCCTGGTGGCACTGCTGGGTCGGCTAACTAACTGCAAGGTTGGCAGTTCAAACCCACCAACTGCTCCAAGGGAGAAAGGCGAGGCTAGCTGCTCCCATAAGATGAGGGGAGATCAAGCCGCTGTTTATAATTATGAATGTCTTAAAAGCCTTCTTGCTTGATGGTGTCTTAGTGAGTCCTGTGTTTTTCCAACGAGTCCAATTTTAATAGATGGTATTTTATATGCAAAAAAAAAAGATGCATCACCTTGGGAACCTTCTATAAATTCTGCTCCTGAAAAATTTATAAAACCTCAGAAACCCTACTAGGGGTTGATATCAACTTGTGACAGTGGGACCTTTTGGTTGATGTGGGATTAAAACTGACAACAGAAACGCAGAGAGACGATGGGTACGTCGGGGCAGTGAGGGTGTGGTACTGAGGCAGGGGGTAAGGATGGGCATGGAGTTGGAGGGTAGACCCCACTCACCCAGTGGGACAGGAGGAACGGTTGAGTTTGTTTATGGTTGGCTGGGCATATTCGCAACAACAAAAAATACAATGTAAAATAAAATGGGGGGAGTCGCTTGGGGGCCAGGAGGTGGCTGGACATGAGCAAGAAAAGGACTTGGACAGGGTCTGTGTGGGAGAAGACGCCCCAGGCAGTGGCCGCAGTATGTGGATGCTTGGCCCAGGCTGGGGCGGGACTGTGGAGGGGAGGCCTTGTCCATAAAAAGTCTCTGCAGGCAGCTTGTTGCTGCAGGACGGCCACACGCCGCCTCGGCCTCTACATGCTTAGAACATACACCCGCCACCTGCTGATAGCTCATGACCTGTAGAAACCCCCTGGAAATGTGCCCACCCCTCAGCCAGAGGACATCCCAACCCTCTCCCCAGCCAGTGGCCCCAAAGAACCTGGAATGAAAGGTGACCCTGCAGACAGCATCTGATCCTGGTGCCAGGAGAGTCCAGTTTCCTGGGCCTTGGCTAGGGTCAGCAGGTCAACCAGGTAGGGAGGGGGGAGGGCGGGAAGGACTGGGCAGGGATGGAGGAAGCCAGTTATGGGCACAGTGCCATGTGTCCCATGCTGCCCCGCTCTCATCTCTCCGAGGAATTGCGAAAGACAACTCGGGGCCTCCTACTTTCAGAGCCATGGGGCGGGCTGGCCTTGGATTCCCCACCTGCGGATGCGGAGGAGTCCATGGAGAGACATGGGGACAGGGGCCCTCTGCCCGGGGCGCCCTATCTCTTCCCACTCCACTCGACTCCACACCGCCAGGGGCCTTCTATGCTCACTTAGGGCCACCAATCCCCATGTCACAGCTTCCTCCATAGCCCCAGGACTGATCCATCCCCTGGCACAGGCGGCCTCCACTCCTCAGCCCACAGCCGTCAGGAGGGCTCCCTGAGAGAGCGGACCCTGGAGGGGGTCCTGAGACTGCTTGTGAGTAAAGTCTAGACCAAGGAATGGGATCTAAGAGGCATGCTCTTAGAGGTGACTTGGGGAGCTCTCACCCCACAGAGAGGGCAAGGCTGCAGGAGGGTCAAAGAAGGAGCCCTAACATGTGGGGGCTGGTCCCCAGGTTGAAGGACAGTATTGATTACAGCCTGCCAGCCAGAGGAGTCAGCCTCTCTGGGAGTGGGGCGCAGAGATGGCACAGAGAGCAAGGGCCTGCCCATGGTCACACAGGACTGAATTAGAGCCAGGCCAGATACTTGCCCCCAGGCCAGGCCTTTGCCTGTGTCTGTCCATCCCCTCCACCTCCCACTGATGTGCGTGTACACGCCCACACAGCCCCTTTCTCCTCCTCTCCACTCCCATCCCCTCCCTGAGCTGAAACCTGGCTAAAGGAACAGGAAGCAGTTGCAGAAGGCAGCTCCAGTCACTTGGAATCACTATAGGCAACCGGAAAATATGGGGTGTTGAGCTTGGAAGAGTGCGCTGGCCGGAGGCCCTGGGAGCAACCTCCATGCTCCCCAGTCAGTCCGCAAGCCCTGTAGAGTCTACCCCCCCGTCCACTCCCCCATCCCAGTGCCACCAGCTTTTCCTAGCAACAGGGGCAGCCTGCACACAAAAACCAGCCGTGTTTCCGTCACCAGAAGTGAGTGACGTCCCCGGGCCTCCGCATCTCTGCCTGAAACCCTACGTGCCACGCCAGCCCTCCCCACGGAGACTCAGCAGCTGAGTTGGGCCTTGGAAGCCCGCATGACCCAACCTGGCTGCCTTCCAGTTGCTTCCTCCTGGTCCACCCTCCCACCAGGCGCAGCATCTCGCCGTTCATGGAGACACTGGGCCGTGCCTTCTTGCCTCCCCTCCTGGGTGCTGTTGTGCATGCGGGCGGGTCTCTCTGCCTGAAGAGCTCGTCATCCTACCCTTGGTATCCTCCCTCCTTCCCGTCTTCTGCCTCCAAGTCTCTGCCATCAGCCAACACCTCCTCCAGTGTATACTCCCTGGCCACCCTCCTCCCTGGACCGGACCTCTGTGCGGGAGCCAGGACTCAGCTTTTGCCCAGCATGAGGAGTGGGTTGTAGAGGAAGGAAGAAGTCCTGCCCCCTGGCCTGAGGTCTCCCAGCAGACCACGGCCCCAACCACACTTCCATCTCTTCTGGCGATGGCCCCATTCGCCTGCCTCAGGTGCACCCAGTGTCAACACAGGGGAAGGAAATCTGGGCCACGCCAGGCTGTTGCACCCACAAAGCACCCCGCACTTGGTGAGGGCATGGGGACCGCCACGGAGCTGCTGGGGAAACGGAGGCTCAAAGCAGGACAGAATTTGGCAGGAGGACCAGGACTCATTCACGGAAAACTGCCGATGTTGAGCAGTGCCGCTCCAGACGTCGTGCTGGATGGCATGACTTGGCAAATGCCCAGCAATTACCAAAGTGTCGCTTGGAGCCCGGTGGGTGCGTGCCTCCACCTCCATGCTGAAACCCACTTCTTCCCCTTGAGGGCGGAGAACCTGACCGTGCAGGTCTCCCCTGGCTGTTGTGAAGGTCAATGATATGATGCAGGGGTACGTGGCATGTCCAGAGCCCAGCGTTGGAAGTGTGCAGCTCAGGGAGTTTCAGGGAAGGTCGCTTTGTGCCACCAGCATCACGGTCTCTTGATGAGCATTCCTGTCACCAGAAGAAATCTCTAGGCCATGTAGCTTTACAGTCGCTGGCAGAGCCCCGGCGGGTATGGAGCCCTAGTGGTGTAGTGGTTGACATGCTGGGCTGCTAATTGCAGGGTTAGCAGTTTGAAACCACCAGCAGCAACAAGGGAGAAAGACAGAGCTTTCTACTCTGGTAAAGAGTTGCGGTCTTGGAAAGTCACAAGGGCAGTCTACCATGTCCTATCGGATTACTATGAGTCAGCATTGACCCAATGGCAGTAAGTTTGGCTTTGGGTTTGGCAGAGCCCCTGGCAAGCAGTGTTATCCATTATTATGATTTAAAACCAAATATCCATACTGCAACTTGGTGGTGCAACTAGATAAGCACTTGACTACTAGAAGAAAGGTTGGGGGTTTGAATCCAGCCAGAAGTGCCTAGGGAAGCTGGCTGGCAGTCTGCCTCCCCAGGCCACACCCTTGCAAGCCCCATGGACCGACTCTGCCCAGCAGACCCCGGGGCTCTGGGGTCGAATCCAGCAGCAGCAGGGAGACTATGGTGCTGGGATGATGGCCGCTTTGTATTTCATAAAGCCTGGTATGTCTTTTCAAACATGCTTTTTCACATGGGAAACATGATTCTTTAAGTAGGACATGAAAGAGAAATCTATTTCCATGTTGCAAATCCCAAACCATCAACATTGGCCAGAGAGAAAAAGGAGGCAGGGAGGAAGGAGAGGTGGCCAGGTAGGAGGGAAGGAAAGAGAATGGGTTTTCTTAAAAAGAAAAAAAAAAGTAGTGGTTGAGGAAAGAGCTCTGGACTGGGATCCAGGACCATGGGTACAAGTCCTGCCCTATCACGACAGGGCACCAGGGTGTTGTATCTCAGTTGAAGGTGTGCAGGAGGGTGATGGCGGGAAGACTGGGCCAGTGCATGCATCGGTGAGCGTGCCAAGCTGTGTGCCGGGTGCTGAGGATGCCCCTGCAGCACTTGCTCCCAGGACCTCTGAGCATCTGAGGCCAGGACTGCCCTGCAATGTTCAAACCCCAGCTTGAAATGCATGAGCTGCGTTGAGATGGGCACACCCGGACTCCCAGGGCAGTAGAAACAGAGAGGGACTTGTTGCTCCGAGCAGCCTCACCCACTCCCTGTGGTATTTCTTGGCCCACCTCCTCACCCCACCCCGGCTTTCCACATTAGGGACACCTCAGAGCCCACCACGCCCTCTCCTCTTCCTCCTTCAGGGCCAAATTTGGCTGGAAATCTCCTGGCCCACCCCCATGCTGCCAGCCAGCCCCCAGGAGACACACTTTCCAACCTTCTCCCCACGGCACCATCTGGTGGCCTGGTGTGAGGGTCCAGCCTGCTCCCAGCAGGCGCCACACGCTGTCCCAATAACTTAGAATCATGCATTCACTCACATTAGACTCACAGCAGCCGGCCTGGCTGCTGGGGAGGCCTAGGTTCCGAGAGGGAGGGCTGTTTGTCCATGGCCACACAGCTAAGTGACGGTCCCTAGCCGGTCTCATATCAGACTCTGGAAGCAGAAGCAGCATCATTAGAATGTCCACCAGTTACCAGCAGGGCCTGGGAGTCAGGGCCCCTGAGCTTGGTCCCAGGTGAGTGGGAGTGGGGTGGGAGCAGGGCTCACGGCAGCCCTTCTTGGTACAGTTTCTCCAGACCCCTCTTGGGTGGTGACAGTGCCAAGTCCAACAAGGGTGTGGGTGTTTTCCAGCTCCAGGAGGTGTGGATTTCTTCAGGTATGACGGTGCCCCTGCAGATGGCCAGGCAAGGCCTCCCAGGGAAGCCACCATCTGCCCAGAAGGAGTGGGGAGAGCTGGCGTGCCACCGTCCTCCCTCCCACACTGGGCGCCCCACACAAACACCCCGGCTGGTGGGCCCCACACACTTCCCCAGACACCTGTTCTGCCATCGCCCAGTGAGAGGTGCAGGGGGTGACCCTGGCGGGAGGCTTAAGTGGCCACCCCCACCCCCACAGAAGAGCGCCCAGGGGGCTGGTTAACAGAGGGCTGTAGGGAGCACGTCCGAGTGAGTGAAAGGACAGAGCTATGGGAGCGCTGAGCCCCCCTGGTGCTTCCAGGAATCCTGCCTGAGCACCTACTACATTCCGAGTCCTGGGCACAGGGACCGGCAGTGAGCTAGGAGTTCACAGCCATATGTGCCAGCCAGCTGGTCCTCTCCCCTCTCTGCCAAGCGAGGAGGAGCTGGGGAGCAGACCTCCTGGGCCCTCATATCGCCCGGCCCCTCTCAGGGCCTCGGTCCCACCCTCTGCACGGTGAAACAGCCCCTGCAAGCTTCTCCTTAATTTCCAGCATTCCCACCCATCGGTCCATGGATTACACTCAGGGTCTGGAGTGGGGTGACATGGAAGGGTTTGTGGGGATTAGGATCGATCCCCCAGCTGAAATTAGGGGAGAGAAGGGGCTGCAGACAAGTCACCACATGGCAGTGTTCTGGAGCTAGTGAGCACCTTGAAAGGCCACGCCCACTTTCCATGGCCACGCCCAAAGGGGTAGAGACCCATAAGTTGAGAACCTCTGTTCTAGAGGATGTCCGGTTTACACCTGAGAGCTTTGAGGTCCAGAGGGTGAAGCGGCTTGCAGTATTAACCCAAGACCTCTGCCTCCTAACCACTAAGCCAGCCATCCTTAGACCTGACTGGGAACATGGAAACCACCTGGGGAGCCAGTGGGAAATCCAGATTGGGCCCCAAGACCCCACCCTGCCACCCGGCCATGTCTGAGGAACGTGCATTTTAACAAGCCGCCCAGGGAATTCTGATGCAGGCCAGTTTGGGCCAGACTTTGTGGCCAGAGGTCACAGCCAAGATGGGGCCTCTCCCACCTGGCCAGACAGGGCCCTGCCCTCTAATCTCTGCTGCCTGTAAGCTGTTTGTCCTTTAAGTAGCCCCAGGAGTCAGCCATTGTGGCAGGCTGGCTGGGGCCCCTTGACCACCCACTTCCCTGCACCCTCTATGAGGTGCTTCAAAACCCCCACCCCCTCGGGCCCTACATAGTTTGGGTGGGCTGATCTGTGCAGGGAGGCTTCATGGGAGAGAGATCCAGGGAAGGGCCACATCTCCGGGAAGGGGGGGGGCACTCTGTGAGTAGTTCTGTCCTTTCTCACCGGTCCCACTGTTTCCATGACAACAGCAGTTGCTATGGTATTTCTGGGTAAGGAGCTAGTGGAGGAGAGAGGTGGACCCTAGGCTTTTACCTCCACCACTGTGAGACCAAATGTGCTACCACCACAGTCCTGGGAGACCTCCAAAGCGGGGATCACCTCCCCCAAGAAACCAGAGAACAAAGGATAGGCCACAGCGGCAGGAAGCCCCTGAACTCCCCCAGCTAAGCACCACCTCCTCTGCTGCCTGCAACACCTCCTCTCTAGCACATGTCACTGCATTGCATTCTGTTTACTGTCTGCCTCGCCCAGCACCACACGCTCCAGGGTGGGGGTGGGAGTGGGGGGGTGCTGCCTGACTCATCTCCCATCCCAGGGCCCAGCACAAGGCCTGGCATCACGAAGCTGCTCCCATAATTGAGTTCTGTGGAGAGCTAAGTCTGGCTCCTTGCTTTTAGGGGACGGCACAGCTTGATGGGAAGTTCCCGAGCTCTGGGGCCCAGCGGATGCTCAGGTTTGAATCCCAGCTCTGACGTTGCTAGTTAGGTGACCTTGGACAAGTCACCTCAGCATTCCACGCCTCTGTTTCTTCATCTGTAAAGCGGAGGCGGTAATTGCCAGAGGAGAGCATGGTGTCGACGGCTTAGGGATTCACTGGACGGAGTGAGCGCCGCCCATGCAGTGAGCCCTTTGCTGGGCAGTGGGCTACAACAGATGGACAGAACCAGGCAGTTCCTGCGCACCTGCTGCTCACGGCCTTGTGAGAGTGGGTAGACGTAGCTGGTGCCTGAAAAAGTGTTAACAAATGCACACTTTATCTCCTCCCCCTTCAAACCCTTTAGAGCAGTTCCCTCCGTTCCAGCCTGGACTCACCCATGGCTCTTCCCAGCAGCCTCTGCTCTCCCCAGAGGTGGGGGCAGGATGAAGACTGGCATCAGCAGAGGCTTCCCCAGCCCCCAAGAGAAGCCCTGAACCTAGGAGTCCTGGGCCTAGTCTGTTGTCTGGGATGCAGGGAGCGCTGTAGGGCCAGGTGAGGCTCTGGGCAGGGGGCAGGAGACTGGGGTTCTGGCCTCAGCTCTGCCTGAGTGTGAATCTGATGGGCAGAACTAGTGATGCGTGTGAGTCTGCGCATGTCCGTTCCCCTCTTGGGCCTCTGCCACCTCTGCAGGAACATGCTAGCTAGCTGGATCTCTGCAGCTGCTTGGGCTCTGGACTGCTTCCCCTTTTGTGGGTCCCGAAGGTCCTGTGACTTCTGATTTTCCAGGCTGATCCTTGGAGATGCCTCCACCCTTAGGCTTGTGATGGCCTGGGTGGGGCGGGGCTGGGAGGGGTGAGAAGAACTGACAAGACAGACAGAATCCAATCCCTGATGAGTCAGCCAGGGACAGCTGATGCCAGGTATGACATCGGTTCGAGCACATGTTCGAGGTCTGGACTTTCAGGCCTAGGGGCAAGAGGTGCCTTTGAGACCCCCCCATTCTACTTCCTCAGAGGGACGAAGGGCAGAGGGAGGGCTTGTACTACAGCGTCAAACAGGCCTGGGCTCAGGGTCTATTCTGCTAGGTACAGACTGCAGCTTGGATGTCTCGGAAGCCCCGTCTCCTCGGGGATTTGATCACAGCATCTGCTCCATAAGGCCAGGAGACACTTGTCCACGAAGCACGTGGCACGCAGTGGGCACTTCCAAAAAACGGGTGCTTTCCGCTGCCCCCTTCTTCCCAGCATCCCTGTGTCCTCAGCTCCAGCCAGCACCTGGCACACAGTGTGCACTTCGGAAATACGGGTGCTTTCCTCTGTCTCCTTCCCAGCATCCTCTGTGTCCTCAGCTCCAGCCAGCTGGGCCCGGGAAGGGGAAGTGAGATGCTGCCCTTCCCTGAAGGGAAGGAAGTACAGGCCCCTTTCCTTTTGGATGATGCATAAACATGGACACATCAGCAGATGGGGTCTCACATGCCTCAGTTTCCCTCAGGCTGAACAGCAACTGGCCGAGTTGGTGCAGGGATTTCCTGTTGGCTCCGAACAAACCAGACATGTCTGAGAGAAGTCTGGGAAAAGGTTGGCAGCTCAGCTGCATAAATCCTGTGGCTCAGGAAAAATGGGGGGGGTGCAGGGGACACACTTCCCATGCTTCTCAACCTCCACAACTATCCCTGAAGCGCCCTGAGCCCTCAGGCTAAGTTGAGACGTGGAGCCAGGACTTTGGGGGAGTTTTGAAGAGGGCCCTATTGATCTCCCTCTGACCCCCAACTCCTTATAGGGACTTTCTGCCCCGAGGATCCGGCATTGTCACCCGCCGCCCCCTGGTCCTGCAGCTGGTCAATTCTTCCACAGGTACTGTCCTGGGCCCCCACCCCCAGCCTCTCACACTGACCTTGGCCAGGAGCTCCCCATTTGCTCCTTGCCCCCATCTGCAGAATGAGATGAAAATACTTGGCTAGGACAGGTTCTGGTGGGGGAGGGAGAAGTCACGGCTGGGGAGGGGGGAGTGGGACAAGGGGAGAGGGTTTCCTTCTGATAGGGGAGAAATCCAGGTGGGATTCTGGCCTTTGATGCCTATTTCCCCCCCCGCACTGCCCCCCTCGCCCGGTGATGGAGTAGAATATGCCGAATTCCTGCACTGCAAGGGTAAGAAATTCACCGACTTCGAGGAGGTGCGTCTGGAGATCGAGGCTGAAACGGACCGTGTCACCGGCACCAACAAGGGCATCTCTCCCGTGCCCATCAACCTGCGAGTCTACTCGCCGCACGGTAGGGAGGCCCGGGGGCGGGCCCCCGCCTCGCTGCGCCCGCGCCCCGCCCCGCCCCTTCGAACACCTTTCTAGGCCCCGCCCCTTTGCAGCCCTAAGTGAGCCCTGCTTAGGCAGATTAAGTGAGCCCTGCTCAGGCAGATTCCTCCCCGCAGTGACCAGGTCCCAGCGCTACGCTGCAACCCAAGCTCCACCCTGTCATGACCACGCCCACCCATGGCTACGCCCACCCACACCCAACTGCCGCCCGCTCCGCCCATCGCGATTCCAACGTGAATTCTCTCCACACCTGCTCCCACCTCCCCTCACCCACGGTCATCCGCGCTCTCTCACTGCCTTGTCCAGTGCTGAACCTGACTTTGGTGGACCTGCCCGGAATGACCAAGGTCCCGGTGGGGGACCAGCCTGCTGACATCGAGTTCCAGATTCGGGACATGCTCATGCAGTTCGTCACCAAAGAGAACTGCCTCATCCTGGCCGTGTCGCCCGCCAACTCCGACCTGGCGAACTCTGATGCCCTCAAGATCGCCAAGGAGGTAGACCCCCAGGGTAGGTTCCTACCAAGCTGGAACTCCGAGGCCAGGGCTGCGGGCATCTTGTCTCAACATCAGAAGGAGCCACTTGGACCGTCTCAGCAGAATGTGCGGAGAACTGATAAGGAATGCGGGAGTGGGGGCAGGGAGGTGAGGGAGTAGGCAGAGCGTGGAATGGGATGTGTGGGGGCCTGTGTGTGAGAGCAGGCTCCGGGTTGGCTGACCCTCCCGCAGGTCAGCGCACCATCGGTGTCATCACTAAGCTGGACCTGATGGATGAGGGCACCGACGCCCGCGATGTGCTGGAGAACAAGCTGCTCCCCCTGCGCAGAGGTAGGCAGGTCCCTGCCTGACCCCGACCACTGTCCCCTACCCCCTGGGCAAAACTGCTTGTCCCCTGACCTGGACCCCGTCTGGTCCCCAGGTTATATCGGGGTAGTGAACCGGAGTCAGAAGGACATCGATGGCAAGAAGGACATCACAGCTGCCCTGGCTGCTGAGCGAAAGTTCTTCCTCTCCCACCCATCCTACCGCCACTTGGCTGACCGCATGGGCACACCCTACCTGCAGAAGGTCCTCAACCAGGTGGGTGCTCAGGTCAAGTGGGGTGGGGGCTGGGGGAGCCAGCAGGAGACGATGATTGGGGTGAGGTCAGTCAGCCAGCATGACCCATACTCACACCATGAGTCCTTTTTCTGACCTCTTCCTGACTTCAATCTAGGGAGGGAGCTCTGACACCCAGCCTAACCCCCAGGGGGGGAGACCAGGACTCTGCATGGAGGGTTGGTAAGGGTTTGGGGACCCAGAGTGAAGTGTTCTCAGCTGAAGACTTTGGTCCCCTGCCTGTGAACCAGGGAGAGGCTGGCCTGGAGATTGAGGAGCACGGCATGCCAGGGCTCCCCTGGAGTGTTTCTCCATCTGGAACGGGGCTTCCAGAGCCATGCCATGCCTGTACATGCATGCCTTAATTCAGGCTGAGGAGCCTGGTGGCATAGTGGTTACACATTGGGCTGCTAGCTGCAAGGTCAGCAGTTCAAAACCACCAGTCTCCCCAAGGGAGAAAGACCGGGCTTTCTATTCCCATAAAGAGTTAGTCTCCGAATCTCACAGGGGCAGTTCCACTCTGTCCTTTGGGTGGCTGTGCGTCGGCATGGACTCGATGGCCGTGAGCCAACCCTCCCACCCTCCCACCACAATGCATTTGCTTTGCCCTTATTCAGACCAAACTCACCGTTCTCAAGTTAGCTCCTCACAGGATCCCCTGAGACAGAGCAGAACTGTTCCTGTGGATTCCTGAGACTAACTCTTTGCAAGAAGAGAATGTCTCAACTTTGGTTTTGAACTGCTGACCTTGCAGTTAGCAGCCCAATGTGTAACCCACGATGCCACCAGGCAGTGGTCCTTATACTATTGGGAAGAGGATTAAATTAGTTTCAAAATTGGGTAATTGCACACAAAAGTCCAGATTTCTGGCTTGTGTTGAAAATGAAGTTATTCCGCCATTGATTCAATGCATACCTCAGCTTTCATTCTGCTGGGCTGGGCTGCCATGGGCAGGGCTGCAGCTGCCCCTGATAGCTCGCCACCTCCCCACATCCACATGAGCCCGTGCCACCTTTGTCGCTACTTGATGCTGTGCTCATTGGAGCCTGTGATCCTGGCCTTCACCCTCCTCTTGCTCCACTCCCAGCAATTGACAAACCACATCCGGGACACGCTGCCGGGGCTGAGGAACAAGCTGCAGAGCCAGCTGCTGTCCATCGAGAAAGAGGTGGACGAGTACAAGAACTTCCGCCCAGATGATCCAGCTCGCAAGACCAAGGCGCTGCTACAGTGAGGCTCTCCCTGACCCCCACCCCCCACCGAAAGCTGAGGTTCCTCCCCGCTCAACGGACACACACATCTCTGCACCGTCTTCAGTTCCCCAAGCTCCCTCCACAGGCTGCTTCTGTCCCTCAGGCCACACTCCTCTCCCCCCAGGATGGTCCAGCAGTTTGCTGTGGACTTTGAGAAGCGCATCGAGGGCTCGGGAGACCAGATCGACACCTATGAGCTCTCGGGAGGAGCCCGAATCAACCGGATCTTCCATGAGCGCTTCCCCTTTGAGTTGGTCAAGGTAGGGCAGGAAGACTTAGGACCCTCTTCAGCAAGAGTCAGTTTCTCTCTCTTGCTCTCGATCTTTCTCTCTCCTTTGCTGACCAAATTGGAGTGGGACAGACCCTGCCATGACCTCCCCCAAGTGTTAGTGACTGGCTTTGACCAGCTATCTCTCTGCTTCCCCCACACAGATGGAGTTTGATGAGAAGGAACTCAGACGGGAGATCAGCTATGCTATCAAGAATATCCATGGCATTAGGCATGTATTGGGACCAGGAAGGTGGGGGGGTCTGAGTCTGGAAGGCAAGGGAGCCTAGCTCAGAGGCACAGGGAATGATGAACTGGGTCTCCCTCAGAAAGACCCTAGAAGGCTGGTTTCCAATCCCTTCATCCTTGACTCTCTGGCTCTCACTTTGACAGGCCCTCGCTGGGAGAAGGGGATGGGAGGTTTAGGTCACTCCTTTTCCTGAGACCTCCTGTCCCCCTTCTCTGCTCTTGGGAGCAGGGTCTAGAGGCTGGACCACCTGGGCAGAGTGCAAGGCACAGGTGCAGGGGACACATTCTGGGGTTAAGCTTCCTGCTCACCCCCAGGTGGAGAGCACCACCCAGTCTTACCCAGGTGGGGAGAGCAAAACTGCCCAAAGCACTGAGTGGGACCTGGGGCAGGCAGAGCCTATAGGTGCTGGTCTATATTCCTCTCTGATGTCACCACGGGGCAAGTCCGCTCCACTCTCCACCCGCCCATTAGCCTGAAGAGGATCCTATTCCACCCAGCGGCCCTCCTGCCAGCCAACCCCAGCTCCCTCGGATCAGGAAGGGAGATTGGGACACCCAGACTCCTCTCAGGGACCCGGATTTGCACTATGCTCCCTCAACAGATCTAGTCAACACACACACAATGTAACAAGCCTACTCTGTGCTAGGCAATATCTCAGACCAAACTGCCCTCGCCCTCGTGCGGGTTCCGTTTTAAGGTCGGATGTGAATCCGCATGATGATAACCGCATTGACCAAAACACAGGAAGGAAAGAAAATCTCCCTTAGTATTGAAATAAAAAGCCCTGGTAGTGGTTACCCATTGTGCTACTAACTGTGAGGTCAGCAGTTTGAAACCACTAGCCATTCTTAGGGAGAAAGACAGGGCTTTCTACTCCCCCCAAAATTATGGTTCCAGAAACCCACAGGGGCAGTTCAACCCTGTCCTACAGGGTCCCTGGGAGTCGCCATTGAGTTTGGCTTTGGGGATTGAAAGATGATGCTTGATTCCTGGAAAGGTCCATCAGGAGGACCAGGAGGGCAGTTTTCAGTCAATTTCTACTAGAGAACCCCTGTAGGAACAGAGTTCTCGGAGCAGGCGTGGCAAACAGCAGACTCAGCGCAACTGGCTCTCACCCTGAAGATTGAAAGCCCCTCCCACAACACACACAGCCTGCCCATTTTACACATGAGGCTCCAGAGGGGGAGTGGGAGGACCCTGTGGGGTGGGGGAATCGCAGGGTCTTGGGGAAGGACCCCGGTCGGTGACACTGTGCCCTTCTCCTGCTCCGGGCGTTCAGAACGGGGCTCTTCACCCCAGACATGGCCTTTGAGACCATTGTGAAAAAGCAAGTGAAGAAGACCCGAGAACCGTGTCTCAAGTGTGTGGACATGGTTATCTCGGAGCTAATCAGCACCGTTAGACAGTGCACCAAGAAGGTAACCCAGCGGCCGGGCCAGCCCCCGACTCTGCCCCTACCCTGCACTGCTGCCAGGCATCCCTTCCCCATGCCCCCCACCGCCTCCTCAGTAGCATGTACAGACCCCAGCGGGGTGGGGGAGGCAACCTGCCAAAGACCAGGAGAGGGGAATGCCTCACCCACCTCCCCAGCCCCCAGGCCCTGAAGATCAGGGACTAGCGGTTGGTAAGGCAGCTGGGATGGCTGGCTATGCACTCTGAACTATCCCAGCACAGAGGGGACCCTGGAGCCCCTTCCTGTCCTCAGAGATGTCATCAGCTTTAGGGGTTCCCAGGACAAGTCTTGGGGAGATGTTGGTTTTGAAGACGAGCACGGGGACTTCGGCGGGGGGGGCAATCTGGGGCCTGGGCAGCTGGAGGTGTGCATAGGTCCCAGGTCTAGCAGATCCTCTGACTTCCGCTGTCCTGCATCCTTCTCATCTTCACTCCACCCTCACTGGGGGACCCTCACTCAGCACCTGCCCCCCTTCCCTTCCATCCACATCTGGCCTTTCAGGGACAGAGCCCTATATTGTCTGCCACCTCTTCTGAGCCCCACAGAGCCATGCAAAGAGAGCTGGGCAGAGAAGTGGTGCCCACGGCACAGCAGATGCCCAGGAGATCCAAGTACCCGCCCAAGGTCACATAGCTAGGCAGTGGCAGGGCTGTTCCCGGAGACCAGAGCTTTGTTCTCCAATCCCAGTGCACCTTCGTGTCCACCCCACAGCCTCCCTCCTTCTCCCTCCCCACTGCTGTCCCAGTCCCCAGCACCCACCACCTCCTCTCTTTCTGTCTTTCTGAGCTGAGTGCCTCCAGAGGGGAGCAGAGCAGAGCTGGTGTGGGGAGGTCAGGCAGCCAGGCCCCCACTCCGGGGGAGCACCAGCAGCACCGTCGTCTCTGTGAATGGAGGCTCTAGAAGTCGGGCAGGGCACTGGGCACCGCTTGGGCAACTGGGCAAAGCAACCGTGGTAGATCTAGGGGATGGGGCTAGAGGCTTTGTGCCCAGGATGAAGAGAAGGTAGCAGCCACTGGAAACCCAAGGTTGAGCAGGATGGTGAAGGGGGTCTAGGCTTTGTCCAGGCCTTGGGTCTTCCGCTTATGAGGACCCAAAGCTGTGGTCAAAGACAGCCTTGGGAAAGAGAGGGCAGGGCCCAGAGTAGATGCAGAGGGGAGATGGGTAGGGTGGGAGCTCAGGAGAAACTCTGTACTCTCTAAGGACCTTGGCTCCCCAGACCCTCCAGCCAGACCTCAGAGCCTTGGGGCGGTGCTTTTCGCACCTGGGAGGTGCCCACCCCGGGTGGCATGGCTGCAGGGAGGACCGGTCCCACGCTCACATTGTCTTCTGTTTCTCTCTCTCTGTGTCGGTGTCTCTCTTCCCCCACGCCCCATGCCATCCCCCCCGAACCCCCCAATTCCGGCTCCCCGCTTGGCTCTCACTCCCCTCCTCTCTGTGCCATGGCCCCTCCTCTTCCCTGGGTACAGGACGGGCCTCTTCACACCTGACCTCGCTTTTGAAGCCACAGTGAAAAAGCAGGTGCAGAAGCTCAAAGAGCCCAGTATCAAGTGTGTGGATATGGTAGTCAGTGAACTCACGGCCACCATCAGAAAGTGTAGCGGAAAGGTATGATGGCCGCCTGGGCCGGGCCGGGCCTAGCTGACCCTTTCTGACAGCCACAGTGGCCTGTGGGCAGAAGCATCTGCTGAGCAGGCCCAGCAGCCCCTCGGCCGCCCACTGTGGACCAGACACCCATGCTGGCTGGGTGACCCCTGGCCCGATGCATCGTCCAGCTCAGAGTGCTACCTCTACCTGTACCCGCAGTCTCTCCAGGACCCCCAGCCCCGCCCTCACCCCTGCTGACCTCACCAGCCCCTTCCCACCAAGAAGAATGACAATGCTAAGGAGGCAGCTCTTTGTGAAGCACCTACTGTGTGCCAAGCATTGGTCCAGGTGCTTGCTCTCCTTATCTGACTGAGTCTCAGCATCACTAGAGTGGGCGGTCTTGTGACTCCCGTTTCACAGATGTTAGAAGGGAGCCTCAGCAGGATCCCACTGCTAGGGAGGAGCAGCAGAGCAGGATTCTGATTGACAGAGGCCAAGGGACCCGGGTCAGAGCCTCTTGGGATGGGGAGTGATGTTGGTCCCTGAAAAGCAATTTGCCTAAGAGCATATTGAAGATGCTCCCTTGCTTGGAGTCACCCTCAACTGGTAGGCGCGGTCAGCCTCTTTTGAGCTGTTTGTGGCCTTTTGAGATGCCTTTTCCTATTTGTACTCTTTTGGACATTTTGAGGACTTTTAGATGGGTCATCTGGAACAGTACCTCCCGGCCCACAGGCTGAATCAGAACCGGTGAGGGAGGTCGCTGCCTCCCTGGACTTTGTAAACATTCATGTTTACATCGGCCTTGACATGATGTTTTAAAGACAGTGCCGTCGTTTTCACGGCTTGCCCACAGTTTGTCACGTCCACCCTTTCACAGTCCTCTCTCCCCTGTAGCCACCCGTGTGGCTAAGCAATCAGCACCCGCCCACCCACCAAAGCACTCGGAATTTAAGCCGGGCTCCCCATTGCCTGATCTTGATGGTGACATCTAAATCAGTCACTCTGGGTCCTGAGAGCGAGTTCCTGTGTTCAGTCGTACGTGTGTACGTACACATCCAGAGTTTACGTTAAGCCACTGCGAGCCCCTTTACAGGAAGACCGGGTATAACTAAATTGAAAAGGCAAATGCTGGCTTGGCTTTTCCTTGTGAAGGCAATGCAGTCCCACAAAGAAAATACGGAAAAGGAAGGAAGTGCCTGCTCTTTCCAGAGCGCCACGTTGCGATTTCTGTCCACACTTTTCAAGGATACACCTGGTGGGAGAATGAAATGATTGATGATGATTTTGTTCTTGACCACCCACGATTGTTAGGGACGAGGGTATGCCACAGGAGGGAAATGGAAGTCCCCTACTCGTACAACCAGAAAGGTCAGGTCCGCCAGCACGGCATCCTTGTCAACGGGCTAATCAGTGGAGAGGCAGAAGGAAGTTACAGGGTTCTGTAACTGCTGAATCATATTCTACTAGAAAGATGTGCAGTGATTTCCATATGCAAGATCCCACTGACAGGCATTTAGGTTGTCTCCCTTTTTTCTGTGTCATGATGCTGCAGTAACCATTTTTTTAAACAACTTGTAAATTGGGTGAGAATTTACACTGCAGATCAACAACTTTGCATTCAACCCACTTACCAGACCGTCCACTAGTCCGCACCCCCACGGACCACCATCTCTCCCTGTCCCCCGAGTCAGCGCTCCTTCTGAGAGATACCTTTTTAGTATCTGTCTTGTTATTTCTTGGGGTACAGTTCTGGATGCAGATTGCCCAGTCAGGACGGTGGTGACTTTGACAAGGTGACCCTTCACAAAGTTTCCATCCATGTCTGCTCCTTCCATTCCAACCCCCTCCCCGCAACGTGGAGATCTGTTTGCTGTCTAGATACATTTACATGCTGCTTGCTCTCTGAAGAGTGGCCGGTATGCTTTTGTATTCTCGCCTAGTCTACAGAGTCATTTTTAGTGCTTGCTTCGTACCCTATTGGATGGGTTTTCCACCACTTAGGTAACTGTTAAGGAACCCTGGTGGTGCCGTGGTTAAAGCCCTTGGCATCACCGTGGGCGGTCAGTCCCCGAGAGGCGACAGTCCGCTCCCGTAACAAGTGCAGCCTTGGAAGGCCTAGGGGCAGCTCCACTGCGTCGTGTAAGGTCACTGTGAGTCAGAATTGACTCGTCAGCAGCTGGTGGGGACTTAGCTGTTTGTCTGTGGGTGAGCCTTCCGGTGGTCTCCACTTCTGCAGCATCTCCGCGTGTAAAAAGAGTTTCCTTCCTGTTCACTTAGGATTCTTGCCTTAGGGTAAACTCCCAGAAGATGAACCACTAGACATGCATTGAAAAAACTGCTGAGCACCTGGCCGAATTGCCTGCCAAGAGAAAAGCCGTTGTTCTTTTCTTTTTGGGTGGAAATGATGAAATTTTGGAAACAATCCAGATATCCATCAAAAGAGGATTGGTTGTATATAAAGTATCACAATGACGGACTATGGCCAGTAAAGGGGTTTGGAAGATTTACTTTATCTGCCTGTCCCTCCACAGCATACTATGAAAACAGCAACAAATGAGCAGGCTTCAGAAATGTGTAAGATTTGAGGGTAGAGAGAGTAAGAGGGGGTACCCCCCCAAAAAAAAGGGAATAATCTCTACTGGACAGGGCTTTCGAGCAATTTTCTCTGTGTTAGTGCACCCAGTGGTGTTGCCTGGGAAGGTTCTCTTTGGTCACAGGGAATTTTTTCAATCGAACCTTGTTTTTTTTGCGATGGATGGCCAATTTAAGAGAAACAGTATGCACCTGTGAAATTTTTTCCTGCCTGGGGAAATAATGCTGCAGAAACTGTTGTGATATTAACAAAGTTTATCAGGACTGCACTATGGGGAAAACTCAAGTGTATGAGTGCTTTGTTCATTTCAAAAAAGATGAAATGTCAATTGATGACAAACCTCTTTCTGGACACCTGTCAACTTCCTGAAATGAAAATGTCAACCAAACTCGTGCACTTGTGCTTGAAGACTGGCAACAGACCACTGAGTAGATAGGAAGTTACCTGGACTCTCTTGGCGCTCAGTTCAACGAATTATAATGGAAGATTTGGGAGTGAGGAGGGTTGTCACTGGGAAATTTGTGCCTCGGGTTCTGACTGACCAGGAAAAAGCACTTTGAGTGCCGTGCTTTGAAAGAACTGCTCCAAAGTGACCCGGACTTTCCCCCAAGGTCATTACTGGTGAGAAGATGCGGTGCTATTCTTAGACCCTGGAAGCAAAAATCAGCCAAGCCAGTGGAGGACACCATTGTGTCCTTGCCCACCAAAAGCTCGTCAAGTGAAGTCAAAGATCGATATGATGCTCATTTTTTGTTTGTTTTTTGATGTGAGGAGGAGAGTGCATTTGGAGTTTGTTCCACCAGGTCAGACTTTTAATCAAGCTTTCTATTTACAGCTTCTGAAAAGACTACAGCATAACAGCGTGCGACAAAAGGGGCTCCTGATTTGTGGCAGACGGGGGACTGGTTTTGCCTCCACCACAATGCACCTGCTCACATAGCCAACTCAGTTTGCCAGTTTTGGGCAAAAAACCACACACCTCTCTTTCTCCACGCAGCTCACTCACCTGACCTCGCTCCACGCGACTTCTTTTTGTTTCCTTGAATGGAGAGGGACATGAAAGGACAGCGATTTGACGCCGTAGAAGAGGTGAAGGAAAAAAATGAGGGAGGTGCTGTCAGCATCCACACAGATGAGTTTGAGAAATGTTTCCAAGAATGGAATCACAGATTTGACAAATGTATTAAGCATCATGGAGAGTACTTTGAAGGCGATAAGGTTATTTTGCCAAAAAATTAATATATAGCTTTGGAGGGGAAATCTGTTGTTTTGGGGGGCACCCCCTATATAGAGAGGATAAAGTTACAGAGGCTTTCCAAACAAAAACTCACTGCCATCGAGTCAATACTGACTTTGGCCACCTTATAGGACTGAGTAGAACTGCCCCTGTAGGTTCCCAAGAGTGTCACTCTATGGGAGTAGAAAGCCGCGTCTTTCTCCCTTGGAGTGTCGCTGGTTTTGAACTGCCAACCTTGCAGCCCGACGTGGAACCCATCGTGCCACCAGGGCTCCTTATGAAGGAAAAGCAAGTGACGCGGGTGCTTTCCATTGTTGGGTCACAGCTGTTGGTCGAGTTCCGACCTCGCCGTGGTCTTCTGCGTGGTTTCTGTGAGCTGACATTTGGTCAGGAACACTTTGATCTTTTGATATCTTAATAGGCAGAGATCACTTCTCTTTCATGGTAGCGCCCTCCCAGCGTCACCTCCCCACCCACACACACAGCAAGTGTTGCCGAGCTTAGCAAGCCACTCCCTCCCAAATCGACCCACTTTCAACTCTACTCCTGGCTTTGCTGGGATTCAGTTCCCCACCTCCGGAGCGCGGCGTCTGTGACTCCACGTTCTCCACACCCCGGAGAGGAAGGTGCCATTGACTGCTCCGCTTGTCACACGGGGAACCCGGGGCTCTGAGAGGTTCCATGGCTTTTCGGAAGAGGCTCAGCAGGGCAGGGACTGGCTCTGAACCCAGGGTTCCAGGGCCTGTACCAGGGCCTGTACCACTCTGCTCTCCTGCCTCTAAAGGGTGGGTTCCAGGCTGCTCGGCCTCCCTCTTCTCCCAGCCAAGGACTTGAGAGAAAAGTCCCATTTTTAAAAACTGGCTAAAAGTCCTGGAAAGGCCCAGAGACTGCCAGAATGGGGAAAGATGCTCATCGGGAACAGAACTTCCCTCAGGGGCCAAGGCCGCCCTGTCCTATGCGACCGGCAGAAAACAAACAGTTTACGGTCCAGGCGGTGAGTGGGAGAATTGGTTATGCTCTTTGGCAAATTGCTCCCTCCCCCAAACTCTTCTTCCTTGTGCCCTCGCCGCCCCTGGGCTGGCGGGTGGGGAGGGGCCGGTGCTTGAGACCCCCTCGGTAGAAGTTTGCCAGGCAGTGGCTCAGATGACTCAGCCTGGGGACTCTGCCCAGGCCTGCAGACTTCTCAGGGAGAAGGAGCCCTTCCTTACGCCTCCTGGGGAAATGGGGTGGCCTGGGAACCCCCAGCCATGTTTTGGCCTCCTGGTCTCAAGCTGTCCCCCTCCCAGCCCTGCATTTGCCACCCCTCCGCCTCCAGCTGCCGCTCAGAATCACCACCTGCCCCTGTGCCCCGGGCACACCAACCCAAAGCCCTCTTCCTATGTAGGGAAACCAACCTGAGGGGCCTGACCCAGCCATGGGGGTAGTGCCCCGGATAGGGTAGGCTCTCACTTTGGCTAGGTCCACCTGGCCAGGGAGGGCCAGCAGTAAGGGCAGTCCCTGTGGAGGGGCTGGCCCAGGAGTGGAGGGTCTGAGGAGCCTGTGCCCCTTCACCAGGGAGGAGGGCCAAGACACCCATTCTCATCCATCCCCTCACACCTTCATGCCATTAGTGAGCGTGGGCAGGGGCCGGCCCCGCACCTGCCTCTGTGAACAGGCGGGCAGGGCTCAGTTTGACAAGTGGAGGAGTGGGCGCTCAGAGCAGTGGGCAGGCTTTCTGCACACAGCACTCTTGGCTTGGTCCAGAACTGAGGGCAGGGCTCACAGGCGGAGAGAGATGTATTTGAAGTAACACCCCCTTCAGCCTCGATTCATAAAAACAGGAGTGGGTGCCACTGGGCTCCTACCCCCAAGGAGCGGGGTGGAGACTAAGTTGGGTCTGGGTGGGCCGTTCTGGGTTGGCAGCACATGTGGCTGGGGCGGGGGCATTCAAAGGGAGGCAAAACCAGGTGGGTTCCGCCAGGGTGACTCAGCGTCCAGCCAGGTCCCGCGGGGTACTGCTCATGCTGCTGGCACCCCCCTTTGCATGCCACCCCTCCCCACGCCTCGCATGCCGACGCCTGTGGCCCCTGCACGTCATCTTCTGTGACTGGTGCTCTGACAAGGGACAGTGCCAGCCTGCAGTAGGTTTCAGGAGGCTAACTGGCACCTTGAGCCCAGCCCTCCCCCACCGCCCCTGCTTTCTCCTGGATTGGCTTCTGGAAGTTGTGCCCTGCCTGGTTCCCCCCACCTGATCCTGCCCCCACGGCATTGGGCCGCCCCGAGGACCAGTGAAATCCTTAGAAGCTAATGTCCCCCGCAGCCAAAGGCCTCAAAATAATACGCCTGCTTCTAAGAAGGCTGCCACTAAGCCGGCCACGGTATAGTCTCTCCACACCCCTCCCCACCCCTAGGGGCCTGCTCTGTCCCCCTGACGTTGCCAAGGTAGGCCCCTGAAGAGGCCCTGGAACCACTCTTGGATTGTCACTGTAACCCAGCTCTCAGGGGGAAGGAGGCCATCAGCTTCCTGGAGACCACAGGCCTCTCATGGGCTTTCTATGTGTGCCTCCCACCCTCTGTCCCCCACCCCTACCCCCACGGAGCCCTAGCCGTGGACAGGCTTTGGGTGCTCCCTGCCCATGCCCCCCGTGTACGCGGCTCTCTCCCTCCCACCCTCCCCAGCTCCAGCAGTACCCCAGGCTGCGAGAGGAGATGGAGCGCATCGTGACCACCCACATCCGGGAGCGCGAGGGTCGGACCAAGGAGCAGGTGAGGCCCGCAGCCCCTGGGACTGAGCTCCACTCTGTGGCCTCGGCTCCACCCCTCCTGCCCCTGGGCTGGGCATGCTCCCCTCCCCTGCGTGCTGTGGCCTGCTCTGCCTGCCTCTCCCTCGCCCCTCGCACAATCACGGGCTTCACCCCTCCCCAACCGTCTGGTCGCCTGTCTTTCTGGTCAATCCTCTTTGGGTCTGTGTGTCTGCTGGCTCTGGCTCCCTCCCATGGCCACCTCCCTCCTTTTATGAAATCACTCGTCAACTATTTATTGCCCCGACCACAAACTCACTGCCTCGAATGCTGCCTCTGGCTGGGGACCAGCGATGACAGGTCCTCTGTGTCCACTCTCATCCACTGACTACCTCACACCTCCCTCCTCCTTGCTGGGCTCCCTCCTGTCAGTCACGCACGTTTGTGAACTTGATGGGTCCTAGACACCTTACTGGCCCTTTACCAAAATTTCTTTTGTTTTTTTTTCCATGATAAAAGTTGGCAGTAATAAACATTCAGGTGCTATTGATACGCTTGCATTACAAGTAAGTATGCCTCCCTCCATCAGGAAGGAGCCTGGTTAAGCACTGGGTGCCTAACCGACCTCTCGGCCCTTCTTCCCCACCCACAGAAGAAAGATCTGCCGACCCAAACCAAGCACCAGCGCGGAGTCAGTGCTGACCCATCTCCACCCCGTGGGTCTCCCAGACTGTAACTGAAAGCCCGGCCTTTCTCTCTTGGAGCCCTGGGTGGTTTCAGAAAGCCAACCAGGCAACCATGCGGATGGCAGCCCAACGAGTTACCACTCTGCCACCACCACTGTGCCACCGGGGCACCTAGCCAGACTACGGTCTAGAAAACTGGGCTCTGCGCAGGGGTGGCTAGGGGTCAGGATCTGCTCCCCAACCACAGTCTCCCCACAAGACAACCAGGACTAACAGGGTGCTGTGCCCAATGCAGCTCTTTTTCTAGGAGCCCGTGCACACAGGCACACACACTCGGAAGTCTCTTCTCTGAAGAAGTCCCGACCCTGCGTGCCCCACTAGTGGTTCAGACCCAGCACAAACTGCTGCTCAGATAGGTGACCCGCCCTGTCCCATCTGACTGCCTTCCCCCCAGGGACCCCCCCGCCCCGAGGCGCAGTGAGGAACACCCCAATCTCACAGTAAGCAGCGGGGTCTGGGTTGGAACCCCATGGCCTGCACCCTCCACAAGGCGCCATTTCTAAAGGTGGGGGAGGATCTTGCCACAGCCAGAACATTGGGACCTTTCTGCATTCTTTCAAAGCAGCCAAGCTTCAAAGTGCTTTGTGGCTTAGAGGGTAGGGTCCCCTATGTTGAGGATCCCTGGTGGCACAGTGGTTACACGTTGCGCTGCTAACTGTGAGGTTAGCGATTCGAGTCCGCCAGTCCCTCCACAGGGGAAAGGCGAGGTTCTCTTCTCCCTCAAGAGTCGCTGTTTCAGACTCTGCCCTGTAGGGCTGCCATGGGTCACAGTGGACTCCGTGGTAGTGAATTTGGTTATCTAGTTTACCTTTTTTTTTAAAACAAAAACATTTTATTGGGAGCGAATACAGTATCATATCATTCCACAGTTCAATCGCCTCAAGCAGGATCGTACGATTGCTTCCACAAATGGTTTCCAGCCAGCCAGAACAGAAAACACCGAGAAGAAACTTCTCTTCTTTCTTGAACCCCTTGACATCAGCTCTCTTGACTCCCTCCCCCACCCCATTTCACCTTATGGTTGGCACCCAGTTGATCTCTTTTACAAACTACACTGCGTTGAGCCCCTGGGCCACACCCATGCTCACAGCACTCGTGAGAGAGTTCCAGGGCATTTGGATGCTGCATGCTGCCAGGCTGCCCTCTTTGGCATTCCCACCGACAGTATATAGCAGAGCTCCCCTCCCTGCAGCACGCCCCCATTCACCGGCATCCACACGGATTCTTTACTGGACAGGGTAAACAGAGCCTCGTTGTGACTGACTCACATTTCTGTTATGGTTCATACGGGTGGGCAGTTTGGGGTTTTGTTTGTTTGTTTTTTACATATATATCTGGCTGTCTACATTTCTTGTGCAATTACCCATTCCTTTTCTTTGACTATTCTGACATGCGTGGCTTGCCTTGCTGTCACTGATTTGTGGGGGCTCTTGTTTTATTATGGACGCTAAGATTTTCTACGCCCCGTAAGAATTTTCCTCCTAGCTGGTCCTTCCTCTTTAAACTCTGTGCCATGTCTCTTTCATTTGCCCTCTGGCCCGTGTGCCCTGCAAGGTCATGCTCCTCATTGACATTGAGCTGGCTTACATGAACACCAACCACGAGGACTTCATAGGCTTTGCCAAGTGAGTGATCCTTGGGTAGAGTGCAACACCTATTGTGTGAGTTGGGGAGGCTGGGTGTGCATGTGTAGGACCCAAACCTGCTGGGCTAGCCTTCCGAGAGGCTGCTGAGATCCCTCCCCTCCTTCCCCTTCAGTGCTCAGCAGAGAAGCAGCCAGATGAGTAAGAAGAAGGCTTCCGGGAACCAGGTGAGTAGACCCCCGTGTCCCAGCCTGAGGGAAGGACACCAAGCTCTGAGAGCCCCCTCCCCTGAGGGGAAGGGTCCCGTGGGGGCCAGTGAGCCTGCCAGCTGCCAGCCACAAGCCTCCCACCCTACCTCAGTAACCCTCTCTCCTCTCTCCCTATGCTTCTCCTGGTTGCTATGGTTACCTCTTTGCAGGATGAGATTCTGGTGAGTACCAGGACCGGGGCTCTTGGCTTGTGTAGTGAGGGGCGGAGGGGACTGATTGGTAGGGGGGGATGGACAGATGAAAGTACAGCGGGAAGAGGACCCCCCTCTGGCTTAAGCCACCCCCACACAATAATAAGTGGGAGGTTCCACATATGCTCTCAGGCCAGAGGCAAGACCTAGCCACGCACATAGTCCTGTCAGTATGCCCAACAGTGTGCAGGAGCCAACCGTCTGCTTCAGGTGGCCAGACCAGGCAGGGAGGCGGGTGCAAAACTGCCCAGCAGAGGCATAGCACAGAGTAGGTGCTCTTTAAGCATCTGTTGGGTGAGTGGGTGATGGATGGGGAGGGCGGATGGTGGATGGATGGAAGGACATGCCTTTAAGAGGTTGACAGCCAGCTCCACCAGAGTGGGGAGTGGGGAGCACCTCCTTACCTGGCTCCCTGCTCCCCACCCTTCAGATCTCTCTCTGTGGGGACGTTATTTATCAGGGCCCTTTCTCAGCACCGTGGAGAGTCCCGAGCTTTGTCCTTCTTGTAGCTTCCACAGGAATAGTTTCTTTGTGCTCGTCTAGCTGCGTATGCGAGTGTGGGTGTAATGTTTCCTTCCCTTCCCCCTTACCCCCCACCCCGGCTCCATGTGTCAGGGGCTGGGGCTGTCTTGTCCATCACTAGTCCTCGAGCTCCAGTCTAGAGCCTGGCACACAGTAGGAACTTAGCAGAATAGATACTCACAGGTGCCTACCATGTGCTTGGCCCTGGGCAGGAATCAGAGGCTGCCTTTGCCTGGTGGAGAGCTTGTCCTGCAGGCAGGGTCCCTGAGAGTCTAAGCCAGGTGGGAGTTGGGGATGTAGAAGGTCCTTGGTGTAGGGGCTCTGAAGTGGGGTTGGATGAGCGGGGAGGAGAGCAAACTGGGACTGGCCAGAAGGAAGACAATGGTGCAATTCCTGGCAGGCAGGCAGCAGAGTGATGAGGTCAGCTGGTCAAATCCCAGGACAGGCACAGGAGAGGAACCTTTGGGATCTTGCTATCGTGTTCTGTGAACTGATGAGACGGCTGTGTGTTCAGCTCACTGACATAGAAGCTGTGTGACTTGAGCTCCTATAAGAGTCTTGGGGGGTCAGGAGGGCTCCAGGCGGGCATTGAGGACCGCAGAAACCAGCTGAGGTCTGGGGCTTTCCTGTAAGCCCCCAACCTGCCTCGGGGTCTTCTCTGACTGCTTAGAGGAGAAGCCAGGAGTGAGTGAGTCAGGGAGGGGAGAAGCAGCTCCTTTACCCTTGGTTTCAGGCCTGGTGCATCACCAGGGCCTGGGAAATGACCCTGGCGGGTGCCGATGGCTCCAGACAGTTCTAGTAACAGCTGCCCCCTGCCGTGAAAGAAGAACTTTGCCTCCTACTGTAAAACTGGGCCCTTCCTGGCTCAGCTTCTGCCCCTTACTACCCAATCCCTGTCTTGGGCCCGGGGCCCAAAGGCTCTTAGGATAGAGCCTTCATTGATGGCCCCCCACCAACGCTGATGGATCTCTGCGTGTTTGCCAGACGCCCTGCGATGCGCCAGGTTGTACCAGTGGACGAGAGTGCTCAGAGCTCAGCAGAGGAGGCTTACACCCACAGATAATCACACACCTGGTTAAGTTCAGGGGCAACTTGAGGGAACGATGACGGGTGAAAATGGGGGTTCTGGTCTGTGCTGGAGAGTCAAACAGGGTTTGTCTGAGAATGTGACTCTGAGCTGGTACCTGAAGGGTGAGTGGGAATGTGCCAGTCAAAATGGGGGTGGGGTGGGGCAAAGTGTTTTCAAGGTAGATGCAACACTGTGCACAAAGTCCCTGAGATTACGGAAAAAGCCTTAGAAGAAATCGGATCTTAAGCTGAAAGTGAAGTCGGAATTGTCTCACCCCACCTGCCACATAAACTGCTTGCACACTTTCAGTGATGGGGAACTCACCTCTTCCTGAGGCCACAGGCCCCTCACTCAGAACGCTCGGACTGTTCAAAGGCTCTCTAGCCTGAGTGGACCTCTGTCTCCCTCTGTTTCCCAGTCTCTTCGCTTGTGGTGCAAGCCAGGGCAGGTCTGGCCCCCACCTTCCCTGACCAATCAGGCCTCCAAGAGCTGGGGAGGGGGTGAGCTTGTGAATGCATCTTTGCCTACCATGGGGTCCTCCATGGGGAAGCCTGGTCCCTGTCCACTGACACCCCCTCCCCGGCCACCCCCTCCAGGTCATCCGGAAGGGCTGGCTGACTATCAACAATATCGGCATCATGAAGGGGGGCTCTAAGGAGTACTGGTTTGTGCTGACAGCCGAAAACCTGTCCTGGTACAAGGACGATGAGGTGAGCTCAGGGCCCCGGTCAGGTCATCAAGGGGCCAGCGGGTGACCAGAGCTGGGCTTAGACCTGACCATGAGCTTGGAGCAGTCAGGACTACTCAAAGGTGGTTAAAATAAAACCCTACAACAAAGCCCCATGGGGGGAGGTGGACGCGGGATTAGAGGCAGGTGACCCCTCTTGCCCAGGCTGTAGGAGAAGATAGCTTGGATTGTGGGCTGGGGGCTGAGGGCCTGGAGAGAGGGTGCGGGGGTCTGGGTAGCCCTCCCTGATTGGGAAGGCTTCCTGTTTTCCCACTTCAGGGCGTGCCTTGCCGCTTCTCTGTGGTCCCCACAGGCCCATGGCACACATGAGAGCCGCGGTGCAAGACATCCTGTTAAGCCCTGCCCCCCCCAGCCCCCTAGACTCCAGCTGTCCACTGGGGGATGTCCAGGGTCTCTCCAGGCTGAGGGGGACAGAGTGATGGTGCCTACCCATGGGAGCACACAGAGGAGCCCCCGCAGTCCCCTCCCAGTCATTGGTCTCCTTTAAGAATCAGTCTATTTGGCTTCCACATCTGGATTCCAGAGGTGACCAGAGAGAAGGGGAGGACTGCGGGGGGGGGGGGGGGGGGGCGGGGGTGAGAGCGGGAACTTGTGGTAATGAACGCCAGCTGGCCACCCGGTGGGGGAAGGGACCCTCTTCTTCCTGAAGGCCTGCAGGCAGGGCACAAGGTACTGGGAAGGGGAGAGTGGAGCTTGGGGAGAGGGCCTGTGACTTTGGGCTCTAAGCCCCTCCTTGGTCCTCCTCCAAGTCTTCCCTGGGTAGGGCTGCCCCTTCCCACCTCGGGAGGGTGGGCGGGTGGGGCGGGACCTGTGTCGTCATTGGTTGGGGGTGCCAAGCCATCTGGACCTCATTACTCCAACGGGGCCTCGCCTCTTGCCAGAGCCAGGGGCCCTGGAAGGGAGGGTGTGAGGTGGCGTGGTGTGGGGCCAGTAGTGGGGGTCACTTCCTGCTCTGCTCAGTCAGGCTTCATAGACACCTTCCAGGGCTGGGGGCCCTGACCACTGGTCCTACAACTCCTGTGTTCTCATCTGGGGGCTCCTAATACAGGGACAGGGTGGCTTGGGGGGTGATGGATCTGAAAGGGGCTCCCTGGCTCCTTGGCTGTGTGGATGGGTCTGTCTTGAGCTCTGTGTGTGCATCAGAATTGTTTCTCCTGTGAATGCTTGGTGTGTGTGTGTGTGTGTGTGTGTGTGTGTGTGTGTGTGCTGGGGAGGGGGTGGAAATGGAGCGTGGGTCATGAGGGGTGAAGGGTGTGTGTGAGGCTGTGGGTGTGTGTGAGGGTTTGCGTGTGTGTTTGGGCTGGAGAGGGTGCATTTGTGTGTGCTTGGTGTGTAGCCTCATGATGTCTGTGTTTGGGGGGTGGGGTCCCAGAGGGAGGGGAGGATGTGAAATATGCATTCGGTTAGGCTATCAGGCGCGCGCGTGTGTGTGTGTGTGTGTAGAGCATTGCCTATTGTGTGTGGGGAGGTGTTTCTGTGTGCACAACTGCGTGTGTGCACTTGTGATGTGGGTGTGTGCTTGAAGTGTTAAAGTCTGGACCTGTGAATGTGTGTGCCTTCGTGGTGGGAATGTGAGTCTCAAGGTGAATTGGGGTGGGGCGGGTGGGGGGTGGGGCGGAGGATAAGTTGAGTTTTAAACCAGGACGGTTGGGGACTTGAAGAGAGTATGGCCAGTGGGGGTTCCCCTCCACCACCCAATCACTCTGGTCTTTGGTGTCAAGGGGACACCTCTGGGCAGAGAGGCTGCCGTCCAAACCCCCAGCCCTCACTGACACCCCCACCCCGCCTCTCAGTCTTCCATCCCCACTACTCACCCTGTCCGTCCCACAGCCCTCTGCGCCTCCTCCCAGCCCTCCCGTGCTCCCAAGCCCCTGCCCCAGGTCGCCGGCTGGGCTCCGGGATGGCATGGCGGAGGGGTCCGAGCAGCACTCCAGCGTCCGCGGCGCCGAGGGTCTAACCCAGCCCAGCCTAACCAATGTGCAGACTACTGTACAATTGGGAGTCCTGAACAGATAGTCTAAACACTGGGTAGACGGAGTGGAGGTGTCCTCGGGTCTGTCCAGGCAGCAGGATCTGTCCATCCAGCGGGAACTTCGGGCCCAGCCTCTGGCAATCCAAGCACCCCTCCTGCCCCAGCCCAGCCCCGCGGCCGCCCGCCGTGGTCCCCTCTGCTCCAGACTCCCCTTCTGCCTCCTTTGACGTGGCAGGGTGACGGGCGCTGTGGCTGCGAAGGAGGGGCCTGGGGAGGGGGCTGAGCCGACAGGAAGGGAGGGGTGGGGGGAGGAGGCCGCTCCTACCTAGTGTCCAACCCAGAGCGCAGGCGGGCAGCGGCGGCTGGGCGGCGGGGCCTCCCTCCAGCGGTTCCAGATGTTCCCTGGCCTGGCCGCGTGTGCAACTTCCTCCTCTCCTCCCCCAGCCGCCCTCTGGGGCTGCCGGCCACCCGCCTGGCATAAAGAAGGCTTTTATGTGGCAGGCTAGGCGGGGGCAGGGGGCAGAGGGGAGTGGGCAGGGTGATGCTGGGGGGCTGGGGGGGAGCAAGGTCCTTCTAAACTCAGCACCTCCACCTGAGATGCTGAGTGGGGCTCCCGCCCAAGTCCTCTGAGTCCTTGAAACTCATAAAAGCCCCCAGCTCCCACCCCAGCCCCCAGCCCTGTAGCCTGGCGCAGGGTCCTGTGACATTAGGTAGACACGCCTGGTATAGACAACAAAGACCTTCCCAGACTGCACCCCGACTCCCTTCTCTTAGACATACGTCTGCTTATACTGGTATACACACGTACACACAGGCGAAACGCACATCCATCTCGCCACATATTCACGTACTTCTCCCCCAGTGCCCACAGAAAAGCCAAACGTGGGGGGTGGGGAGTGGGGCTTCAAAGGCTTCCTAGAAAGTGGATCGAAAGATAATGGCATTTTTTTCCTCGAGCTGTTTTAAGCCCCCTCCTATGCAGCCCCTTCCACAGACATGGCCCACAGGCCCACGCCTGCAAACACGTGCCCACTTAGACTTGGTACACATATGTGCAGCTAACACCGATCGTAGTCACCCCACTGCACGGAGCACACACTCATTCATGCTGGCTGGCGGCCCAGACACGTGTGTGCACCCAAAAATGCATACTGAAAATGCAGTACCCAAAATGGCGCTGAAGCGTGTCCTGGAGCTTGCCTGTGTGTATACATGCGCACAATTGTGTACATGTGGCACACATCGACACACGTCCCCGGACTCGAGCTGGGGGCCTGATGGCTAACACACGGCTGGCTGGTGGGGGAGTGGGCTGAGCCAGCCCTTTGAAGACCCGAGGGGCTACTTGGCCCCTTCTTCCCTGACTCTGAGTCAGGAAATGAAGTCAGAGCCTTATCCAAAACAAGCCCTGCAGCCTAGCAGGCAGGCAGGGTCCCTGACTGGGGGTCACCCTGGCTGGCCAGTATGTGGGCTTGCTTGAGGAGGCTGGGGGGAGGGGGGTGCTCCAGGGCCCGCTCCTCTGCAGAGGGCATGGGAAGGACTTAGGCACCATGCCTATGGTGGCCTTCCTCCATGAGGGGCCTGGACTCAGGGGCAGGCTGGAGCACTCTTAGGGAGCGGGAGTGGCAGCAAGGAAGCCAGCTCACCTCCTGCCCCTCTCCACAGGAGAAGGAGAAGAAATACATGCTGTCCGTGGACAACCTGAAGCTGCGGGACGTGGAGAAGGGCTTCATGTCAAGCAAGCATATCTTTGCCCTCTTTAACACGGAGCAGAGGTGCCTTCAGCCAGTCACCCTCATGGAGTAGCCCTCGGGAAGGGATGGGACGGGGGACATGTAGCTGCAGGGAGGGCAGGAACCTGCCCCCGGCCCAGAATCGCCCATCATGTTGTGTTGCTGTCTTGCTCTGAACTACAAAGCCTGCAGAGTGCTCCCCACCCCGCTTTCTTCTGCAGCCCCTCATTCAGTGCCTGTGCTGTGTGAGGCAGTCTGCCAGGTCCTAAGGACAAAAAAGAGCCCAGGAGCCCCCTGGTTCCTAGCTCCTGGGGCTCAGAGTCCAGTGGGGCGGTAGTTAATGCCTGCCCTCTCACCTCCCCATCCAGGGCTGAGTCTACTGGGTCATCTCCTAGTCAGAGCTGAGAGTTTGATGCAGGCCACCTCTGGGAGTCCTCAGGGAACCTGGGGCCAGAGACCTAGGCCAGGGCCCGCACTGTCCTGCATCCTCAGTAAAAGGGAGGGCTCAGCCCCTTTCTAAGCATTCTACTGCTCATTTTCCTAACTCCCCCCCCCCATGAACCCTGGTGGCAGAGTAGTTATGGGTTGGGCTGCTAATCACAAGGTCAGCAGTTTGAAACTATCAGCCACTCTATGGGTGAAAGATGAGGCTTTCCATTCCCATGTAGCATTTCAGTCTCTTGGAGTCCCACAGGAGCAGGTCTGCCCTGTCCTGTAGGGTGACTCTGAGTCAGACTTGGCTCCGTGGCAGCAAGTTTGCTTGTTTTCCTCACAGTGACCCTAGGAGGCAGGGATGGTTATTAGAATCCAGGCACCTAGAAAGAGGCTTCCTCAGCGTCTTGGGTCAGACATGTGGGAAACAAACAAGCCGGGCCTGAACTCCAGGCCTGGTGACCCCGCCACCCAAGCATGCAAGTGTGCTCTGAGCCACTCAAGAGGATGGGCTTGCCCGTCTCCCCTCACCACCTGCCCATCTCCCAGGAACGTGTACAAGGATTATCGGCAGCTGGAACTGGCCTGTGAGACTCAGGAGGAGGTGGACAGCTGGAAGGCCTCCTTTCTGAGGGCTGGCGTGTACCCGGAGCGCGTTGGGGTGAGTGGCCGGGCGGCGAGGGTCAAAGCTAGCTGCTCATACAAAGGTCCCCTGGAGGTGCCGAGCCATGTGCCATGTCTCTGAGCCTCTGCTGGGCTGAGCAGTGTCAGGGGTCCCCAGCCCCACCTGCCCTGGTGTGAGGTTTTCCAATGCAGTTTTATGTGCCCTCAAAGGCGTTTCCTGCACCCTCTTCCCGTGGTGGTGGTTTCTTTGGACTGCCTTCTCCTGCAGCAGCGTGGCCCCTCTCACTGTGGCACTGTCTCCAGCTGGGAGGCAGTGCCCTGGCTTCACTCAGCCTCTCCCTCTTTCCTTGGTGTGTGTGTCTGCTTCGGCTGTGCTCACCCATCCTCTTGGTGGCGATGCTGGTGCTTTGTGGCCTTGGCGTGGGCCTCCCAGGACAAGGAGAAAGTGAGTGTGCCCTGCCCCTGCCTTCTGCCAGGCTTCTCCCAGCCCGGTGCTAGCCCCATCCTTAGAATCAGAGAGAAACCCAAGACACCATGGAGGGCTGCTTTGCTTATTCCAGATTAGAAAACAGAAGCCCGATTCTGGGCACTAATGTCACATCAAAGGAGCCCTGGTGGCCTGGTGGGTGAGGCTTTGCACGGCTAACTGCAAGGTCGGAAGTTCAAACCCACCAGTCAGTCCTCAGGAGAAAGGCGAGGCTGTCTGCTCCTGTACAGTTACCGCCTCCGGAGCCCTCCACAGGGTTCCCATGAATCGGAATGCAGTCCGTGGCCATGGGTCAAAGACAAAGGCTAAAGAAAGGGAGTCTGGGGGTTTTGAGAGACGGTGGGATGGGCGGAGTCCAGAGCCCCAGAGCATGTGAGGAGCCGGGTGGCTGTGTGGTCTGGCCAGGCCCTTCTCCTTTCTGTGCCTCAGGGTTCCTGGCACCCGTGGAGGCGCTGAGACCTGGGCCAGGGGCCAAAGCCTGGCAGGGGCCTTGTTAGGCTGGGTAGACTGGGCCACCCTGATGCCCTTCTGCTTCCGACGGCAGGCCAGTGAGACCGAAGAGAACGGCTCGGACAACTTCATGCACTCCATGGACCCACAGCTGGAGCGGCAGGTGGAGACCATTCGAAACCTGGTGGACTCGTACATGGCTATCGTCAACAAGACTGTGCGGGACCTCATGCCGAAGACCATCATGCACCTCATGATCAACAACGTGAGTGGCTCGCTGCATCGGGAGGGCTGCCCTTATGGCCCTGAGGCAGATGGCCAGTGCAGCCGGAGCGGCTGGCACGGGGGCCAGGTTGGGGGGGGAGGCCTGCGCCAGACCGGAGCTGTCCACTAAAAATGATGGCAGCTTCAGTGTTAATTTTACATTTTCTAGTAGTCACATCAAAAAAACCCACCAAAAAGCATAAAGAAACAAAACTCAAGGTCGTGATATGTTTCATTTAACTCAATATATCCAAAATACCAGTTTCAACATAGAAATGTAGACCCAATAGTTAAACAATTTGCGACCTTTTTAGGGAGGTGCTAAATTTTCCAAATCTGATTCGGTCCCTAAATTTTCATTGCAAAAACTTGATCTATATTTAGGTTTCCTGAAATTTACAGTTGAAAATGTAGATTCACATAGCCATGCTGTTCCAGACATAAATTTGGAAAAGTAATTTCTCTGATAAATGAATCGAGTTTCAGTCGTTAAATTTATATTCAAATTCAAACTCAGCACCTCGGTTGCATGAGCCACACCTCTGAGGCCAGAACTGTCAAGAGAGGAGAGGGGGCCAGAGGCAGGGGATCATAGTCCAGAACACTGGGCAAAGGCTGGAGGAAGGCATGGTCCAGAGTAGTGGGACAAGGTCTGGTGCGTGGTACAGCCTGTAAGCCCAGGCCTGGGAGAAAACACAGTTCTTATGCAGACAGCACATGCTGACCCCCGCGATCCACAGTCCCTGAGGAGGGAGCCCCCACCCAACATAGCCTCACATATATCTTCACCCAGGCCCCCTCCAAGGCTCTCACTTGGTCCAAAAACTCAAAACAAAACGCACTGCCATTTTATCAATGCCAACTCAGAGCGACCCTATAGGACAGGATAGAACTGCCCCTTGTGAGTTTCTGAGATTTTAACTCTCTTGTAACGGGAATAGATATAAAGCCCCATCTTTCTCCCAAGGAGCAGCTGGTGGTTTCAAACTGATGACCTTGCAGATCACAGCCCAACTCATGCTACACCATAACCACTACACCACCAGGGCGCCCTTCTTGGCCAGAGCATGCCCTTATCATAGGCAGCTCTACTTGACCCTGTCTCTGGCATCCCCTGGGAATTCCAGTGGGCCCCTTATACTACCAGTGGGCCTCTCAGGCTGGATGCGCTAGCCCAGAAAGGGGTCACTAAGGTGGAAGCAGTGAGAGATCTGCCAGAAAGAATCTAGAGGCAATCCCGTTCTCATTTTGCCCCAGGTTTGTGATGCACTTCAGGTTGATCCTCAGATACCAGGAGCCCCTCCACCCTCACCCTTCACTTAGGCCTCAGACATTTCCAGGCAACATATCCAATATCAGCATTCTCCACCATCACTGTGCATTTGAACCTGGGGAGCTGAACCTGGCCAAAATACCGATTCTCTCTCTCTTTCTCTCTCTCTCTCTCTCTCTCTCTCTCTCTCTCTCTCTCTCTCTCTCTCTCTCTCTCTCTCTCTCTCTCTCTCTCTCTCTCTCTCTCACACACACACACACACACACCACCCACCCCTACCCCCACCACCCTCACCCCCACCAGTCAGGAGTTCTGATTCAGTAGGTCTGGAAAGGTCCAGGAGCAAGACTCTTTTGAGAACTCCCAGACCTGTACAAAAAGCATGGCCCCAGGAGAAAGGGCAACTTTCTTGAAAACATGATTTTGCTGGAAATTCCTAGTGTGGCTGAGCAAATGAACGAGCCTGTCTGAATCTCTTATGGCCTCACATGTAAAGTATGAATCGCCGCGACCGCATCAGCTTCACAGGGTCAAGGGGCAAATGCATATAAAGTGCATAAAGGCACACTACCATCTGAATAATGAGCTAAAGAGACTCGCCCTGTGGAAGGAAACCACAGCTCAGCAGAGGTGGTGGTGATGCATTTGGGCTGTTGACTGCAGTCACCAAGTTGCAACCCACCAGCCTCTTCTGGGGAGAAAGACTGGGCTTTCTCGCCCCTAAAGAGTTGCAGTCTCAGAAACTCACAGGGGCAGTGCCGCCCTGTCCTTACAGGGTCACCATGCGTTTGGGTTTGGGTTTTGGTGCCAGAGTCGCAGAGGTGAGCCCAATCCGGTGTACGTTCAAACTTGTTGCTCGTTTCTCCAGGGTTCAGAAAACGTTCTGTTCTCATCTTCATTTGGGCCCAGTAGAGAGTGCTCCCTTGCCAAGGGAACAGCCCCCACCCCCATTTTAGCGGAGGAACCAAATAGGCAGGCGCCCTCGTGGCACCTCCTCCCAGATCTGTCACTTTTCCTCTCAGTCTTCCAAAATCTGAGAAAGGGGCGGCAGGGGTACATTTCGAGTTTGGGGCATGATGAAGCTGCTTATGAAACTCCAAATGCCCCCCAGGCTCGCAACAGAGAGCTAACAGGGCCCAGCGCCCCGTGCATAATGGCTCAAGCGTCAGGTCTCAGCCCCTGTCTCTCGCCCGCCCGCAGACCAAGGAGTTCATCTTCTCGGAGCTATTAGCCAACCTGTATTCGTGCGGGGACCAGAACACTCTGATGGAGGAGTCAGCCGAGCAGGCGCAGCGCCGCGACGAGATGCTGCGCATGTACCACGCACTGAAGGAGGCTCTGAGCATCATCGGCGACATCAACACGACCACCGTCAGCACGCCCATGCCCCCGCCTGTGGACGACTCCTGGCTGCAGGTGCAGAGCGTACCGACCGGACGCAGGTACCAGGGCCGGCCCCCACGGCCCCAAAGCCCCCAGCCCGGGGCCCGCGGGAGGAGGACCGGGACCGGGCAGTGGCGCGCCCGCGTCACCGGGGCGGCTCCCACCTGGAGCGAGGGGCGGGGTTTAGAGATGGGCGGGGCTTGATGCGGGGCGGGGCTTGCCGTGGAGCGCTGGCTGCGTAGCGGGGCGGGGCTCGGGTGTTGGCGCCGCTGGGGGCCGGGTGCAGCAGGGAGGAGCTTGCGTGCATGGGCGGGGCCAGCACTGGGCTGAGGGCGGGGTCTCTGACCAGGGCAGAACTATTCATCTCTCTCCTGTGCTTGTATCCTGCTCACTGTCACTCGCAGGTCGCCCACGTCCAGCCCCACGCCGCAGCGCCGAGCCCCCGCCGTGCCCCCAGCCCGGCCAGGGTCGCGGGGCCCTGCTCCTGGGCCTCCGCCTGCTGGGTCCACCCTGGGGGGGGCACCCCCCGTGCCCTCCAGGCCGGGGGCTTCCCCTGATCCTTTCGGCCCTCCCCCCCAGGTGCCCTCGCGCCCCAACCGCGCCCCACCCGGGGTCCCCAGGTGAGTAGGGGCTGGGTGCGGCGAGTGGCCGCCCGGCTAGACATAACTGGAAGGGTGCGGGGCGGTAGAGCCGACCTTGGATTCTAGGACATCACCCTGGCCACCAGAGCTGGCCCTCTGTCCAAGACCCTCGGATGGTGGGTGCCGGAGCCATGGGGTGTACGGCACAAGGCTGGCGGGACGTGGCCTGGCCCCCACAGAGCGCTGAGTCCCGGCGGCGGTCGTTCCTGGGGAGGGGCCCGTGGGGTCCGTCCCACTTGCCCCCTTCTTTCCAGCACTTGCATGGCGCTTCCCTCCTGTCTCCCTTCCACACGTGGATTCTTCCTTTTGCCTTCTCGCTTACCTCCCTTCTCCACTCCGCCCTCTACTCCTCTCCCAGCCCCTGGTGAGCCTAACAGGCTGGACCAGGACCTCTGGTTGTGTGCCGTCCCTCCACTTCCCCACAGGGCTCCCTTGATGGTCCCCAGGAACTTAAGCGAGGTGGTGGCTGTGTGACCAGTGAGCGAGGTGTGCAGTGTGTGTGTGGGCGTGCACACAGGTGTGTGAGTGGCACCCAGGCATGGGTAGAGCAGAGAGCCTCTGCAAAAGGGGTCTGGGAGCTTCCCCCTCCTACCTCCTGCCCTGCCTACCAAATTGGCAGGGGTGGGGGTAGGGATGGGTGATGGCTCCCCCATTCTCAGAGATTTCCAAGGAAAATGGCTCCACTACACCCTTTGATCCATGACCCCGTGAAGGAAATCCCCCACCAGTATCTAACTCTGTCTCAGTCTACCCTGTCCCCACCAGCCACGTTCTCTGAGGAAGAGCACGCCAGACCAATGGCATCCATTTACATTTGCAGAATTTTGCTGGGGTAGGAGGAAGTGGCAGAGGGAAATGTCTATCCGCCATAAATCCAGAGAAAAGCAGGGAGGAATATGCTCTCTGGTGATCTGATATCAGAAGCAAATGGGGGTGGGGATTGGGGAAGAAGAAGAAGCAGATGGGGTTGAGAAGCAGATGGCTTGGTTGGTCAGAGATGCTGGTTCACCTTAGGACTTGAGGCAAGTTGCTTTCCCTTCCAGGGCCTCAGGTTCCCTTCTACCAATGGCAGGGTTGCTGTGAGAACCAAGGGACACAGTGGCTCTAGGGATGCTGCATTAACTGCCAGTCTAGCCATAGGAGCACTTTGCTAACTGCCAACACAAATTCAGATCCTTCGGGGTATAAACCCCCAAAGCGAACTGCTTACCTCGTGCATTCTGACCCTATAGGACTATATAAAACTGCCCCTGTGAGTTTCCAAGAGTGTAAATATTTTTTAATCACTTTATTGGGGGCTCATACAACTCTTGTCACAATCAACACATACATCAATTGTGTAAAGCACATTTGTATATTCATTGCCCTCATCATTCTCAAAACATTTGCTCTCCACCTAAGCCCCTGGCATCAGCTCATTTTGCACCCTCCCTCTCTCATGAAACCTTGATAATTTATAAATTATTATTTTGTCATAACTTGCACCATCCAACATCTCTCTTCACCCACTTTTCTGTTGTCCATCCCCCAGGGAGGAGGTTATAGGTAGATTCCTGTAATCGGTTCCTCCTTTCCACCCTACCCTCCCCACCCTCCCATTATCATCACTCTTACTACTGGTCCTGAAGGGATCATCCATCCTGGATTCCCCATGTTTCCAGTTCCTATCTGTACCAGTGTACATCCTCTGGCCTAGGCAGATTTGTAAGGTAGAATTGGGATCATGATAGTGGGGCGGGGGGATGGAAGCATTTAGGAACTAGAGGGAAGTTGCATGTCTCATCATTACTACATCACACCCTGACTGGCTCATCTCCTCCCTGCGACCCTTCTGAAGGGGATGTCCAGTTGCCTACAGATGGGCTTTGGGTCCCCACTCCAAGTGTGTCAATCTTTATGGGAGCAGAAAACATTTCTTCCACAGAGCAGCTGGTAGTTTTGAACTGCTGGCCTTGCGGTTAGCAGCCCAACGCGTAAACCCACTATGCCACCAGGGTTCCATGAGGTGTGGTACAGGGCACGGTTATCATACGGTTCCTTCTCTTACTGGTCTTCTTAACATAGTTGGCCCAGCCTCTGCGAAGAGATCAGTCTGGGAGCACTTCTGAAAGGAAGTGAGCTCCACTCACTGCAGAGGGGGGTTGGTTGGGATGAGGGGCAGCTGGTGAGGCATCGGCAGGGCATCTGGGCAGGGTGCAGCAAAGGTTCAGCGTGGGTGCGTTGAGGAGAGCCGCTGGCCAGAGCAGAATACAGATCAAAGAGGAATCCAAGGTGGCGGCCTGGGAAAGGTGGGGTAGGTGGGAGACCCTTCAAAATCCCCAGAGAAGTGCTCCTTGGCACTAGGGAGCTGTGGAAGGGTCTTGGGCCGAGTAATGACAGCTGGAGCCCAAGGAAGCCAGCCCTGCCCCCTTTGGAGCACACCAGGCACGCACGAGTGTACAGGGAGCTGGTGCACATGGCTCTGTGTGCGGTGAGCTTCTGTGTTGTGACTCAGCCCTGCGCGTGCTTCCGTGTGCCGAGCGGCTGCATGCCCCGGATCTATGCTGCACGCGCCAGCCAGTGAGGGTGCAGGGCACCGGGGGTGGGGTGTATGCGTGCTGTTTGTGGGCATGTGTGTTAGCGTGTGCATGCAGGACGGTGAGGCCTCCCAGCATGTGTGCACGCCCAGGCGTGTGCGTGTGCGTGCCCCCGCCCACAGGCCTGCCCCATCCGTGCGTGTGAACTGCCATGTTGGTTTCGTGCTGTCTTTCAGAATCACTATCAGTGACCCCTGAGGAACGTCAGCTACGGTAGGTACAGCCTCTCCACCCGCTGCATGAAGTGTGTCTACCCTGCTGCACCAGCTCCACATGGGGCGCACACCTGGGTCTGCAGAGCCAGGCTCCCCCTCCCCCTTCTGCAACTCCAGACTTACTCTTTCCTCTTTCTGTCCTTGCTGCCAGCTGGCTCTCATCTCCCTCCCCAGCGAGCCTCGGGACTCAGTGCCGCTGCCCCAGACCTCTCGAGACAGGCTCTGTGTCCGAGCTGGTAGACATGTCTGCTCTCTGGAGCATCAGAGGCAGAGGGAGAGTTTATAGTGCAGGGCGAGGAGCTTGGAGGGGTCAGTATGAGACTGGACTCTGAGGCAGCCAAAGCTTCTCACCTTATCTTGAGGGGGGGCCTGGGAACCAAAGCCAAGGGGAGAGCAGAGATGGTTAGGGGCCCGCCTCCTACCGTGCAATCCACGCTGTGCTCTGAGATGAAGACTGTCACCCAATCCCCAAAGCATGGATTTGATAATGCGTCCTATTCCTCCACCCGCCTCCCAGGCCCGTAACACAACTCACAGGGGAGGCAGGGACAGCCAACCCCGCCCCGCCTGGCATTGGGTGCTGGTGGCAGTGTCCTTAGCCCTAGACACAAACGCCTAAGCCAGCTAGCGGGCTTCTGGACATTGGCCTTTTGCTCCTAGGGGTGACCTATAGTTTTCAGCCAAGGGGACAATGGTGTCCGCTGACCTAAGCCTTGCCCAGGGTAGGTCAGCTTCTCCCAGTACAGCCCAAGCGGGGCCACAAGACCCACCCAGTGAACCTGTCTGCCACTCTGCCTCGGCCCCTCACTCTCTTCTGCTCTTCCCCAGCAGGAAGGGTCCAGCCTCACCTACGCGACCTGCAGCCCCCCGACCAGCTGAGGCTCCCCTCTTAGACTTATAAGTCTGTGGCCACTGGCATCCAGCCCTCAAAGTCTCCCCCAAGGCCCCCCAGGCTTTCTGATCACCCAGAGGAGCCTCCAGTGCTCTGCCCATGTTCATGCCACCCTCCGGGTTCTCTGGTCTTTCTTAGAAGACGTGGTGGTCAGAGAAGAGGGGGTCAGCAGGAACCCAGTGGTGGTGGTACCTGTGTCCTGGTGTGGGTGCACTGCCTGGATGGTGTGTGAGACCAGTGTGTGTGGTAGTGGGGTGGCCACCCCAGACTCCCTATGAAGCTCTGGCCCCCGCCCATCTCCAGCCCCTCCCCTCCTTTCTCTGCTCCCCGCCACCCCCGTGCCACCTCTTCCCACCCCTGCCCTGGCCGCTCTTGCCTTACCAGTTTCCTCCACCCCCCCCTCTTTTCTCTTCCATCTCTTTTCTCTCCGCTTTCTCGCCAACTGCCAGCCGATCGGGTCAGGCAAGTCCATCCCGTCCTGAGAGCCCCAGGCCCCCCTTCGACCTCTAACCAGATTCCTCCCACTCCTCGGAGACTTACCTTTCCAAGCCTGCTTGGACGGCTCTTCTGTGACTTGACAGTGGCAACCCTCCCCCGGCCTCCTTCCACAACACCCCTCTTCCGTGACTAAGTCTGTTGTAGTGGTACGCCGACACACCCAGGCGTGACACTGGTGAAAACTTGTGCCCCTCTGTGATATCGCTCCTACCCTGGTCTATAAATATCTATAAATACTCATATATATACATATATACACATATATAGATCTATATGGCAGACACAGCCTTGCCTCACGTGTTGGAATTCAATCACTGTGCTGTCCTGTGGAGTCTTGTGGCCTACCCGGGAACACTATCATCACCTTGACACCCCCTTCCCAAGTGTTGGTCCACCTCCAGTGAGCCTCCCTGTGGACAGCCAGCTCCTCCCCTCCCGTCCCCCTCAGAGCATGGGGCTACTCTACCGGCAGCCGTGTGGTTCTCTGGCTGCCACCAGTCTTGCTGTCTCTTGGCTGAGAATAAAACCCATTTCTGGATGATGGAGAACAATGTGTCCTCTGCTGGCTTGTGTTCCCCTCGGAATTTGGGGGGGAGGGGGCAGCTGGAACGCTGGGGAGAGGGCTGGGGATGAGCTCTGCATCCCCAAGGCTGCTTTGAAAGCACCTGGAGTTGAGCCTCTGCTGCCATGTGAACTTCCCTCTGGCCACTGTGGGCGGGAAGTCAGCTTACAGGGCGGACGTGGGGCTTGGGCGGCCGCTTGGAAGGGGAGACAGGACAGTAGGTTACCAGGGGCAGGCAGGGGGACAGCCCTGGGGCAGGAAGAGGCAAAGACGGGCTTTTTCTGCCTCTCTTTCCTAGGATGAGATCCTTCTGTCTCAAATGTGGGCCTGTTGGCCATTATTAGACAGGACTGCCTCCTACAGCCTCCATGGCAGATCCTGGAAGTCCCCAGGCTTCACCCAGCTGCTTTCCAGGGGCCAGGCCTACAAGATCTCCCAACCATCTCCCTGAGCAGTCTTCAAATACACTGCCCTCTGCTGGTCAGACTGGCTCCCCAGCTCCGTCCTCCACACATCCCAGGACCCAAGACCTAGTAGTGGTGAAATATTTATTCCAGAATTTTAAAAAGCAAAATAATCAAGAGTTGAATACTAGAGCACTCAAACCCCATCCCCACTTCCTTCCTGTTATAAATAACTCTCCCCACACCCCAACTCTTAGACCCTCACTCCCGTTTTCCGAGCTCCCTCTTTACGACACAGGAGGCCTGTAGTCTTTGGAATATACACATACAATATATACATACACCACCACCCACCACCAGCCTCGCCCGTCCCTGGCTGGGGAGGTCGGAGAAGGTGTGCTCCAGGGTCCAGTGACCTGCCCTTTACATAGGTGCTTATAATGTGAGTGTCCCTTCAACTTGAAGGCCTCCTCCTTGTGTGAGTGGGATTCCCTGGTCCTCTTTTAATCAAAGGGGATCTCCTCCCTGGTGGCCTAGTGCTTAGGATTAAGCTGGTGCTCTCTCAAAGGGAAAGGCATCCAAAATTTGGGGGGGCAACTCATAGGGAACCTTTATTCAATGAAGGGGGCATCATCAAAATGAAGAGGGACTTACACCCCCAAATAGGCAAGTCCATACAGAGAGGCTGCAAATCAGTGTAGGAAAGATGGGGAATGACTAATGAGATTGGGGTGGCGGGCCCTGTTGGGAGTGAGCCAGGGGTTTCCAAAGGAGCCCCAAGAGCAGCTGCACCAAGCGGTGAAGTTAGAAATGCTGCTTTTATGCTGTGAATCCCACTCCACAGCAACACAATGATAGGGTGGGGTAGTTCACATGCTCCCCTCAACGAACGTCAAATCACCGCCAGACAGTCTGAAGGAATGCGCAGGACCCCTCTACTCAGGAAAGGGCGAGTCACTGGAACAGAAGGACCCGCAGACATCCTCTCTCAGGTGAGCCCCTCCGCCTCCAGGCCTCCCTCTGAATTTTGATGGAGATTCTGGGGAGTCCCTCAGTCTCAAAGCTATTCCTCCCTATTCTTTTCCAAGCCTTTCCCTTCGACCACGGTTGCTCCTTCCACACCTGCCCTTCTCCCTGCGCTGCCCTTTGCTGCGTGCTGGAGCTGCTGTCTTGGGATCTATAAAGCCAACTCACTGCCAGGGAGTCCATTGCGACATAGCCAGCCTACCGGGCAGGCTGCAACACTCTGAGTTCTTCCCTGGGAGCAGGAGAGAGCTTGTCTTGCTCCCTGCAGGGCAGCTGGGGGTTTCAAAGTGCTGACCTTGCAACCACCTCGGCACCAGGGCTCCTTCCTCCCTTGAGTCTCTGTTACACATTACATCTCTCTCGCTCTGTCTCTCTTGCTGAGTCATTCAATAGGGGTTTACTTCGCGTCCTGAGTCCATCTGGTCACTGTCACTCCAGACATCAATGTCACTCTGCTTATGGAGTCCATGGGGCAGGGGCCCGTCTGTCTGCTAAACGCCACCTTAAACGCTAGTCTGCGGATCACGTCGATGGAATACAATGCTCCCTCCTGGGGTGCTGCCTTCCACACGTCCTTGTCCTTTCCCTCACTGGCTAGTCAGTGCCACTCTTCCTTCTGGATGCGACTTTACAGAGACACCACTCTCGTTAGCCTTCCCTTCGCTTACTGAGTCTCCGGAACACAAGCCCTTCTGCACGTTAAATAAACTTTTATTTATACCCCGGATGGCGTGATGGAACAGAGAGCCCTTTTTCTAGATGTTACCATTATAAACATGTGGATTCCTTTTCTCAGAATATGTGTCTATCACTTCAAGTGTGTCACTAACGCCCCTACTCTTCAGTGATTCCTATGGATGTCCCCAAGCCCTCCCCTTTAAAAAAATTTTATTAAAAAAATTTTTTTTGCCCTCCCCTTAAATAGCTCCCAGGCCTCCCGACTTAAATAAACATATCCCTCCACCCACCAAGAGAGACCTTCGCCCCAGTTTCCAATAGAAATGCCTACACCCAGGTCTTGATATATTAGATATTTGCAACCCCACAAAGAAGGGACCCCCCAAAAAACAAAAAAACCCATTGAGTCAAGTGACTCAGACCCCGAGAGGGAGGCCTGCCTCATTTCCTTAACTTTCTTTGTTTTTAAATCTTTTGTTTTTCTTATTTTTACATTTTTTTGCTGTCTTTTTATTCCTTAACTTTCTTGAACTAATCACAGAGATAAGCGAGCCTGGCTATGGCCTCACGCTGGCATACCCGTCTCACTTCCTGTGTCATGTACACCCCAGCAAAGGAGGAAGGATGGGGTGGGGGCCAGGTGAGGGTGCTGTGGAAGGGGACAAGTCCCCGACCCCAGTGTAAGGCTTAGATCATTAAGACCTTAACCTCATCTCTTTCATCAGGACGATAAAAAAATGGAATACAGGGATTGTCACCCAGACTTGGGTGATCCTGTGGATACTGGATCTCCTTAAGCAGCTTCATGATCTGTTGTGCAGTAGAATTTTCTGAGGCTTCGTAGCCTGAGAAAGCCTCTCCCTGCAAGGGCTCCTCAGCCTCAGCCAGGCTGACTTCTTGATAGCCTGGGGAGAGAGGCAGGCCTTTGAGCAATGTGCACACATTCACCCCTGCTTCTGCCTGCCTCCCCCCTCCTCTCCCTTTCCCAGGTCACTACTCACCTGTGCCATAGGCCCCTCCAAGATCTAGGAATTCTGCTGTGCGTCCAGTAGCAACAGCCATCTTCTGGGATAAGGCCTGGTACTTCTGGTACCACTCGTTCCTCTCATTGACCAGTTGGAAGACCAGTTCTTGAAACTCTAGCATTTTTAACTGGAAGGAGAGGTGCTCAGCATGGCTACCCCCACCCCCGGCCTGGCCCCTCAGCCGCCCACAGAGACTCAGCAGAGGCCCCTACCTTCATCTCTTCCTTGTCTTGGGCCAGTCGGCTGATGTACTCCTCCTTAATGCGGTGCCGCTCCTTCAGCACCGCCCGCTGGCTCTGGTACAGGGCAATGTACTCACCTGGGAGAGGGAGGAGCGGGCAGGGGCCACAACTCAGAAGCTTGGGTTCCCTCGGACCCATCCTGCCCACACCCATGGCAGTCCCCTACTCACCAATAGTGTCAGTCTCTCCGGATAATTGCACACAGCGGTGCTCCAGCTGCTCCAGGCGCTCCTGCAAGTCTACCTTCTCTCTCATGACGACGGAAAAGCGCTCCTGGAACCCACACACAGGGTCAGGGGACAGCAGCGTCCTGCCCCCACCCGCTGGGCCAAGGCCAGGCGGCCTGGACTCACTCACTCACCTGTAGCTTCTCCATGGCTTCCTGCAGGTTCTGGTGGGTCTCCCCGGATGGGCTGTTCCCAGTCCCAGGGAGCGGGGCTTCCAAATGAGTCAATTGCTGGCAGCGCAACTCTTGATTTCTGAGTGCCTCCCTCAGCCGGGCCTGCTCTTTTTCTGCGCTGCTTAGAGCCGCTTTGAGGAAGGCCACCTGCAGGTAAGGCTTGTGGGTATGCACTTCCTGGCAGAGTGCTCAGGAGGACAACTGGGCAGGCTGGCAGGAGCAGCCCCAGGGCTCACATGTTCCTCCGAGGAGGGGCTGATCCCAGGGAGGTGCAGGGAACAGAAGTCAGAAGGCTGAGAGCAGGGGTGCGCAGAGGAGCTCACCTGGGCCTCTTTACTATCCATGTCTTCAGGGATGCTCTGTGCTGGTTCCGGAGCGCGCTCCTCCCTCCTGTGATCAGCCGGTGTGGCTCCTGTGGGGGCGCAGCCAGCGGGGACCCTCAGACCACCACCAAAGGGGGGGTGGATGGACCGGGGAATCTCTCTCACCGACTCACTGCCACCTTGGGCCAGCCCCCTCCAGGGCAGCGGTTCTCAACCTGTGGGTCGCGACCCCTTTGAGCTTGATTCATAACGGTAGCCACACAACAGTGATGAAGTAGAACGAAAAAGAATGTTACGGTTGGGGGTGACCAGGACATGAGGAACTGGATGAAAGGGTGCAGGCTTGGGGAAGGTGGAGAACCCCTGCCCAGGGAAAACGATCCCTTTCCCTAAAGGCCTCTTCTAGCTCCACTCTCCACACCAGGGGTTCTCCACCTTCCTCAAGCCTGCACCCTTCCATCCAGTTCCTCATGTCCTGGTGACACCTCAGCCATAACATTATTTTCATTGCTGCTTCATTTTGCTACCGGTGTGAATTGGGCAACCCCTGTGAAAGGGTAATGGGGCTGTGACCCACAGGTTGAGAACCGCTGCTCCAAGCGAAAAGTCCCCTCTCTCCTCAGCCTTCCTCCTCCGCTCCCTGAGGGACAGTGAGGCGCTTACCTTTTTCAAGCTGAGCCTTGGGGCTGGCCGGGGCCTGCAGCTGCAGGGTCTGTTGGCTGGCAGCTTCCGGGTGCTCCTAGAGGGTCAGGGAAGAGTATGAGAAAGGGCAGGGCTCACCAGGCCTCCACTCACATGGTTCTTTCTCAGCACTGGGCAGCTCCAGCACCCATGTCTCCTGCACCTCTTGGGAGATCACATCAGCCTCCATCGTATTCGGGGTGCCTTCATGCTGGGCCTGCAGCAGTAACTGCTTGCTCAGCTCCTCCTTCTCCTGGGCCAGTTGTTGATATAACACCACGTGCTGCTGGTAGGCGGTCACGTACTGCTGCAGATGGCTCATACACTGGTCTCGCTGCTCCTGCAGACCCTGAGCCTCTTGACTCTTGGCTTCCACCTGTGAGACACACAGGTGTGAGTAACCCAGAGCGAGCAGGGGCAGTAGCCTTCCTGCTCTCAGCTTCCAAGCCGAAACATGGGCAGGGGAAGGACAGTACAGTTCCTTCGGGGCAGGCATGTGGGGTTCTGTTGCCTGCCCAGGGCCTGCTTCCTTGTTCTACAGCCTAAGCGTTGGTCTCTCTTGCTTGCCCAGAGCGCCAGGCCTTCACGCAGCCTCACATCTCATAGCCTTCTTTCTCACCCTTGTAACTAAGCCACCGGCAGCCAGAAAAGTGGAGAGAGCCACCACCGGTCACGTTCAGAGTGTGCCTGACGCTTGGGCCTGCATTCTCTGAATTCTCTACGGCTCTCTCAAGAGGAGACTGCCAATCACCCTCGAAAGCAGCCAAGGGAGCTAAAACTGAAGCAAAGTGACGAGACTCCCGTGGACAAAAAGTCAAGTGTAGGCCTGAATCCAAGGAGCTGCTGTCATGCCACCATCTCTTGACCTGTAATTTGGGCCTCGGGGCCTCTAGCTAGTATGACGGCCTATGGCCTGGGGTTGCTGCCTCTAAGAGCCAGAGGGCAGAGATAATAGAAAGTCATGGATTCCGTGGGGTTCTGTGGTCACTTGTCCCATGGCCCTCCCCCACACTGCAGCAGCTGGCTGGCCTGGTCCTGGCTCCGCATTCTTCCTCCCCTAAGGCGGGGCCGTGGGTTACCGTCTGCTTCAGGTCACCCAGCTTCTCCTGAAGTTGGCTCAACTTCTTGTCCAGTTCCCTCTTGACATGCTGCTCCGACTGGAGAGAAGTAGTCAACTCCAGTTTCTCGTTAGTCTGCAGAGAGAGAGGCATCAGCGTCTCGGTTGGTAATCAGCAGCCAACTCACCTCCCAAAGCTCAGGCAGGGTGGACACAGCCCCGCCCCGCCCCCCACCAGCTGAGCAGGGCGCCCTGGCTCTTGGGATGTCATCGTGGGCACAGTTTCACTTGACGTCAACAGAGACCTCCTTTGACTGATGGGGAAGCAAAGGCCCAGGGGGTTAGGGACAAGGCACGGTGAGGAAGGCAGGCTACGCACCAATTTTATGAACCCGTCTTGCAATTCAGCCAGCTGCTCCTTGAGGTCATTGTTCTGGGTGAGGGTGATGTTGATGGTGGCTTGGTTGCTCTCCATGGTCTCCAGAATCTTGCTCCGATCTGCCTCCTGCTGGCGCCACAACTCCGCAATGCGCTCAAGCTCCCTCATCTGCTTCTCCTGCTCCCGACTCGCAAGGACCAGGTTTTCCTTCTCCTTCAGCTGCAACTCCAGTTGCGCTCTCTGCTCCGCTATCTTTGCGTGAAGTGTTTCAGTCTCTATTTGAAGCTGCTGTGCTTCCTCTAAGGCAGGCCCCGCAGGGCGGGCAGCTAAGAAAGGAAGCACACAGTAAGGGCTTCTTGCCTCTCTCAGCTCAAAAAGGCCTCTATTTGGTGCATGGTGCCTAGTCCAGTACCTCAGTCCCTCGCTAGTAACCACGCAGCTATACGATGGTCAGCCTTTCCAGCATTGAAGGAGAACTTTCCAACACGGTGCTCATTTTGAGGCCCCACGCAACGGTGACCGAGGCTCCTCCATGCCCCCCCTCCCCCCTGCAGATGGCCCCACGGACGGTCAACACCAAGTGACTGTCAACTCCAGGTACAGGCTGTTTTCTCCTTCACCATAAATACCCTGGGGTTTCTAAGCTCCCCTCACCAGCCCTCCTGCCACCAGTCCCGGCTCTCAGGCTTCAGCCCCAGCCCACCTATCTGCTTCTTGAGTTCAGCCAAGCTGGCCTCCAGCTCCTGCACTTGAATCACACTTTTGTTCTTCTCTTCTTTCAATGTCTGCACCTGCCCGAGCACAGGGTGGAAGAGCACATGACAAGGGGCTGGCAGAGACTGGACCCCTGATCCTGGCTCCCACGTGCCCCTCTACAAGGGAACTCACATACCCTGACTCCCTCCACCTCACCAAACAACACCCCAGCCGGCTACCATATGCCTCCTGGGCCCTCGCAGCAGAGGGACTTCGGTTATGGATACTGTGGCACTGTTAGCTCATCCACTGCATTAGGTGCAGAATCGGAGAAACCGGGCACGAGGCAGAGGTGGTGATGGCAGCGCTGTACTGCCAGCACCATTGGGGGCAAATCTACAACTACTCCAAAGGAAGACCGTCTATAGACACAGACACAGCGCCCTCTGGCTGCGCACCAGAGACAGTGCCTTGGTTCCCATCTCAGAGTTCAGCAAATAGAGCCTCGCAAGATGAAGGGGCGGGGGTGGGGGGGTGGGGGGGTGAAGAGTCAGACCTCACCTGCTCTGACAGTTGCTGCATATTCTGTTGCCACACAGCGCTCTCGTTTGTCAAAGTCTCAAGGTAATGATCTCTGTCTTTCTGCAGCAGCTTAACAGTCCCCTTGAGCTGCAAGAAGGGGCACAGAAGTTTGGCGGCAGGGGGTGGGGATGGGGGTCGGGGTGGGGCAGCCACTGGTCCTCACCTGCTCCCAACCACCTGGGGCCACCGAGGGTCCTCCTCCCCGGATTTCCCTCTTCAAGGTCTCACCTGTTCCCTTTCTTTCTCCAGCTGTTCTTTATCTGACTGGAGCTGTTGGATCACCTTGTTGACATCAACACTGGTGTACTGGATGGAGAAAGTGGTGTCAGATGGGGAGGCCAGGCAGAGAAAGGCGGCTCCTCCATCTCTTCCTGGGGGAGAGCCAATGGCAGGGCCACAACAAGGGTCCAAATTCCCCAGCATCTGGTTGGCGGGGAGGGCGAGGCTGGCTAGCTCTGGCCCTAGAGGGCGAGCCCTGGAGCTCCCAGGCGCTCACCTGCTGGATCAGTAGCTCCGACATCTCAATCCTCTTCTTCATGTCCTCCACCTCAAGCTGAAGGCTTGTCTTCTCTTTCATCAGAAGGTCAACTCGCTCTATCAGTTCTGAGTTGTGCTGGGCTAGGTCTTCATTTTTAGCACTGAGGCCGGTGCGAGCAGACAGAGCAAAGGCAGAGTGAAGGGCAGGAAGGAGCGCTTTCACTGCTCGACCCTCAACAGCGGCATTGGGAGGGTCACATGCGGTGTCTGCGGCCACGGCAGGCATCTGGTACCATGGAACCAGAGCCTGGCTCTGCCTCATGTCCCACCCACTCCCCCAGGCCTGTCATCCCACCCTCTAGTCCACCCCATCCTACCTCAGTTTGAGTGACTGCAGTCTGAGGTTATCTTGTTCCTGGGTTAACATCTTGTTACTCTGGAAGACACAGGAAGTTCAGAGCCAGAGTTGGCGGGCAGGTGGGCCACACCTGCTGGTAGCCCTAGTAACAGTCACTGCACCACATCTGGATCCCACTTTGCCTTTTTTCACGCTCTCCCAAAGCGATTCTGAGCCCATGAGGTCCTTGCTTATTTTCACTAAGCACTCAGTAAGGATGGACGGGGCAGCTCAAGAGAGCTTGGCTCTGCAGTAGGTTCACAGCGGCCCAGAGAGGCCAGGGCATATTGCTGCTCCTACGGATGATGAGCATCCTCACTACTCTGCAGGGCAGGCATCCAGAGTGCTCTCGTCGGCACCAGCACCTCTCTAACACCTCACCAGCACAACCCCAGCTGATCCAAGGAGGACTTTCTATCACTGGCTCCGTTGACAAACAAAGTTACTAGTGTCCAGATCACACCGGCAGGCTGGGGTGTGACAGGCCTGCTCTGTCTGCCTCTATTACCCGGGTTTCCCCTAGGGCTGGGAGCAGAGGGATGGCATGTTTGTCATTTAAACTTTTTGTTCATTTCTGGAAACAGATATACATGCATCAGGTTCAGAAGGCAGCCGGTGGAGAGATGGACCGTCTTCCAGCCATCTCATGCCTCTTCCCATACAATCTTCAGAAATATCGTGTGTGTCGCTCTTTCTCACGCACGCGCATGCGAGCCTTCCCCACCCACAACAAGCAAGCACACACTAAAGCCAGTGCAGTGTTCTGTACCCTCAGAGCCCAAGCACTGCACCCCCATACCACTCTGGATGCAATGTTTGCTCAGTGACAGCACCTCCCCCAACTCAGCCCCGGGCAGTGCTCCCCACCCGCATCCTCAGGCTGGTACTAACAGCCCAAGGAGGAACGCAGCAAGAATGCCCCATGGTGCGCCCTGGGCAGGTGGGCTCACCTTGTTGGCTTGCTGGTGCTGCTCGGAGACAGTGGAGAGTGCGCGCTCCAGGTCTCCCATGCGCTGCCGGCAAGTCCTCAGATGGTAGCGAGCCTCCTCGAGCTCCCCTGGAATGAGAGGAAGACGGAGAAGGGGGCCCAGATGGAGAAGACCCTTGGAGGCCTGACGGGGAGGGGGAATGGGGGCTGCCCTGGGTTCCCACCTTCTTTCCTTTTGACGGCATTCTGGGTGTGGTACAAGGCTGAATAAAGGTCACCCTTCTCTTGAACCAATATTCCTATAGTCTGTATATGAACCTGGGAAAGACAGACCAAGCAGGTCTTTAGAGGCAGCGGCCTGGTTTCTACAAGGTCTGAGAGGATGCCGCCCAACATCCTCACCTCCAGTTGTTGCCTGAGAGCAACGTGCTCCTTCATCATCTTCTGTTCATACTCTTTTTTATCCTGCAGGGCAAGGGAGAAAGCACCCCTAACTGAGAGGCGTCCAAGACAGACTGGTAAAGTGCATACCACAAGCCTGATGCCAGCGCCAAAGACCAGGGGCCGTGTGTGTGCACAGGGGCAGGGGAGGCAGAGGAGGGAGCCCTTCCTCTCCTGCCCCTTCGAGTGGGCTACAGAGCCCGAGGCCGTCCCCGCACCCTTCAGCAGCGTGTTGCGCAAACCGCATTACCTTCTCCCATTGGTCCATGATGTCCTGGTTTTGTTGCTTCTGTGGGCAGAAACAAAAGCCAAGTGACTCCTTCACGTCTGACCCCAGACCCAGGAGGAAGGGGGCTAGGGGTCAGAAAGGAGCCCTAAAGGAATGGTTCTCAGCCCTGGCACTGACCGGGTCTCTTCCAGTCCCCGACCAGAGAGAACATGGGTCTTTCTCATGGTCATGGCGTCTGGGAAAGGCTACTCTCCCACCAGCTTGTGATTGCGAAGAGAGCGGTCACTCAACACTGTCTACGGAGCACACACTGCAGACCAGGTGCCCTTCCCAACGGGAGGGGCAGGGGAAGAGAAAGAAGCCACGGCTCCCTAATCACTGACGTGCACATTCCAGAACACATGTAACGCTCTCTTTCCTAAGGTGGAAGAGACCTTGGACACCATCTAGCTCCACCTACATGGGAAACGGCAAGCCAGGGAGGAGCGGTGACTTGTCCAAGGCTGAACAAGAGGGCAAATTAGGGGACGGGTCAGCAGGGGTCCTGTCAAACAGGGGTCCTGACACCAGGCAGGTTAGTGCTTCCAAGGAGAGGCAAAGAGGGGCGCCCCGGGTGGGGTGCCTGGAGGAGAGAGAGTGGGATAGAACGGGAGTCGAGAGAAGCAGCCTGCTGTGCACTCCGCACTCTGGGCTCCACAGCTGAGCCGGAGGCCCCTGGCAACCCGAGTGTCCCCTGGTGCCAGGGACTCCCCATCCCCTTTCTTCTGAGCCCCAAAGAGGCATTGGAGCCCAAGACTGGCAGTATGGAATCAGAGACCCCACTAGACTCTTACCAGTTCCTCTATGTTGTTACTGAGCTGTTTGTTTGTAAAATTACTGGACTCCAACGCATTACAAAGTTCTTGGTACCGGTTCTGAGGCACATGCAGAAAGGAGGAGTCGGAGGAGGGTTGAGGGAAGAGGTAGAGAGAGTAATCATTAGGGTTGAGGGGGGTGGGGTTAATCAGCTGTCTCAGGTGACAGGGAGCACCCAGCCCCCGTTGGAAGAAGAGTGGACAGGGGCTGGCACCGTTCAGAGGTGCTTACCTCCAGCTCTTTCATGCTGGATATTGTGAAGCCTTGTCCGCTGACATAGGACGACTAGAGGAGAAAGGAGAGTTCACTTAGAGATGCTCGCGGACCCCCCTACCTGTCTAAGCCAGAGGTGCCCAAACCAAGTTCAGAACAAGTGACTCCGAGGCCCCCAGGCAATGAAACCCTTTTGCAGTACAGCCTGTAATTCCAGATAATGGGCAGGTGTCTGCTCTTGCAGCCCACCCTGGATCGCTCCAGTGCCGGCCCTCACCCCAACTGAGGCACCGGGTGGCCCACTTAGGGAAGCACTGCTCTGAGCCTGCCCACGCCCGCCTGCTTGCATCTCTGCCCCAATGGCATGCTTGTCTCTTCTGACTCGCCACCCAACTTCTTAATAGCCCTGGCATCCATGTTTCCTGGTTCTTAACTCTATCCCACTCCCACCATGAAGCAGCTGTCATCCTGAACTTTCTGCAGCAAGAACGAATGGCGGCACCCAGCTTGTGGTTCAACTGCTTCCAAAGAGGCGGCTCTGGAAGAAGCGACTTGCCAAACATTCCCCAGCAGAACGGCCGGCCCCCAGACCACTCAACCACACGCTGTAGCCTGACCCCACTCATTGACGGGCAGTTTTCCTTTCTTGCTCCCCATGCCCAGGCCCCAGGTTCTGAGGTACCTCAGATATGAGGCCATTGAGGTGTTCCGAAATCTGACGCAGGCTCTCAGTAGATGACAAAGGCCTGGGGGAGGAGACACAGAGGGTTGGGGGAAAGGTCACGTGACTGGGAATGAGAGGGCAGGGGCATGCTCCAACGCCCTCAGCAAGGGGACTGCTGCCCCACGGGGGACACTCACAGCTTTTCATCCATGGATTTGGTACCATTGTTTAGATTCTGTTTGGGAAAAAACACACAGAAGAGCCATTCAATTTCTGGTGAGCGCTGCCCAGCAGCAGGTGAGCCAAGCTCCTTCCCAAGCACATCTGCCTCCCCCAACCTCAGTCTTGGTGTCTCCCACCCCCACCCCCACCCTGAACCCCGGGCCTCAGGAAGAACTCTGGGCTCTTGGAACCAAGCTAGCTGAAAAGCAGAAAATCCAAAGTCGGTCCTTTGAGCAGGGGGCTGAGGGTGAGCATACAGTGGGCCAACAGGTAATGGGGGCCAGGGGCACAAACCTGGGGCGTCGTGTCCTGGTCTGAAGGCATGAGTGTCGAGTCCTGGTTTGGAGTCAGTACGAGAGTATGACTAGAATCCGAGCTGGAAAGACTGCTGGTGTCACTGTCAGGTGACATGGCATCGTGAGCAGGGTGCCCAGATGACGCAGCTACAGCTCTAGGCTTCTGTCTGGATGGATTGCTGTCATCACTACCAGGTGATGCAGCAGCATTAGCAGGTTGTACGGAAGGAGTGGTGGTGTGATCTCGGGGTACCTGTCGCAGAGCAGAGCACGGGGTCAGGAGGCCATGCAGGGGAGAAGGCATGTCACCCCCATGGATGAACACAGAGGTACAAAGCGGGGAGGGCAGGCGTTGCTGCAGACAGAGTGACAGCCCCACATGCTGGGAGCCACTGTGGAGTGTGGATGTGGCTGAACCACGCCACTCGCCAACATTCTGGACAGCCACCACTCAAAAGCAGCAGCTGCACACGGCAAGAAGATGCTCAACTGGAAGCTTCTTTCTGCTCTCTGGAGGTTAAAAGAAAATACACCATAGCCGCCACATGGTCATGATCCCCACTCCCACCTTCCAGTTCCAGAAACATCTATCCAACCCAGAAACAGCCTCAGAAGCCAAAAGGGGAAACTGCCCACTGACTCGTGTCATCCTGGAGGACGTGAGGGTTCTTCTTTCCCGTGAACAGCACTTAGAGAAGACCAATCCTAGGATTTAGGACTAGGAGCTGTGAGAAGCCTCTCCCTCTCTTCCCTACCCAGACCCACTTGCTTGACCAGAGCTCCAGCCCAATCTCAGGCCTAAAATGCCGTGCAAGCCTCTAGGCTCCAGAGATCTCCTGATAGCCAAAGGGGCAGGTGGACATGAAGGGGAAAGATGGCTGACAAGCTGCAGCCTGACGAGGGAAGTACGGTAGGGAGCTAGCGCCTGGCCACGGCTGGAGCTGGGGAGCAAGAGGCCCTAGCTCTCTCAGGAGAGAGGCCTGCCTGTTTGCTCGACTGTATGGCTCTGGGTTCTGAAAAGGCAAGTCTGTTTCCCTGCTCAGAGTGACTGCTACAGAGCCTGGGAACCTGAGGATGAGCCCAATTGTCTTTGCTGTGACCTCTGACCCTGGGACTGCCAGCTTCTATGACTGAGTCCAATAAGCAATAACAAGAACTCAGCAGTTGCCTAGGCATGAGATTAAATCAATTCCCCCTAACTTTTTCCAGTTTTTCCATGTACCTTCCACATTTACATAACTTTCAAGGGTTGTTTTGCGAAACAACTTACTCCCCACCCCCTGACCTCGGTGGTTTTAAGTCTTATAACTAAGTATTAAGTAGGAAAAAAAGTGTTTCCTCCTCTTCAGAATGCACCGTCTTAAATTTCTTCTCCCACCACATCCCCCATTTGTGGACATCTCTGTGGTGGTCAGGATTCCCCAGCACAGGCCCCAGGGAAACAGGTACTGATGGAGAAGTTTCAAAGCAGCCAAAGCCAGACGCAGGACTCTTCAGTTCCCAAGGACAGGAAAACTCGAGCACAGAAGCCCCAGCGACTGGAGCACCCTAATATTTTCCTGAGGAGAAAACAGGCGCTTAAGACCCACTAAGCATGGGTCACTGACTGAGCGAAAGCAAGACCCAGTTTTAGGAAGCCTGTAGGCCTGTGCCCACCTCACTGTGACATGCCGCCGCTCCTCAGAGGCCACAGTGTCAGTTCCAGCATTTTGACTAGTGACAGAAATCAACGATCTTTCTAAGGCTGGCCTGGATCCCTAGCAGAGTCTGGCCTGGCACCGGCCTGATTCTGGCTTAGCAGAAGTCTCCTAAGCAAGTTGGCCAGGGAGGAATTGCCAACATCACATCTGGAGGAGCTTGTCTCCTCGTCCTGGGCACTTGCAGCTCTCTGCCTTCCTCTATGAGCGCAGACGGCTGTACCCTACCTGTTCACCCCTCTGCCTGAAATCCCCCACTTACCACATGGTACCCACCACTAAACAAGCTGGCTTCGAGCCCATTCAAAGCCCTCCGCTGGGCTTTTTAAACATCACTGCATTCTCTTAGAATTTCAGAAGAGGCGGCCTGCCCCCACCATCGTGGACTTTCTCCAGCCTCCAGACTCTCAAGACCCCAGGGCACATGCGTGTGCGGCTGGGTTTTAACTGATCAGCAGAGGCAGAATGTCCTGCTCCCTCATCTGTTTAGTTAAAAGTCCTTTCCTCTGGGGGAAGGAGGGGACACACACAGACAGACAAGCATGGTGCTTGCACTGTGAAGGCAAACTCGTGTGCCCATCTTATGTCATCTACTCACTTTAGAAAGAATTAAGCTCATCTTAAAAAAAAAAATGCTTCTCCAGAGTCTACCAGTTTCCTTTGGAACTAGAGGCGGGAGGGCAGGATCCAAAGATTCGTGTTTGGTCTTTCTGCTCTTCCAGCCTGAAAGCACTCAGCTGGAGGCTTGAAAAGTCCAAACCCCACTTTCTCTGCTCTGGAAGTTGTTCCCCCATTACTTTGAACCTTCAAGATTGCATCTCACCCCCTCCAAGATGACAAAAGATGTGGGTCTAAGGTAAATTACAATACAAAACCATCATCAACCAAGCAGGCGAAAAGCGGACATAAATAGGCCAGAGTTATGACGACAGCAACATAAAATATGCCAGAAGCAAAGCAGCAGCGAAGCAGAAAGTCGCAGGGGCGTGCACAGCGTGGAGAGCGTGCAGGCAGAGAGATCTTGGCACGGCCTCACCTTCCACTTGTCCAATGGGGATAGTGCTACCCCATTGGAGCGGTTAAGGTCGGATACCAGCACCTTCAGAATGTCCTCAATCTACAGGAGGCGAAAGGAAACACAAGGGCAAGGGGAAGAGAGAGAGAACTGGCTTAGGAAGAGGCAAACAACTCCGAGGAGGAGGAGGAAGAGGAGAGTGGGATGTTGAAGACTCTCCGGGAGGGCTGTAACACCACAGCCTGCGTCACCCTGCTCGACAGCCAGAGGCAGGAGTCGATGTGAAAGAGCAGAAAGGCCCACTGAGACGTGGTCAAGGCCCACTGAGGGGTCAGCTAAAGAATGGAGCTCTTTGGTGAATTTGCTCATTGGGCCCTCCTCTCCTTGGGTCTGTGCTGCCGGGGATGAATCTGGCAGGTCTGCAGATCCCCGGCTCTGTTTTAAAAACCGGACCTTTGAGGAGAGATTCCACTGTACAAGGGGGATGGCGGGGAACAGAGACTTTCAAAGACACTAATCTGGTCCCACAAGTATCATCATCTTACTACAGATGAGAAAACTGAGGCCCAGGGGAGAAAGCCATTGTTTCCCAGTCCACCAGGCAAGCTGGTGGCAAGCTGACTCAGAAGCCACATCCTTTCGTCTTAGTGCCGGGCACTCTGCAGCACACCCTGGGGCCCTTTGCGCACTTCCTAAAGGGAGAGCCTCACGGCCAGAGGCTTTTCTCTTGGCTTGGCGTCCCCTTGTGGCTGGGGATGAAGAACATAGAGCATTAAGTCAAATAGCAACTATCACGTATGGAATGTTGGCTCTGTACTAGCCCCTATATGAAAAGATTTACATAACACAATTCTACTCTTACTTTACAGATGTGGAAAGAGGGGCCCAAGGAGTTTAAAGCGTTTTCCCCAAATCACACCCCTAGCAGCGGGAGTAGAATTCAGAGCCCGAAGTTTTAACTAGTAAGTGACATTTCCCTCTCCCAACATCCTAACCACCACCCATTTGCTTTAGCGCCTCTACCCGCCATGGGCCAAGCCGGCAGGGACTCACCTCCTCGGATGAGCTACTGTCCCCAGAAGATGTTGATTTAGGGCTAGCTCCATTTTTAATTTTCCGTGTCTTTTTCTTTGATGGTTCCTCAACAGGAATTCTACCTGTTCTGATCTGATACTCCCGTAACTGCGGGAAAGACAAGCAGGCATGCTTCTGTGACTGAGAAGCCCCTGTGCGTATATCCTACGTCACAGTTTATGACAAGCCCTCTGATGTCATGCTGCCAGCAACCCGACACGGTGCTGTTAATTTGCCTTTCGTGACGGAAAACATTGATTCAAAAAAGGTTGATGTGACAGATGACATGGCTTTAAAAAAAAGTTTTGTTTTGTTTTTTTTTGAAAGGCAATCACGAAATGTTAACCCAGTCTTCTCACTCCAACTCTAAGCTCTGGTGTTTTGGGTGTGATTCCATAGCTTCCATGGGGCAAAACCAGCGGTAGAGTTGGGAAAGTAAGCATGACACGAGCAAAAGTAGTAAACATCAAATGAACGAGAATTGTGTACACCAGGACTTACACATCGTGTCTCCTGGCAGAAGTCCGCAACGCACTCCGGGTGTGTGCAAAGTGGACGGGGCAGCTCCAGCTTCGTGTCAGGGTTACAAAGGTATGCAAATAGCGTCCCTGAGTGCATTCACATGAAGCGGGTTTTTCTTTTCGCGCCAGAGAATCACAAAACACTGATGCTTAAAAAAACCCGGATGCTGCAGAAACATGTATCAGTTTGTTCTGAGGCTTTTCATACCCGAAGCCCTCTTGCGAGCACCCTAAGCAGATGATGATTTAGGAAAGCTTCGAAGGTATGACGTTCACTTTCCTGGGACCTCTCCGACTTCTACAGAAGCAGATTTCACTCCCAAGAACCCAGAATCCTCCGCCCCAAGGAATCCGAATGTAAGATGGTGAATGGGGGCAAGGTGGGTAGGGGGAATCTCTGAGGATAGAAACCTGGGAGGAAAACCAAACCAAGCCCTTCTCTCCATTGTCCCCCAGTGATGTGTAAACATCTCCAATTTCTGGTGAAGGGTGGGTTTTTGACACTGTCACTGCCTACGGATATGGGAGCCTGAAACCTCTCGGTCTCAGGTCACCCTTCAAACTATAAACATGCTCCCCACTCGTGAAACCAGACAGGTGACACTAGGGAACTGACTGGGTCTGAAGATCAAAGGCCAGGCCCTTGGCAGTAAAGAACGTCAGAGGGGGATTATGACATAACTACATTCCATCTCTCCTTAGCAACGGAGTTGTGGCTCTTGGGTGGGGGGCAAGGGGGTAGGGGGTGGGAAAGCGGGGGTGGGGGTGGGGGGCTGAATAGGACCTAGACCAAAGTCCCAAGAGACCAGGAGCCCAAGGAGGCTTGGTTCAGGGTGGGAGGAGACCAGGCATACGTGTCGGGGGCGGAAACTTGGGGGTCACCGACCCAAAGTCTTCTCGGGGCGACAAGCAAGAAGAGTATGGGCTGGGCAGCCGAGGGGGCAGGACTGAGAGGGCTGGAGAACCGAACCCCGGGGGACTCTGCGCGTCTCAGGGGCATCACAAACTTGGCCATGGAACAATAGTTGGTGGGGGTCTCGGGGTGCGCTGAGGAGCCGGCATTTGAAGTGTTTTAAGATGTCAGGAGACGAGGTCGAAGCCCGACCACCCCCACCCAGAGATCACCACCCCAAAGTCACCGGGCAGGGACCAGCGAGGGCAGGGGCTGGGCAGCCGAGGGGGCAGGACTGAGAGGGCTGGAGAACCGAACCCCGGGGGACTCTGCGCGTCTCAGGGGCATCACAAACTTGGCCATGGAACAATAGTTGGTGGGGGTCTCGGGGTGCGCTGAGGAGCCGGCATTTGAAGTGTTTTAAGATGTCAGGAGACGAGGTCGAAGCCCGACCACCCCCACCCAGAGATCACCACCCCAAAGTCACCCGGCAGGGACCAGCGAGGGCAGGGGCTGGGCAGCCGAGGGGGCGGGACTGGCCGAGAGGACGGGAGAGACACCCCGAGAGGGCTCCGAGGGTGTCCCCTGTGTCGCGGGGACAGCCCAGCCTCGGAGGCACCGTGCAGTGGTCGGTGGGCTCTCTGGCAGGGCGAGGAAGCCGGGACTCGAGAGCGTTTTTACCTTTTTTCTGGCTCTGGCCAATCTCATTTCTCGGGTCTCTTCCGACATCGCCTCTTGGGGCGGGGAAAAACGGGGCCACATCACTAGTTCCGGCAGCAGTAAGCTAGTGCTTCCGGCAGCCACGGACTAGTTTAGCAACTGATCCAAGAAACAAGCAGCTGGAACTACAGCCGTGGGTGGGGCTAAGCGCTCCCAGCTGATTGGCTAGTTACAGAGACGTCATAGAGGGCATGGTTGAGACGTAACAGGGGACGTGGCCAGGCTACCCCACGCCGGGGGGGAGGAGAAAGCCTGCCTGGAGGCTGCGCGCGCAGCCTCTGGCCCCGCCCACTTATCGGGGAAACCCGGGATGGGGCGTGGTTTCCCTTCAGAGTGCGCGCGCAACACATGCTGCAACTTGTTGGGGCCGCCTCCTGGTTTTGTCTTGGTTCCTCCCCTGGGCGCTGCCATGTTGCCGACCCCACCAAAACGGGGGCCTGGGACCCCGGGGCTCAGGAGGTGGGCGAGGAGCCCTTTTTCTGACTCCACATTCCAACTCGGCCCAGACTTGCTTGTCCCCACAAAAATGGCCGGCTCCACCACAGAACACCTTCAGTTCAGACCCCCCACTCCCCTCCAAACGTTTGCGTTCTCGAGCTCGGGCCCGCGCTCCCGAGGGTCTATCTCCACCGCGCCCGCCCCAGCTGGTCCTGAGCGTTCCAACGCCCCAACTGCTGCTCCCCATCCCACCCTTCGCCCCCAGAGCCCCTCAGGCCCAGCCCGGCTTCTCTCGGGTTCCTCCACAGGTCTCAGCCCGGACTCTCCAGAAGTTGCCGCGGGGCCTTCCGATCCCCTGTGAGTACTGCTGCTGCCCGACCCACCCTGCTCTCCCCTGGGCCCTGCAAGCCGCCTGGGGGCTGCTCCCCATCCCCGACGGCGGCGTGGGCCCGCCCTCGGCCCCCCTCAAAGTCTTCCCCCAACTAAGAAACTTCAGGTCATTGCCAAGCCCCTGCCCTCCCCCCGCAGTCCACCCAGTTTAGTGAAAAGCCTGTGGCAATCCCATCCTCTGCCTGATACCCCAACCCCACCCCGTAATGCCCTCCCTCACCCAGACGTCCCTGTAAACAGACCCAGGCCTCTCCAGTCCTCATCCTAATAACCCTTTCCGTTGTTTCTCTGGGGAACGACTTGTACAACGGGGACGCCTTCCTTCCCTCACCCTTCACCCTACCCTGGGTTTCCTCAAAGACTCGCTGTTCCTTTGGGGTTTGTTTGTTTTATTTAAAGATCATTTCATTGGAGGCTCTTACAGCTCTTATAACAATCTATACAGCAAATGAATGCATGCATGGATTGTGATAAGAGTTGTACGAGCCCCCAATAAAATGATTTAAAAAACCAGAAACAATCCATACATCAATTGCACCAAGCCTATTTGTACATATGTTGCCATCATTCATTTCTAGATGTTTACTTTCCATTGAGCCCTTGGGATCAGCTCCTCCTTTTTTTCCTTCCGCCCCACTCCCACCCTCTTGACCCCGTGATGAATTATAAATTATCATTTTCATACACCGACCGCTGTCCCCCCTGGAGGGGGTGTTGTGTGATTGTGTCCATCATGTAAGCAACTGCCAGCGTGCTGGTAGGACGCCTTGCTCCTGGGGTACTTTGCTGGGGGATATGTTGGTATTGCTTTCTCTCAGAGAAATTAGGAAGCCTATGTTTTCTCTGGGATTCCTTGTCAGCATGGTGTCTTGATTCATTCTGATTCATCTGATTCACTCCTTCCCCCACCCCCACCCTTTTTTTTTAAATTTTCACAAATCTTTACTCAGCTTCTTTTTTTTTTCTTTACTCAGCTACTTGACCTACATCATCTTGTTGAATCTGGCCAGCAACCATTGAGGCAGGTCCTGTTATCACCCTCTTTTTCCAAGTGAGAATTCTTGAAGCCAGTTCAGTCCAGAGCCTGAGGTCTGGTCCCCTCTGCTCTCTCTCTCTCTCTCTCTCGCTCTCGCTCTCGCTCTCGCTCTCGCTCTCGCTCTCGCTCTCGCTGTCTCTCTGTCTCAGCCTCTTTGATGAAGGTTCACCTTGGTCTCCTTGCCTTCCTCTTTTCCTGCTTGCCTGCCTGCTCCTACTTTTTGCTCTGCAGCCCTGGCCTCTCTTTGGACATGTATAGCCACCTACGGGGGAGGGGGGGCAGCGGGGGGATAGCTCTGCCATCCAGCTCACCAACTCTGAAAACATACTCGACCTCTTAACCAGAACCAGAAGCCAGCATCCTCTCTCGCCAGCCGGATGCCCATCAGTGGCACCGTGCTCTCAGAGTGGTCTGTCTCACCACACACTCCTACCATTCCACCCCACTGAAACCGCGCGCACACACACCACCACCACCACCACCACCACCCCTCCTCCTCCTCTCTCTGGATTCCTTTGGCCAAGCTACTGCCTACTCATCTTTCAGGGTTCAGCTTCTCTGAGAAGCCTTCCCTTTCCACTCCCCTAGGACCCAGTACTTCTTTGAACTTTTCACACCAGAATGAAGGGGGTCTGGTCAGTTCATGGGTTTTGTGTTGGGCTGCTAACCACAAGGTTAGGAGTTCAAACCCACCAGCCCCTCTTCAGGGGGGAAAAAAGATGAGGCTTTCTACTCCATTATGATCTTGGAAACCCACAGGGGTAAGTTCTGCTCTGCCCTTTAGGGTCACTGTGAGTTTGAGTTGAGAATTAGCTCATTAGTTAAAATTTTACCCTTTTTTATGTGTTTGAAACGCACTTGTATGTCACTAAAGAATCCAAGTTGACTTTGGTTTTACTTTTCCTCCTTTACAACCACTTGACCCAATGTTTAGATCCGAAGGGTAAGGAATCCGGGAATTTCTAAGGTTGTAAGCCTTCACTCTTTCTCATTTTTTAAAAAAATTTAACTTTATTTATTTTGGTTTTTTAAAGAAAACCATATTCTGTGTCATTACACAGCCCTTCTCACCAAATCAAATCAGTCATGACCCCCATAAATGTGAGGGGGGGTGGTTTTTTTATTCCTCCCTCCCTCCCTCCATAAGTTCCTGTCCTTCCCCCGCCCCTACCCCACCCCTGGCCTCCTTAACTTCAGTCTTAACCTTTGATATGAAAACCAATTTTCCTTTTTCTTTCCTTATAATAATGATATCACTAAATATTTATAAGATTGACTAACTTCACTAAGCATATTGTTCTCTAGTTTTGTGGTGTGTGACAGAGCTGTCACTTTGTTTATTGCTACATAGAATATGCCCTTGTATGAATGTGCCAGTTTGTTTATCCACGCTTTTACCAGCAGAGTTTTCCATTGCTTCCGTCCTCTTGCTAGTATAGAAATGGCTGCAATAAACATGGGTGTGCATAGGTCTGTTTTTTATTTTTTCAGGGTAGATAGCCGGTGGAGAGATTGCAGGATCATAAGGTCCTTGTGTTTGCCATCCTGATTGCCATTGTCTTTCTGCAGTCCCACCAGCAGTGGATGAGCATTCCAATCTCGCACATCCTCTCCGGAATTTATTATTTTGTTTTTGGTTTCATTTTGAAGAGTGTTGGTGTGAGGTGGCATCCTTTAGTTGTTTCAGTTTGTTCTTGTTATTGTTAGTGAACATGAACACGGCATATGGTTGTTGGACACATGGATGTCATCTCTAGTAAACTGTCTGTTCATGTCTTGTGTCCATTTTTTGATTGGGTTATTTGTATTTTTCTAAGTTGTAGTATTGTACAGCTACCAAGATTTTTTTTATTACCTTGACTATGGGTAATAAGTTTTAAAGTGGGAGTGAAAGGCCACCTAGTTTGTTTTTTAACCATGTCTTATTTATCCTGACTTTCTTTCTTTTCTACATAAAGTTGGTGATTCGTTTTCCCATTTCTTTGAAGAACTGTGCTGGGATTGGATCAAATTGTATCTATAAAGTGTTTTTGATAAAATGGATATTTTCTCTACATTTAGTCTGCCATCCAGGAGCATGGCTGGCTTGTATTTGTGTCTCTTGTAGCTCACTCACTCTTTCATTTGACAAAGATTGAGTGCCTATTCTGTGTCATGGGAGAAAGATGAGGCTTTCTGCTCCCATAGTTACCATTTCCAAACCCCCCAGGGGAAGTTCTCGGTTGTCCTGTAAGGTTGCTATGGAGTCAGAATTGACTCACAGCAGTGATACTGTGTGTCAGGTGCTGTTGTCACACTGAAATCAGCAGTAAATGAAACAGGGGCCCACCCTTTACAGAGTTTACACATCAGTGAGGCAGGCAGTGGAAATGATAGAGAAATGCAGATCAGGTCGTGACAAAACAAAACCCACTGCCCCTCAAGTCCATTCCAGCTCATGCAACCGCAAAAGGCAAGGCCAAGCCACCCCACGGGGTTTCCAAGGCTGGAATCTTCAGGGAACAGACGTTCCCACCTTGTCCTGCTGAACAGCTGGTGGGTTTTAACTGCCAAGCTTTTGCTTTGTGTCTGAACCCTTTACCCACTGTCGCCAGGGCTCTGCAGGTTGTCCTGAAAACGATTAGGAATGGTGGCAAAGGGCTGGGGAGTGATGGAGGTGGCCCTATTTTAGACAGCGTTGGTCAGGGAAGGCCTTTCTGATAAGATGGCATGTGACCAGAACATAATAAAATACGGAGCTCAGTGGAGGAAGAGCCGAGACGCGGCTACACGTTCCATGACCTTCACATCCTTATTTCTAAGAGGAATGGTAACTAGTCTATTTCTTTAGGTACTTGTCATATTGAATAAGATGTTTGTTCCTATTTTAATAAGTATACCTTTGTGAACCCACCGGTTCAACACTGGTCTCAGTATGTTTTGAAGCAGGACTGTCCGTTGTGCTCTGTAATAATGGACAGGTAATTATGAAGTTAAAAGTTCCCTGTGAGGGCCTTCCGGCTCGTCTGCCCTCTGTCAGCAATAGGAAGAGGGGGGCCAGTGCTGGAGGGAGAGAGCCCTTGAGTAGCCCCTGAAGTGCTGCTGTCAGACGGCTTCAGACAGCAAAACTGGAGCCAACTCTACAGCTGCACAGGCTCCCGAGGTGATGCCTACATACAAGAATCTTACCCATAAGAATCACCTGGGGAGCCTGTGAAGCTGTAGCTTCGGGCTCATCACATCTAGGTTGGAAACTGGCTTGATGTCTTCTCCCTAGCTGGGAGCCTGTCCCCATGCTTGGCACATAGTGCTCACTCATTCTTGATTAAAAGCCACTGACCTAAGAACAGGCACCAACTCACCTGTCTCCTGGGACCTCCTTGTGCATCCTGTGCAGACCGTTCACCCCACATGGATTTCCTGGCGATCAGCCTGTGCCAGTCAGTAGCTTTTGCAGGCTTGGAGAGGTGGGAAGGACCACGGTGAGTTGTAGGCCCAGGAAAGTTTGTTGTTAACTCATAATATTATAAACCCAGCGACATAGCCAGTGTGAGAGCAGAACCCACAGAGGTGTCCTGAAGCAGTCTCGAGCGTCAGACAGGCAGCTAGAGTGGGCCTATTAGGATGGGGTTCGGCTGGGAGTAAAAGATAACCCCACATACTCGTGGGGTGACCAGTCATGAGCAACCCAGGCCTCAATCTTTTTCTGTCACTTCTCAACATGTAGCTTTTAACTTATCGTTCAAGATAGCTATTCCACTCCAACCTGAACCCTACGTGCCAGAAAGGCGGATAGGCCAGGGAAAGCATGCTCTCCCGGTTGAAGAGACTGCATGTATTGTTTCTGATTATCTTTCCCTTGCTGGGACTTAGTCATGGGCCCACACCCAGTTCGGAGGGAGGCTGGAAAATGTAGCATTTTGAGGGGGAAGGTGCTTCCTACTACCAATAAGAAGGAAAGAAGACTTAAGGGACAGCTTTGCAGGCTCGGCGTTGTAGATCATTGTGGTCCGTTCAGCTAGTGACTTTCTCTGCTACTCAGCGGCCATCTCCCAAGTCTGGCCAGGCTGATGGGGCCTCTGAAGATCCTCAGCAGCTTGACATTCAGAAACTGAAGGAGAAGAGGGACATGCTGGACCAGGAGATCTCCCAGTTCAGAGCTGAGTATGTTGTATCGGGTTCCTTGACATGGTTAGGGTAACTTTCAATTGGTGCCCCGTAACTGAAACTGAGTCATAGGCGTTTGGCGGAAAACAAGGCTATGCCGCTGCATGGAGAGTATGTGGGTGGCCTCTCAGACAGGGAGGCTGACAGGCCTGGGAGGGGTGGGGCCTCAAACCAGAACTCCAGCACAAGGTAGAGACTTGGCAGTCTTCGAACTGACACTTCACATTTGAAGGGATCTGATTAGTCAGCTTGGATCGCATGCCCTCTCTGAGCCACTCAGCTATGATGAGAGCTACATTGACCAGTGCTGCTTAAGGGTACAGGGAGCATTTGCTAGGAGTGAGGGGTAAGCAGATACCCCTGTCCTACGTCAGTAAGTCCCCTGGGGGCAGGGTCTTTCTGTCACCACTCTAGTCCCCAGTGCCAAGCACCCAGTAGGTTGGACCTTGTTAGACAGATGCTTGTTATGTCTGAGCCTTTGGTCATCGTTCTGCTTTCTGAAGGAGCCTCTCCCTTTTGCTTCCCCAGAGGCTACAGTGTGGATGAACTGCAGGACCACATCTCCCAGCTCCATGAGTACAATGACATCAAGGATGTGGGCCAGATGCTGCTGGGCAAACTCGGTGAGCAGCAGGGCTCCAGAGGCCCAGCCTGGGCCTGGCGTGAGTCCCCGCATCCCAGGTGGTGACTAGCTCTTACCCCCGTGCCTTTCTATGTGCGCACACATGTGCACATTCGTGCGCGCACACAACGCCCCCACCCTTCTCAGCTGCCCCAGTCTCTACACAGGACAGTCCTATGAGGCACAAAGTGGTATTTGAACACATGTCTCACTGGGCAGGGGGGCCAGGCACACTGTCCACCCAACTGGGAGGGAAGGAAACGTGTGGTCAGCCTCCTGAAAACCTCTCGCTCCGTCCCACTCGGCCTCAGACCGGTGGGCACCCGAATGTTAGTGCAGTGATCTGCACAGCTGCTGCACGCGTGTCAGCAGTCGTTCCAGAAATGCCTGCCTGCAGCCGGGACTGGGTCCTCAAGTTGGAGGAAACAAGGAGGGAAGGGAGTAGGAGCGAAGAGTAGCTAGTAGTTAAGAACATGAGCTCTGTGGTTAGAACCCAGCTTGAGACCTCTCACTGCCAGGTCGCATGACCTGGAGCAGCCACCTGTGCCTTCCCGTGTATGCAGGGAGTAGTCATTGAGGATGCCAGGCTCTCGACAGGGCTGGGGCCACTTAGGTTTTGGTGGTGGGAGTCGGGGTGTAGATGACCAATAAGTAAATGAGCACCTGAAAATTAATGACGAGTGTGTTCTGTGCTTTGGAAGGCCATAACGGGCAGAAATGGAGGTAGGCTTGAACAGGGTGCCCAGCAATTGGTGAGACACAGTGGTCAGGGAAGGGCTCTGAGGAGAGCTCTTCCCATGGGGTGGGAGGGCCGGTGGAAAAGGAGACTAGCCGCGGAAGCAGCGGCACGGCCTGTGGCTCTGAATGGGTCAGAGGTTGGCACACAGGCATGCTGAGAGTCCAGGGTTGTCGCAGGGATGGGACGAGAGCCCGCTCCACATTAGGCAGATGACTCCCACTGTCCAGTGGGAAGAAAGGCTCGCAGGAGCTACCTTTCACTCCCCTGAAAAATGCAGTCAGGGCAGAGGCAGCCCTTTGGTCAAGTGCTGAGAAGCGTGCATGGCACACGTAGGCACTCAGCCATGGGCAGGCCAGGACAGCCCTATAAGAGGGGAGGTAGCAAGGAAGTTACCTGAGCCAACGAGAGAAGGAAGAAGGTTCAGGTGTGAGCACTAACTTGAGGCCACAAGTGTTGGTCGTGGGTTAGGACAGCGACAGTGCGGACAGGGCTTGGGCCCAATCCCTCCCATTTGCTCCCACCAAAAAGCCTGTCTACTTTCAGCTGTGATCCGAGGCGTCGCCACCAAAGAGCTATATCCGGAATTTGATCTGGACGTGAATGACTGAGCAGAGGGTGCTGAGTCCTTGCCCATGACCAGCTGGGATGGGCAGATGTGACTGAACAGCAGTGAGCCATCCAGGACCCCTGCAGGGCTTCCAGAGTGAAAATGTCAGAAGCCAAGGCCAAGTTGGGAGGGAAGCCGGGAGGAAGGGGGGGTACAGGCATGCATCCTATTTATAAATAAATGTTTACGTGATCGATCTTGGTACCTGTACATTCATTCCCTCTCCTTACTGGCAAGTCCTTAGACTTCCTCAGGAGCAAGAGAACCCACTTTGTCATATGTCAGGTGTGCATGTGCCGGGCCCTGTGCCTGAACTAAAAGGGGAGCAAAATTGGTAAACCCTACTTGCATTGTGAACTGCATCGTGAGAAGAATCAGATCCCTAAAGTGTGGGGTGGATCCAGTCCTCCCCTTCCCCCTGCTGTCCTCGTGGTGAGCCTCCCAGTGGCTCCCCTCGCAACTCCACGCAGAGCTGGGGCCGCACCCCGAGTTAGATGGACCCGGGCCCGGTGAGCCGGTGCTCCAACAAATACCCCAGCAGGCTGCCTCCAAAGAACACATTTCTTTGGCACTGTTTTGGTGGCCAGTCACCCACACACATTCGGGTTGCCAGCCCTAGGGAAGGGCTTCCCCATCTCTTTGTCTCAACTTCTCTAACTTTCTGCGCCGTGTTCCTCCTTGGGGACCTCCGCATGGCCTGTGCCCCCATTAGCCATTGTATCTCTGTGCCTAATCTGCTTTTTTTAATTGCTTTATTAGGGGATCATAAAACTCTATCATAATCCATACATACATTAATTGTGTAAAGCACATTTGTACATTCGTTGCCCTCATCATTCTCAAAACATCCGCTCTCCACCCAAGGGCCTGTCATCAGCTCCTCATTTTTTTCCCACCCTCCCTGCTTACGCCTCCCTCATGAACCCTTGATAATTTATAAATTATTATTTCGTCATATCTTGCACTGTCTGATGTCTCCTTCACCCACTTTTCTGTTGTCCATCCCGCAGGGAGGAGGTTATAGGTAGACCCTTGTATTTGGTTCCCCTTTTCCACCCCACCCTCCGTCCACCCTCCTGGTATCGCCACTCTCACCACTGGTCCTGAAGGGATCATCTCTCCTGGATTCCCTGTGTTTCCAGTTCCTATCTGTACCAGTGTACATCCTCTGGTCTAGCCAGATTTGTAAAATAGAATTGGGATAATGATAGTTGGGGGGCGGGAAGGAAGCATTTAGGAAGTAGAGAAAAGTTGTATGTTTCATTGGTGCTACATCACACCCTGACTGGCTCGTCTCCTCCCCAAGACCCTTCTGTAAGGGATGTCCAGTGGCCTACAGATGGGCTTTGGGTCTCCACACTGCACTCTCCACTCATTCACAATGATAAGATGTTTTGTTTTAATGATGCCTGACACCCCATCCCTTCAACACCTTGTGATCGCACAGGCTGGTGTGCTTCTTCCATGTGGGCTTTGTTGCTTCTGAGCTAGATGGCTGCTTGTTTATCTTCAAGCCTTTTAAGAACCCAGATGCTATATATTTTGATAGCCGGGCACCATCAGCTTTCTTACCACATTTGCTTATGTACCCATTTGTCTTCAGTGATCATATCAGGGAGGTGAGCACACGATGATATGATTTTTTGTACTTTGGTGCCTGATAACTGATTCCTTCGGCACCTCATGATCACATAAGCTGACGTGGTTATTCCATGTGGGATTTGTTGCTTCTGAGATAGATGGCCGCTTGTTTACCTTCGAGCCTTTAAGACCCCAGATGCTATATCTTTTGATAGCCAGGCACCATCAGCTTTCTTCACCACATTTGCTTATGTGCCTGCTTTGTCTTCAGCGATTGTGTTGAAGGTAGCATCATGGAATGCCAGTTTATTTTATTTTTTGGAATGCCAGTTTAATAGAACAAAGTATTCATGCATTGAGGGAGTACTTGAGTGGAGACCCAATGTCCATCTGCTACCTTAATACTAAACCTATAAATATATGCACATAGAGCTATTTCTCCAGCCTAATCTGCTTTTTTATACTTCAAAAGCCCTTGGGTTCACACAGCCAAGGTAGCCAAAACAGCCTGGTACGGGACGGCAAAAGATAGGTAGACTGATGGAACAGAAAGAACCCAGAACTACAGACAACTGATCTTTGACAAAGTGCTGAAATATGAAATGGAGAAGAGACAGCCTCATCCACACGTGGTGCTGACCACGTTGGAAATCCATTGATAGAGAATGAAACAGGACCCATACCCCACTCCATAAAATAAAAAAGAATTTAAGGTGGACTAAAGATCTAAATGCAGTATCTAACCAGATTAAACCACTGGCAAATCTCCTCTTGCAACAGGCTAGAGTCTCTGGCAGAGAAACAGTAACAGCCTTACCATCAGGCAGAGACCATAATCTTGAGTATGCTGGATCGAACTGGGGACTGGGCCAGTTGACCTCCTTATAGAGCCAACCTGAATTTGTTCTAGGTATAAGAATCTCTTCCTTGTTCCATGACAACAGTTTCTTCCCTGAGACAACAGACAGTGTAAGACATGAAATAACAACAATAATATATAATTGATCAAGGGTTCAGGGTGGGGGGCGTGGAGTAAGGGGAAAAAAAGAGGAGCTGATACCAAGGGCTCCAGTAGAAAACATGTTTTGGAAATGTTGATGGCAACATATGTACAAGTGTGCTTAATACAATTGAATGATGGATTGTAATAAAGATTTGTACGAGCCCCAATAAAATGATTAATAGAAAATAAAAAGTTTCTTCCCTGATTTTTAAAATATTGATGGGGGTCTTTCTTACTCATTATTTGTATTTTTGTCTTTATAATATTTTATATGTACCACTTTATTTTGATTTTGGTTTTTGTTTCTGTTGGGTCTCCCAGTGTGTGAAGCCCAGCAGGGGCATGCACAGAGGTACTAACTGATACAGGGTTTATGGGGGGATGCAGGGGTGGGGATGGGAGACAGGGAGGTAAAGGGATGTCAGGAGTAAACCATGAAGGCAGGAGGGAGAAGGGTGCACTCGAATTGACTGTGGTTACACACTCATTTTAAAGGCCAATGGGGGATGGGTTGGGGGAATGTTCTAAAATTGTGGTAATTGTATAATTCTTGATAGGATTTAATGATTGAATTATTGTATGATATGTGCATTCAGTGCCAATAAAACTGTTGGGGAAAATATCTAAATGCAAACCCTAGAACTATAGAGATCATCAGTGACCCCTGAAAACCAACCCCCATGCTCAATGTAAATAGCTCAATCAATTAAGAACCCAAGGTGCACAAAGGAGCAACTCCTGGAGCCCGGCTCTGCAGGTGGACCGTGCTCGGTAAACTCTTCATATCAAAGTGCCTTAATCCTATGCCAGTGGGTAAATTATTGTTGTAAGTCATTTTATTGGCTCTTACAGCTCTTATCACAATCCATACATCCATTGTGTCAAGCACATTTGTATACATGTTGCCATCATTTCCAAAACATTTTCTTTCCTCTTGAGCCCTTGGTGTAAGCTCCTCCTTTTTTTCCTCCCTGTCCTACCCTCCCACCCTCATGAACCCTTGATAAATTAATTATAGGTTATTATTTTCATATCTTACATCATCTGTCTCCCGTCACCAGTGTTTGTTGTTCATCCTGGGGGGGGGGGTTATACGTCAACCATGGTGATCAGTTCTCCATTTCTCCCCTCACCTTTCCTCTACCCTCCTGGTATTGCAACTCCCATTATTGTTCCTGAGAGCTTTGTCTGTCCTGGGTTCCCTGTGTTTCCAGCTCTTATCTATACCAGTGTACATGCTCTGGTCTAGCCGGATTTATAAGGTAGAACTGGGGTCATGATAGTGGGGGAGGAGGAAGCATTCAAAAACTAGAGGAATGGTTTATGTGTTGGTGCTACACTACACCGACTGGCTCGTCTCCTCCCCGAGACCCTTCTGTAAGGGGACCTCCAATTGCCTACAGATGGGCTTTGAGTTTCCACTCTGCATGCCGTCTACTCGTTCACATCAGTATGATTGTTTTGGGTCTTCCAATGCCTGATACCTGATCCCATGGACACTTCATGATCACACAGGCTGGTGTGCTTCTGACATGTGGGGTCTGTTGCTTCCCAGCTAGATGGCTGCCTGTTTATCTTCAAGCCTTTTAGACGCCAGATACTTTTTTTTTTTTGCTATATATTTCAATAGCTGGGCACCAGCAGCTTTCTTCACCACATTTGCTTATGCACATATTTTGTCTTCAGCGATTGTGCACAGAAGGTGAGCATCACAGAATGCCAGGTTATTAGAACAACGTGTTCTTGCATTGAGGGAGTACTTAAGTAGAGGTCTGTCTGCTACCTTAATACTTAAAAAATATATGTACATAGATCTGTGTCCCTATCATTATATATAAATGTGTTTATATCTCTATAAATGTCCTTTGCCTCCTAGTTCCGTCCTGTATTTCCTTTTACTCTCCTCTCGTGATCATGTTTGCCCTCATTCAGCTTTCCTCTCGCTACATTGCACTTGCTCAGACCCCACTGTACAGTCTATGCTCCCCTCACCATCGATTTTGGATCACTTATTCCCTTGTCCCTGGGTTGGTTGGCTCCCTACTTTCCCCCCCCCCCATCTCCCATGTCCCCCAGAACAGTTTGTCCCATTGTTTTCTCCTCTGGATTGTTTACCATGCCTATCTTATACAGATAGACATTAGGGGGTGGGGGGAAGCCTATAAATAGTTTCAGGTCTATTTGTTTCAGGTCTATATGCTGACCCTTATGTATGTCTTCTGACCGAGGCTGATGAGGTGCCAAGCCCTGCCCTAGAAGTCTGTTTTGGGGTTTCTCAGAGGCTTCATTGCTTTGCTCCCCTTGCTGCTGTTGCACCCCCTACGTGTTTCGCTCATGTGTGGAGGGAGGGGTGCCAGGGCACAATTCCCACAGCCAGTAGACAAGTTATTAATGTGATCAATGCCACCGCCTTATGCCCCAGGGGGGATGATTGACAATGTTTTTCTGTTTTGCTTTTGTTCTTGATGGGTTTTTTCTTTGTCATAATATGACTGCCAAAATAAACCAGAGCTGTTCATAACCCAGGGATGGGCTGGTATACCTCCATTCTTGGTTGTTGCTTCGCCACACTGAAAGAATTCACAGGGCAGAAGCACTTTTGTAAATCCAAGTGATTTTTATGAGGGGAAGGAAAGTTTGAGGTACTGTAAGATCTCTCTGGGGATAGAGTCACCCCTCCCTCGGTCCTTGGCTCCGCGTGAGAAAGAATTCACGCCGAAACCTGGCTCCGGATCCAAGTGAGTTTAATGAGAGAAGAAGTTTCAGGTTTTACGCGGCACCCATAGGATTCCTCCCAACCATGCAGCCTGGCAGAGACTGCTTGGAGTCACGCAAAGATCTCTCCCAAGTTCTCTCCCCAGTTCCCCTCTCTCTCTCCCCCTGGCTCCTGCCTTTTCAAGGATTCCAGGGGGAGGCGTGGTGGACGACCCCAGATCAACCCCATTGGCTGAATTGCAATCACCTGGCCCCGGTGGGCCGATCCAGGTTTAACACCCACCCATGGCCACCGTGGGAAAACCTAGGCCTGTGAGCATGTGCAGTGCGTTGCCCTTTGTTCTCGTGCTTGGCTCTCTTGGGCATGCTTCAATGGACATCCCATCCCTGCCTATCTGCCTAACAGTATTAGTCTCAGGAAATCCACATTATTTAGGGAAAGTGCACAGGCCGCATGGGGGTGGGGGGACTTGGGAAAGTTCTCGCCTGAACATGGCCATTTCAGGGAATGGAAGTAGCTTGCAGAGCCATGAGCAGGGAATCCCAAGGGAGTGAGTGGGCCTTGAGTGGCACACAGGCACCAGGAAGGGAGGGGGGGGCATTTCGCCCTCCACTGGCAGAGCACACTGGGGAACAGGAAAGGAGAGAGAAGGGAGAAAAAAGTGTGGGGGAGCTGGGCCTTCCTGTGGCCGGTTTTTATCCCCACTGGCTGGGGAGGTGTGGGTGAAGGTATTGGCTGACCACAGAGTTTAGGAACACCTGTGTGATGTCATATTGCTGGTGCCTAAGGTGGTTGTGCCCAGGTGTACCTCCCACCTGGGCCTAGGTGACTTGGGTCTGAGCTTGCTCAGTTCTGGATTTTCCCATAGGCATCTAATTAGTGTGCCTGATTCTTCCAGCCTCGTTATCGTGGCCCTGCCAGCTGATTTCAGGTTTCACTAGGGCAGGTATTTGGGAAGATAACCCCCTTTCTCCCTCATCTAGCGACCTGTCAGATGGCTTCTGGACTCCCACAGATTCTAACCCCAATCCAAGGATAGTTCGTTCTTATAACATGAGCCTGCTCTATACTGGCCTTCATGACGAGATCGCTTTTGGTAAGGTGCTGCAGCAATGTGTGGGGAAGAAAGCAGATAGTGCCCAGCTACCAACTGAACACCGTCCGAGTTCTTAAAAGCTTATATTCAAACAAACGTGAGGCACATCAACTAAGTTCACACGGATGAGGCACACCAGCCTGTGTGATCCAAAGATGACAAAAACAAAATCCAAATGTGATGAAGAGAAAAGACTCAGAGCTGAAGTTGTGAGCACTCCATTTTCAGAAGGCTATGGAGGAGTGGGAGCCCAAACCCATACCCTGAGTATCTGTTAGGTAGCAGGATAGGGGGTTGTTCCTCTCCATGCCTAGGAGGTTGGGAGCCCATAAAGGCTAAAGGGAATGCACCAATTCAGGCCCCGAGCCAGGGGGAGCGGTACACCTGGATTGGCCCAATCTAGGCCAGGTGGGCTTAAATCAGCCAATGAGGTCAACCACGCTTCCCAACCACAGGCCCCAAAAGGCTGGAACCTGAAGACCACCACACTCTTTCCCAGCTGCTCTTTTGCCTTCCGTTCGGTCGGGCCGAGGTTCTGCTCAGCCGGGCTGCAGTGTCTCTCTGTCTCTCTCTGTCTCTCGCTGTCTCTCTCTTCTTTCTTTTATAAAAACCCACTTGGCTTGGATCACAAACTAGGCTTCAGCATGAATTCTTTCTTGTGTGAAGCCAAAGACAAAGGTATTTCTCACCTGAGAAATCTAACACATCTAGTCAGATGAAGCCTCTGGCAGATCCCTTCTAGCCACAGGCGAGGGACACGACAGCTTTACCCTCAGAGATGACTGTAAACTTGCTTATGGTGGATCAAACTGTTAGAGAGCCGAATAGGGACGAAGGGGGATGGTCTCCTCAGATGCCTGCAGAGGGTCACAAAGAAGAAATCAGGCACCTGTTAGACACCTATGGAAAGATCCATACTGAGCATGCTCAGACATGCCCTCGGCCCAGGTAAAACCAATGCCTTAGACACACCCACTTTAGGTACATCCCACAGGTGGGCCTAAGGTCGGCCAATGGAATTGGCCAACACTTTCATCTACGCCTCCCCCAGCCAGAGGGGAGGATAGAATAAAGGCAGGGAGCACAGCCCTGTCTGCTTCCTTGGCACTCCCTCTCGGCCTGCTGACAATCTATCTTTTTACCTTGCCCTTGCTGAGGGGCATGCTGTAAGTAAGGAGAACTTTCAGAGCGCGGTGCTGCCCTGCATGCCTCCTCAGGGCCTGCTCCAGGCCTAGTAGGGGCCCACATGCCCTGGTCTCTGGGCCTCTTGGTCCGGGGTAGTCCCCTGTTCGGCACCTGTGAGGGTTCTTTTCCACGTGGTTTCATGCCCAGTTGTGAACCTCAGTGCACACTTTCCAGAAACAGCATGTGCCTTTTTGAGACTGTGAAACCTGAAACCTTTCCTGTCCTTCATAAAAACTCACTTGGATTACAAAACGTGCTAAAGTGTGAATTCTTTCCGTGTGCACAGCAAAGAACCGATGTATCCAGAAATCTAACAAAATCACAGCAAATGTGATACTTGGTCAGGTGACCTCCCTCGTGTTCCAACCTGAATTTGCTCTAGGCTCAAATATTTCTCACTTCTTCTACAACGGACATTTCTTCTACAGCTTTTAAAATATTGTTGGCAGCCTTTTGTGCTCTTTATTTTTGTCTTTATATTATTTTCTTTCTATTTTGTTTTTGTGTTTTATTTTTTCTGTTGGGTTTCCTAGTTTATGAAGAGTGGAAGGGCTGGATGATCGATCAAGACAATAACCGATCCAGGAAAGGGGTGGGGTGGAGTGGGTGAGAGGAATTTGGGAGCAATCAATGAATGCGAGAGGGGGAGGGAGCACTAGAATTGGTTGTGGGGAGGGAAGTACAGTGGGGTGGGGCGGCAAAAGGGAGCTGATGTCAAGGAGTCCATGTAGAAAAAGAATGTTTACCAATGAAACATACAGCCTTCCTCTCGTTCTTTAATGCTTCTTCTCCCCCCCATTCATGACCCCAATTCTACCTTACAAATCTGGCTGGACCAGAGCATGTACACTGGTACAGATGAGAGCTGGAAACACAGGGAATCCAAGACAGAAACCCCTCAGGACTAATAATGAGAGTAGTCATACCATGAGGGGAAGGGGAAGGTGGGAGGAGAAAAGGGGAACCAATTCCATTGATCGATATATAACTCCCTCCCAGGGGGATGGACAACAGAAAAGTGGGTGAAGGGAGACATTGGTCAGTGTAAGACATGAAAAAATAATAATTTATCAAAGGTTTATGAGGGAGGGGGAGGGGAGGAAATGAGCTGATACCAAGGGCTCAAGTAGAAAGAAAATGATTTGGAAATGATGTATGGGTTGTGATAAGAACTATAAGAGTCCCCAATAAAAATGCTTTTTAATTATTTTATTAAGGGCTCATACAACTCTTATCCATACATGCATCAATTGTGTAAAGCACATTTGTACATTCATTGCCCTCATCACTCAAAACATTTGCTCTCCACCTAAGCCCCAGCATCAGCTCATTTTTCCCCTCCCTCCTGCTTCTCCCTCCCTCATGAACCCTTGATAACTTATAAATTATTTTATCATATCTTGCCCTGTCCGACATCTCCCTTCACCCACTTTTCTGTTGTCTGTCCCCTATGGAGGAGGTCACATGTATATCCTTGTATTCGGTTCCCTCTTTGCAACCCACCATCCCTCTACCCTCCCAGTATCACCACTCTCACCACTGATCCTGAAGGGATCATCTGGCCTGGATTTCCTGCGTTTCCAGTTCCTATCTGTACCAGTGTACATCCTCTGGTCTAGCCAGATTTGTAAGGTAGAATTGGGACCATGATAGTGGGGGAGGAGGAAGCATTTAGGAACTAGAGGAAAGTTGTATGTTTCATCATTGCTACATCACACCCCGACTGGCTTGTCTCCACCCGAGACCCTTCTGTAAGGGGATATCCAGTGGTCTACAAATGGACTTTGGGTCTCCACTCCACACTCCCCTCTCATTCACTATGATAAGATTTTTTGTTTTGATGATGCCTGATACCTGATCCCTTTGACACCTCATGATCGCACAGGCTGGTGTGCTTCTTCCATGTGGGCTTTGTTGCTTCTGAGATAGATGGCTGCTTGTTTACCTTCAAGCCTTTAAGACCCCAGATGCTATATCTTTTGATAGCCAGGCACCATCAGCTTTCTTCATCACATTTGCTTATTCACTGCTTTGTCTTCAGCGGTTGTGTCGGGATGGTGAGCATCATAGAATGCCAATTTAATAGAAGTACTCTTGCATTGAGGGAGTACTTGAGTGGAGGCCCAATGTCCTTCTGCTACCTTAATACTAAATCTATAAATATATGCACATAGATCTATTTCCCCATCCTGATATATAAATATATTTGCATATGTACATGCCTTTATTTAGACCTCTATAAATGCCCTTTGCCTCCTTGCTCTTTATTTCCTTTGACTTTCCTCTTGTCCCACTATCATGCTCAGTCTTCATTGAGTTTCAACAATTCCTCTTGGTTACATTACCTTTACTCATGCCCTACCAGGCCTCCTACACCCTCTTCACCACCGATTTGTATCACTTGTTGTTCCCTTGTACCTGGGTTTGTTAACAACACTACCTTTCCCCCAACTACCCTCTCTCCCATGTCCCCTGGAACTCTCAATCCCATTATTCTCTCCTCCAGATTGTTCATCCAGCCTATCTTATTTATACAGACCTGTGGAGATAATAACATGCACAAAAACAAGACAGAGCAAAATCAACAATATACAACAAAACATCAACAACAATAAACCAATGACAAAAAACACAACAAGAAAGAAAAGCTTGTAGTTAGTTCAAGGACTGTTTGTTGGCCTTTAGGAGTGTTTTCCAGTCCAGTCTGTTGGGGCACCACACCCTGGCCCCAAAGTCTACCTTCAGCATTCCCTGGGGACCTCCTCCCTCCATTCCCTTGCTGTTCTGTTACACTCCCTTAGTATTTTGCCTTGAAATGATGGGATCAGATTGGGTGCAATTCCCACACTGTCTCCAGTATTGTCCCATGTAGGACTATGGATCAGTGAGGGACGTCATGTCTCATAGTGGGTCTGGTCCTGTGGTCCTCTATGTGGACTGACTGCTCTAATCGAGAACATCATCCTCGAGGCCTGGTGGTTCTGGATGTGCTCCACTCTCTCCTCTCCCCCTTCATCTGCTCCTGTGTTCTCCGATCAGATATGTCCCTCTCCCAGAGCTGCAGATTCAATGCCGTCCTTTGAAATAAATTCTTCTGGGGGGAGGGGCAGGTGTCCATGTAGTTATTTGGGATTGGAGTCAGTCTCTCAGACCTCTCCACTGGTTCCCTACTCCATGCCGGCATGTTGCATTCACTTCTTGGAGCACTGGGTTGAAATCTGATCCCTCTTTCCCAGTGGAGATATAAACAATACCCTCCCCTTAGGTGGGTTAGTGCCCTGTGCCCCCACTACCCATTTCGGTTTTTTTTCCTTTCCCCACCTCCTTTTTAGTTGTCTACCATGTGTATCCCTGTATTTGGTCTGGTCCCTGCCATATTACCTGGTCCTCACCCCAGGAATGTTTGCATACAGTAACTTTTTCCCTATGCCCTTTTGCATTTTATTTTTAAAGCTTACCTCAGGGGACTCATGTTGTACTTGTCCTTTTGTGCTTGGCTTACTTCGCTTAGCATGATTTCCTTCAATTCTTCCCATGGAGCGATGTGCTTCATACGTTCATCACTGCTTTTTAGCGATGCATAGTACTCCATTGTATGTATGTACCACAGTTTTTTAATCCAATAGTCAGTTGATGGAAATTTGAGTTGACTCCAACTCCTTGCAATTGTGCACTGTGCCACAATGAACATTGGAGCACAGATGTCTGGCCTTGGTTTGTTTCTTGCTTCTTCTGGGAATATGCCCAGTAGGGGGATTGCTGGGTCATATGGTAACTCTATTTCCATCTGTTTTAGATAACTCCAGATCGATTTCCAGAGTAGCTGTACATACTTGTAAGTTCACCAGCAGTGGATGAGAGTTCCTGTCTCCCCACAGCCCCTCCAACATTTGTTGCTTTCTGATTTTTTTGAATTGGGCTACCTTTGAGGGTGTTAAGTGGTACCTCATTGTTATTTTAATTTGTATTTCTGTTATGGCTAAAGATTGGAAACATTTTCTCATATGTTTGTTGTCATTCGGATTTCTGCCCCTGTGAAACTTCTGTTCAGGTCCTTTGCCCACCTCCTCAGTTTTTTTCTTTTTGGAAGATAGCAGAGTATTGTAGATTTTAGTAAGAAGGCCTTGTCTGATGTGTCATTGCTAAAGATATTTTCCCAGTCCATAGACTCTCTTATTACTCTCTTGGTGAATTCTTTTGATGTACACAGGTGTTTTATCTTCAATATATCCCATTTGTCAATTTGTGCCTCCTCTGTGTTTGTGTCCTTCCCTATTTCTGACAGCCTATGTATTCCCTGTGCCAAAGTTCTCAAGTTGGTCCCAATTCCCTCATTGATGGCCCTAATAGTTTGGGGTTTAACTTCAAGATCTGTGATCCACCTAGTTGTTTATTCTTGGGCATGGAGTGAGATAAGGGTCTTGCCTCATTTTTGTGCAGGTAAATATCCATTTTTTCCAGCACCATTGTTAAAAAGGCCATCTGCTTCCCATTGGATATTTTTGGGGCCCTTATCAAAGATCAGTTGTCTGTATGGTGATAATTTTTTGACATATATACATCTATGTTTATTGCAGCAATTTCCCCAGTAGCAAAAACGTTGAAACAACCCCAAACCCCAACTATAGAGAAATGGATAAACAAGTTTTGGTACATTTATACTATAGAATTTTGTACATCAATATAAAACAGTGATAAGTCTCTTTTTTTAAAAACATTTTATTAGGGGCTCATACAACTCTTATCACAATCCATACATATACATACATCAATTGTATAAAGCACATCCGTACATTCTTTGCCCTAATCATTTTCAAAGCATTTGCTCTCCACTTAAGCCCTTTGCATCAGGTCCTCTTTTTTTCCCCTCCCTCCCCACTCCCCCTCCCTCATGAGCCCTTGATAATTTATAGATTGTTATTTTGTCATATCTTGCTCTATCCGGAGTCTCCCTTCCCCCCTGTATGCTGATAATTTTATTTCTGGGTTTTCAGTTCTTTTCCATTGGTCTGAGTATCTGTCATTGTACCAATACCATGCGGTTTTGACAACTGTGGCTGTATAGTATGTGCTAAAGTCAGGTAAAGCAAGCCCTCCCACGGTGTCCTTCTTGAGGAGTTCTCTGCTAATTCTGGGCTTCTTCCCTCTCCATATGAAGTTGGTAATCAGTTTTTCCATTTCTTTGAAGAAAGATGAACGCAATTGTATTGTGATTGCATTAAACTTATATAGTGCCTTTGGCAGAACTGACATCTTGACTATATTGAGTTTTCCAATCCACGAGCATGGGATATTCTCCCATTTGTTGAGGTCACTCTTGGTTACTTGTAATAGTGTTCTGTAGTTTTCCCCATATGGATCTTTTGTTCTTTTAGTCAGGTATATCCCTAGATATTTCAATTTGTGTTTGGCTATTGTGAAGGGCACCACCTGTTTGATCTCCTCTTCTGTGGTCTTATCTGATGTGTATAACAGTCCGATGAACTTCTGTTTGTTGATCTTGTATCCTGTCACTCTGCCAAACTCCTCTGTTGCTTCCAGTACTCCCCTTATGGAACTTTAGGGATTTTTCATATATAAAATCATATCATCTGCAAATAACGATAGTTTCACCTCTTTCTTCCCCAGATGAATACCTTTGATGTCTTTTCTTTGCCTTATGCTGTTAGCTAAAACCTCCAGCATGATATTAAATAAGAGCGGGGACAAGGGGCATCCTTGTCTGGTCCCCCTTTTCAGTGGGATTGTATTAGTCTTTTCTCCATTGACTACCACGTTAGCTGTTGGTTTTTCATATATAGCTTGTATTGTCTTGAGGAATTTTCCTTCCATTCCTATCTTCTCAAGTGTCTTAAACAGGAATTGGTGTTGGATGTTGTCGAATGCTTTTTCTGCATCTATCGATATTATCATGTGGTTCTTATAGTTTTTTCATATCAATGTGACGAATAATACTAATGGTCTTTCGTATATTGAACCATCCCTGCATCCCTGGTATGAATCCCACTTGGTCATGGTGAATTATTTGTTTTATATGTTTTTGTATTCTGTTGGCTAGTATTTTGTTAAGGATTTTTGCATCGATGTTCATTAGGCATATCGGTCTGTAGTTCTCAATTCTTGTGGGATCCTTGCCTGGTTTTGGTATCAGAGTTATACTAGCCCATCTTTTTCTATGTTCTGGAAGAGTTTGTGTAGGATTGGTGTTAGTTTTCCCTAAATGCTTGGTAGAATTCTCCAGTGACTCCATCTGGTCCAGGGGATTTTTTTGTTGGTAATCCCTTGATAACCTTGTCTATTTCTTCTATTGCTATGGGTCTCTTGAAATTCTTGACATCCATCGAGGATAGGGATTGTATTTCCAAGAATTTGTCCATGTCTTTCCAAATTGTTAAATTCATTGGAGTAAAATCCTTCATAGTACTGTGTAATTATCCTTTGATTTCATTAGGGTCTATTGTAATGTTCCCTCTTTCAACCCTTATTCTTGCTACTGAAATTTGTTCCCGCCTTTCTTTGGTTAAGTTTGCCAACAGTCTGTCGATTCTGTTTATCCTTTCTTTTTTCTTTCTTTCTTTCTGTTTATCCTTTCAAAGAACCAACTTTTAGCTGCATTAATTTTTTCGATAGTTTTCTTATTTTCCCTCTCCTGAATCTCAGCCCTGATTTTTATTATTTCTTTTTCTTTTGCTATTAGTAGGATTGTCCTGCTGACTCTGCTCTAGCTGTTGTAAATTTTGTGCCAGCATATCAATCATGAGTCTCTCTTCCTTTCTCAGGTGTGCATGTATTCCTATGAAACTTCCCCCGACGACTGCCTTTGCCGTGTCCCATAAGTTTTGGTACCTCATGTGCTCATTCTCGGTTTCTAGAAATGTCCTTATTTCATCTCTGATCTGTGCCAGCAGACACTCCTTTTGAAATAGTTATTCATCATCCTATTGTTTTCTCTTGTTTTCTTTATCTTCCTTTTGTTGATTTCCAGCCTTAAGGCACAGTGGTCAAAGAGAGAGGTCTGTATGATATCAATGTGCTTAAATTTATGTAGAATCGCCTTTTGCTCCAGCAAGTGGTCTGTCTTTGATTATGTGCCACGTGGATCGAGAAAAATGTGAATTTTTTTGGTATGTGGATGAAAAGTTCTGTAAATATCTATCAGGTCAAATTGTCTAATTGTAGTGTTTAGATCTCTAGCCTCCTTGTTGAGTCTCTTTCCTGTGATTTGTCTTTCTCAGAGAACGGTGTATTGAAGTCACCCACTATAATTGTTGAGGCTATGATTTCTTTTTTCATCCTTTGGAGTGTCTAGTTGACGTATTCAGCGGGTCTCTCATTCAGGGAATATATGTTTACAATGCTTAGTGGGTCTTTGTACACCATTCCCTGGAGCATTATAATGCGTCCCACATTCTTTTTATGGTTTGCACTTTGAAGTCAATTGTATCCGAGATTAGGATTGCAATCCCTTCTTTTTTTTGAATTGTTGTTTGCTTGGTATACCTTTCTCCAGCCTTTGATTCTCAGCTTATTTTTGTCTGTAATCTTGAAATGTGTCTCCAGTAGGCAGAAGGTTGATGGGTTGTGTTTTCTAAGCCAGTCTGCTAGCCTCAGTCTTTTAATGCCTGAGTTTAGGCCATTGATATTCAGAGTTATTATCTCCATCTGCGGACTCTGTGATGTTAGCTTATACCTTTTGTGTTGGGTGTTTTCCTACCTTCCTTTCTTATTAGTGTGTTGTGTATTTGTGTATGTGTATCATTCTTGACTTTTTTCCATCCTTAAGCCAATGCTATCCTGGGGTCTGTTTTTTCTTTGTTGCCCTCTGGGTGAGGTTGTTCTATGTGGTGGTCTCTTATTTATGCTTGGTGAGTGTTGTTCTTTTGCCCATACTGGGTTGGCAAGGATATTTTGTAGGGCTGGGTTTCTTCTAACGTATTCTTTGAGATTTTCCTTGTCTGGGAAGACTCTTACTTCTCCATCTATCTTAATCGATAATTTAACTGGATAGAGTATTCTTGGGTTTGTGTTGTTTTCCTTCAATTTTTTGAATATGTAACTCCACCCTCTCCTCTTCTTCATCGTTTCTGCTGATAGGTCTGAGCATATTCTTATTTGGATACCTTTATATGAAATTCCTTGTTTTTCCCTAGCTGCTTCATGATTTGCTCTTTTTCCTCAAAGTTGGATAGTTAAACTATTATGTGCCTTGCTGACTTCTTCTTGGGATTCAGTCCAGCTTGTGTTCTTTCAGCTTCCTGAATGGTTGCCTGGTTTTCATTCTTGTCACTGGGGAAGTTTTCCTCCAAGAATTCCCTCACTATAGTTGCAGTTGACTTCTTTGTTTTGTCTTCCTCCAGTAAGCCAGTAATTATATTGTTGTTCCGCTTCCTAGCCTCAGACAGCTCTTAGGTTTTCTTCAGCTTCTTTGATGATCTTATTAGATTTTTGTTCGCATTTGTTAGAGTCTGCTTCGCTGTCCTCCAAGTCACTGATGCGGGTCTCTGCTTCCTCCAGTCGATTCTCAAGGTCCCTGTTTCTGCTACTGGTTTTTGTTATCTCCTCCCTAAGCTCCTGTATTTCCCTGTGGTGTGTGGCCTTTATCTCCTCTATCATTTCACCCTCTTTCTGTATTGTTTCCCTCATATCCTGTATGACTCCAAGTAGCATTCTGAAAATTTCTTTCTGTGGCAGCTCAATGTCTGTTTCTTCTATGCATGTCGTTATGTTCAGGATATCTCTTGCCATTGCCTTTTGTTTCTTATGTTTTTTTGTTGAGGTCATTAGGACTGATTTCTGTTTGCGTTGCATTGTTTTAGAGGAGCCAGGTTCCATTTTCCAGGGAGTCGAAGAGCACTGGCTCTCTCTGGGAGACTTGTAGGAATAATTCTTCAAACTGCCTACAGCTAAGTTCACCATGGAATTAACCTACCACTTTATCTTCCTGTGGCTTCCCTTAGGGGAGTGCCCCAGAAGGCTGGGGGGTTGTCTGCTTTGGTGCTGCAGAGTTTGGGCAGAGGTTCTTGCAGCAGCTTGCAACATTGATTAGTGGTGGCTGAGCTGCCTTATGCCCCCTTGTACACAGGCAGGAATTCCCCGGTAAGAAGGGCAGAATATCCCCCTGGTGGAGGTAGGCAGGGCTTTCTCCAGCCTCGGGCTACCTGCACAGGGTGGAGCTCACCTAGTTGTGTGTGGCACAGACGTAAATGTCCTAGGCTAAGGGGAGTGGTCTGGAGGTGAGCAGTGGAATGTGAGAGAACAGGAAAGAGACAAAGAGGAGAAAAAAATTAAAAAGTAATCCCCCTGAGACTGTGCAGGGATATAGAGAAAAGAGGGAAACAAAAGTAACAATGTAGCTGAGTCCTGATCCCTGCCCATGGAGCTCCAAGAGTTTAGTCCCTGCCCCGATGCATGTGGAGGTAACCTGTGGCTGTGTTGAGATCAAGCCCCTGTGTATGGGCTCCAAATGGTCCCAGCTCCAGCAGAGACAGTGGTGGGGCCAAGGTCAAGCCCTAGCCAGCCTCCACTGTGGTAAGCCAAAAGCCTGTAGCCCTTCAAAAACCCTGTGGGTCTGTGCCTACTTATCTTTATGATGTTCCTCATGAGATCCAGCAGTCCTTAATTTCCCTCCAAGTAACCTTCCTGGGCTGAATTCTGCAGATTCCCTCTGATAAGTGCTACTCCGTTGCCATCTTCCCGGAAGTCTCAAGTAGCAAAGCTTTATGACTTACCCTGGTCTACCAGCCACCTGGTGGAAGGCCAGTCAGGCATTTCCTGAATGAGGGATTGCTTCAGTGGTGACAGTGCTTTTGCCCTGAGAGAAATGTCCAGAGGAATTATTGAAACCCTACTGACTGTGAAGTCTGCTCTAAGACCAACGGAACCAGGCCCTGGGAGAGCTCCCTGGTTCGCAGAAAGAATGAGAAGAAAGCTGGGTGCCTGTCGCCAAGAGAAACAGACGGAAAAAATTCAATTCAACAGTAAGAAAGGCCTGAGTCAAGACCAAAGCAAACCCAAAAAGAGGGCCAATAAAATTAATTTAAAATAATGTTTGCAAACTGTGGTATCAATTGTACAATCTACTTGATATGATGATTCAAATTTGGAATGATATATGTATTAAAACCCAACTAATAATAAAGAATAGAAAAAAATAATTTATTGTGATGATGTATAAACAAGACTTTTTTTGTGTGGCCCACCTTGGGTTTATTTGTACAAATAGGTGGACAACAGCCCCATGCAGCTGGCAGCCCAGTCCTTCTCATCCTCAGATGGAGAACTCTACTTTGTGGGAACCAAGGCACCTTTGGGCGCTTGACCTGGAGTGGAGGCCTTGGCTGGACTGTCAGCCCTGCTTTGTGCCTTGGCCTTGGGCTGGCAGAGACTCAGACCCTGTCAACACGTGCCCGAGCCCGAGCCAGAGGTGGGCAATATAGGCCAGTCAACTAAGCTTGCAGTTGACGCCCACTGGGATCTTAGCCTTGACCTCCGTGGGCTTCCCAAGAGATTTGAGAGCATTTTCTTCAGGTCTTTCTTGTACTTCTTGGAAAAGTGCATGTTCCTCGGGAACTTGAGGTCCACCCCCTGAAGAGATTCATATCATTTGTGATCAGGGTTTCTGGGTGCCATTTCTGTGCCATTCTCAGGATTGGTTGTATGTAGTGTGGATTTTGAACTTGGCCATGTCTGCACCACTGCCTGCTGCTCCCGGAGCACCAGAGACCGTGAGAGAGAGAGTTATACAGCACTTTTGAGAAGAGATTTGACTATGGGAGCTTGTGAGATGAGAATACTATAGCAAGAAAACTATTTAAGAAAACACAAAACTTGACCAATGGTTGCAATGGATGAAGGAGGAAGAGTTTTTGCTTAGAAGGCATTGAGCTTATGTTAATGATGGTGGAACGATTTGGAGAAGGATAACAATACTGGTTGCACAACATGAAGAGTATAATCAATGGCTGTGAAATGTACATGTAGAAGTTGTTGAATGCTTTGTTGTATATATTTTAGCCACAATTTTAAAAAATTACACAAATTGCAATGCGTCCAAGGAAGAAGAAAATATTTAAAATTGATGGTGGTTGGTAATGATTGTTTAACTCTTGATATGACTGAACTACTGAATTGTATGATATGTGGATGAAGCGCCAATAAAACTATTTAAAAGAAAAAGGTCATCAATGAGAAAATAAGACAAATTTAAGGGCCCTCATACATTGCATAGAGTACCAATGTAATGACAATCACACAGCAGAAGATAATATGTATGACTGGGACCTCCTAAAAAGACTTCACTAAAAGAGTCAAAAGAGATTCCCTCGCCTGGGGAAAACATGATGCATGAGGTAAGGGACTAGTCTCTCAAGTCTATAGAAAGCTAGCAGATGGACATTGGACCTCCAATCAAGTACTCCCTCAATGCAAGAATGCTTTGTTCTATTAAACTGGCATTCCATGATGCTCACCTTCCCAACACGATCGCTTAAGACAAAGGGTTCATAAGCAAATGTGGTGAAGAAAACTGATGGTGCCCAGCTATGAAAAGATATAACGTCTAGGGTCTTAAAGGCTTAAAGGTAAACAAGCAGTCATCTAGCTCAGAAGCAACAAAGCCCATATGGAACAAGCACACCAGCCTGTGCGATCACGAGGTGCTGAAGGGATCTGGCATCAAAGAACAAAAATATCATATCATTGTGAATGACAGGGAGTGCACAGTGGGGACCCAAAGCCCATCCCCTTTCAGAAGGGTTGCGGGAGGAGATGAGCCAGTCAGGGTGCAGTGTAGCAACGATGAGACATCCAACTTTCCTCTAGTTCTTAAATGCTTCCTCCCCACCCCAACCCCCACTATCATGATCCCAATTCTACCTTACAAATCTGGCTAGACTAGAGGATGTACACTGGTACAGACAGGAACTGGAAACACAGGGAATCCAGGACGGATGATCTCTTGAGGACCAGTGGTGAGAGTGGTGATACCGGGAGGGTGGAAGGAAGGTGGGATAGAGAGGGGGAACTAATTATTAGGCTCTACGTATAACCTCCTCCCTGGGGGACGGACAACAGAAAAGTGAGTGAAGGGAGACATCAGACAGTTTAAGACAGGACAAAATAATAATTTATAAATTATCAAGGGTTCATGAGGGAGAGATGTGGGGAGGGAGGGAAAAATGAGCTGATACCAAGGGCTCAAGTAGAAAGCAAATGTTTTGAGAATTATAAGGGCAATAAACGTACAGATGCGCTTGGAAAAAAAGATGTATTCTATGATGAGGGCAGTGAATGTACAGATGTGCTGACACAATGGATGGATGGATGGATTGTGATAAGAGCTGTACGAGCCCCTGGTAAAATGATTTTTAAAAAGAAAGAAAACTGCGTACCTACACAAGAAATGACGAATAATACAATAAAAAACGGGCAGAAGATGTGAACAGACAGCGCACCATAAAAGACATCCAGGCGGCCAACAAACATAAAGAGACGCTTGCAACCACTAGCCATCCAGAGAGGCGAAACAAAACGGATAAGATACGACCTCACACTGGCAATGACCATCAAGTTTAAATAAATACAACACAGAAAATAACAAATTCCGGAGCGCGTGGACCCCTCCTCCACGGCTGTGGGACAGTAAACCAGGACAGCTGCTATCGAGAAACCCTGTGGCACTTCCTCAACTACTCAGAATAGAAATGCCACGTTGTCAGAGGAAACCAGCCTCCACCACCAAAGGGCCAGAAGGCACAAGAGTACAGTGAGAACATATAAAGAGGATAGGAAGTCATCGAGGATACAGAAGATCAGAGAGAGTAGAATAAAGGAGTCAGACACATTTCATGGTAGCATGCTCACCTGAGCTCCTCTCGATGGGCCACGTGGAACTGGGAGAAGTGAGAGCCAGCCTTTCCTGTTTGGGACATTTGTAGGTAGCCATAAGCCATGCATATACAGTAGTCACATGCATCACCAGGTGGGTGGTATCTACATTAAGATCCCTGAGCTCACAGGTGAGGAAACCTAATACCTGCCTTGGGGAAACTACAAAGGGGGGTGGTGTCAGGTGGGAAGAGAGGGCACAGGGGTAATGTCTGCTTCTATAGGGAGATATGATCAACCATGTGCTCACTTTAAGGCAACATTAAGGGGAGAATCTGTGGGAATGGTTTATAAAGCAGGATAATGTACTTGGACTTTACCTAACGTACCAAAGGGGAGGCTTTCCTACCATGGAATACCAGCTTTCCAGATGCCCTCTCTCATAAGTTACGGAATGTAGTCCTCGTCTTGTTTCCCTCAGTGTTAAGTTTCCCACTCCACATGACCCTACAACCCCATGACTTGGTCTGTACCCTAAAGAAGTAAGAACGATAGCCCACAGAAACATGCACAGCCATGTTCATCGAACCACCATACATGATAACAAGAAGATGGAGATAACATACATGCCCACCAAGAGAATGGACAGTTTGGCACACAACGTAATCTTACGCCTTGCTGAAGAATAGTGATGGAACTTTGAAACACCTCGTGACATGGGTGGATATTACTGAAGTTAGTCAATCACGAAAGGACAAATATTGTATGAGACCATACAATATGTGAAAATATATAGAATCTGGGGTTCTATAGGCTGGAAGATAAACAAGGGGCCATCTAATTGAGAAACAACAAAGCCCACATGGAAGAAGCACATCAGCCTGTGAGATCACAAGGCATTGAAGGGATCAGGTATCAGGCATCAAAGACAAATAAAATAAAATCATAGCATTGTGAATGAGGGGGAGTGTGGAGTGGGGACCCAGGGCCCATCTGTGGGAAATTGGACATCCCCTTGCAGAAGGGCTGCGGGGAGATGAAGCCAGTCAGGGTGCAGTGCAGCAACAATATACAATTTTCCTCTAGTTCTTGAATGCATTCTCCCCGCCCCCTACTATCATGATCTCAATTCTACATTACATATCCGGCTGGACTGGAGGATGTACACTGGCACCAACAGGAACTGGAAATACAGGTAATACAGGACAGATGAACTCCTCGGGACCAGTGGTGAGAGTGAGTGGCGATATCAGGAGGGTGGAGGGAAGGTGAGGGAGAAAGGGGGAACAGATTACAAGGTCTACATATAACCTCCTCCCTGGGGGATGGACAGTGGAGAAGTGGGTGAGAGAGACATCAGATGGTGTAAGATATGACAAAATAATAATAATAATTTATAAATTATCAAGGGTTCAGGGGAGAGGGGGAAGCGGGGAGGGAGGGGGAAAATGAGGAGCTGATACCAAGGGCTCAACTAGAAAGCAGGTGTTTTGAGAATGATGATGGCAGCATATGTACAAATGTGCTGGACACAATTGAAGTATGTACGGATTGGGATCAGAGCTGTATGGGCCCCTCATAAAGTGATTACAAAAAAACAAACAGGCTGTGCTGGTTCCCAGGATGGAAGATATTAGGAGGGGAAAGCACCAAACTGTAGCGGCTCTTCTGGTGCTTACATGTGGCTCTGAAGTAAAATTGGGAACAACTTTCTTTCTTTTTAATTCCTTCTTTTACTTATTTATTTTTATTAAAAGATAATTTTATTGAGCACTCTTACAACTCTTGTTATGTTTGTACATATGTTGTCATCATTCTTTTCTAAACATTTACTTTCTATTGAGCCCTTGGCATCAGCTCTTTTTTCCTCCCCCCTCTCCCACCAGTCTCATAACCCCTTGATATATTATAAATTATGATTATTTTCATCTCTCACACCGACCTCTGTCTCCACGCCCCCATGTTTTCTGTTGTTCTTCCCCCTGGAGAGGATGTATGGGTATGCTCTAACAAATTGGCACTCTGAGATGCTCACCCTCCTGACACAATTGTTGAAGACTACGTGGGTGCATAAGCAACTGTGGTGAAGAAGGCTGATGGTGCCTGGCTATTAAAATATATAGCATCTGTGGTCTTGAAGGCTTGAAGATAAACAAGCAGTGATTCAACAGAGAAACAAAAAACTTTTTGTGAATTAGATGAAGGTTTTTAAAAGAAATTCCTCAGCTTTACATTCAATGACTCCTCAAATCTCCCATTGCCTTGCCTTGTCTTTTAAATGGCCTTTTGCTTTCTATGTGAATGAGGTTCTAGATATAATCACACAACTCCTCTGGTCTTTGGTCATTACTGTTCAGTGCATCAACTCTATTCTGGAGGTGATCTTTAAATTCAAGTAGGATATACTCAGGGTCCTACATTGGCTCTCAAGACTTGATTTAATAATTTATAAAGTATCAAGGGCTCAGGGGGAGGGGGTGGGGAGGAAGGGGAAAAAATGAGGAGCTGACACCAAGGGCTCAAGTAGAAAGCAGGTGTTTTGAGAATGATGATGGCAACATATGCACGAATGTGCTGGACACAAATGATGTATGTACGGATTGTGAAAAGAATTGTATGAGCCCCTAATAAAATGATTTAAGTATTTTTTCTTTCAATTTCAAATGGAAGTGGCATCTGAGCAGTTGATTTTCTGTTTCACAGCCATTCTCTAGCTTTGCTCTGACTGATACTGAGCTTCTTCATTTCTCTTACACAGATGAGTTCCTTCTGCATTCCATCCCCTGAGATCCATCAATCGAGACTCTGCTGATGCTGCTGAGGCTCTCTGGGTGTTTTCCCAGCACCTTCCAGATAAGGTGTCACTCCTCTACATTCTTCTTTTAAAGGTCTTGTCTGTGCTGCACAATAGCACATCGTCTCTAAGCCTCAGTCATTTATTCCTCCTGGATGATCTCAACAGCCAAGGCTGTGCACAGCACAGACAGAGGGCAGGAGAGACTCCAAATGGAAAGTTTTTAAAGGATATTATTCAGATAACAGTGATAAACATATCTTTGGCTTTTGAATGATTTTGAAATTGTTGTGAGGGACAGGATTGTCTGCCTCAAACATTCATCGACCCTGCACTGGAGGGGAGACTTGGGTGCAGGGGGAAATACCTGTAAGAAGGGGGGGGGGGGAAGGAGTGTACAGGACAAAGTGTGGGAGGGTTGATAAATGGTTTAAATTGTTGAATATAAAAAGGATCATCTGTAGGCGGGATAAGCAATCTGGAGAAGAAAACAAGGGGACCAACGGTTCCGGGGGGACATGGGAGAAGGGAAGTCAGGGGAAAGGAAGTGGGTGTTAACAAACCCAGAGACAAGAGAAAAACAAGTGATCTAAAATCGATGGCAAGGAGGGTGTAGGAGGCCTGGTAGGGTGTGATCAAGGGAATTGTAATCAAGAGAAATTACTGAAACCCGAATGAAGGCTGAACATGATAGTGGGATAAAAGGAGAGTAAAAGGAAATAGAGGAAAGAACTAGGAGGCAAAGGGCATTTATAGAGGTCTAAATATAGACATGTACATATGTAAATATATTTATATATGAGGATGGGGAATAGATCTATGTACATATATTTATAGGTTTAGTATTAAGGTAGCAGATGAACATTGAGCCTCTGCTCAAGTACTCCTTCAACACAAGAATACTTTGTTCTATTAAACTGCCATTCCATGATACTCACCTTCCCAACACAATTGTTGAAGACAAAGTGGGTACATAAGCAAATGTGGTGAAGAAAGCTGATGGTGCCTGGCTATCAACAGATATAGCGTCTGGGGTCTTAAAGGCTTGAAGATAAATAAGCAGCCATCTAGCTCAGAAGCAACAAAGCCCACATAAAGGAAGCACACTAGCCTGTCGATAGGATCCAGGTATCAGGTATCAAAGAACAAAAAAAATCGTATCACTGTGAATGAGGGGGACTGTGGAGTGAAGACCCAAAGCCCATCTGTAGGCAACTGGACATCCCCTTACAGAAGGGTTGCAGGGAGACGAGCCAGTCAGGGTGCAGTACAGCACCGATAAAACATACAACTTTCTCTAGTTCTTTGATGCTTCCTCCCCCGCAGTATCATGACCCTAATTCTACCTTACAAATCCAACTAGACCAGAGCATGTACACAGGTACAGATAAGATCTGGAAACACAGGGAATCCAGGACAGATAAACCCCTCAGGACCAATATTGAGACTAGTGATACCAGGAGGGGAAGGGGAAAGTGGGGGAGAGAAAGGGGGAACCGATCACAATGATCTACCTATAACCCCCTCCCAGGGGGATGGGCAACAGAAACGTGGGTGAAGGGAGACATTGGTCAGTGTAAGACATGAAAAAATAATAATTTATAAATTATCAAGGGTTCGGGAAGGAGGGAGGAAGGGAGGGAAGGAATGAGGAGCTGATACCAAGGGCTCAAGCAGAAAACAAATGTTTTGAGAATGACAAGGGCAACAAATATACAAATGTGCTTAACACAATGGATGGATGGATTGTGATAAGAGTTGTACGAGCCCCTTAAAACATTTTTAAGTCATTAAGTTTAAGACACACCCTACATTGATAGTGTTATTAACCTAGCAAATCCTATTCCCAAAAGATTACATCCACAGGTATAAGGGTTAGGATTCCAACATATAATTGGGTTGGGGGGGGTGGGGACACATGATTCAATCATCTTTCAGCCCAGCAGCCCATGCAGCAGAAAGATGCCTGTCAAACAAGGAGACCCAGCCCCGCTAGCTCTCACTGCCACCACGGGCGCCGTCATTGCTGGGATGACAGCCGCTCAAGGAGAGTCTGCTGTACTAAAGGCTGCAACAAGGAGACTCTCAGGGAGCGTTCCGGGAGGAGTCACAGCAGAGCTTCCTCACCTTGGGACCATGATAGCTTTGTATCAGAGCTTAAATTCTGAGCCCCCAGTTTTCAGAAGGCGAGGGATAGCATTGAAAGCCTCAAGTGAAGCCCCAAATCCATTGGCAGGGTCCATGTGATGAATCGGCGACCCCTGTTGAATTCCTTCAAACCACCAACCAAGGGAGTAAATGGTCTAATCCAGTGGTTCTCAACCTTCCTAATGCCTCGACCCTTCAATAAAGTTCCTCGTGTTATGGTGACACCCCCCCAACCATAAAATTATTTACGTTGCTACTTCATCACTGTAATTTTGAGACTGTGATGAATCGGCGACCCCTGTGAAAGGGTCGTTCCACCCCCAAAGGGGTCGAGACCCACAAGTTGAGAACTCAGGCCGAGTGCACTGGAGATGGATTACTTCCCTCCTCTGACTGGCCCAGGGAGGGCAAGGGTCCTTTAGGACTTTCCCTGGGTGTGTCTGGGATGGAGACTGCCAAACTTCGGGGGACATAGGCATGAGCCAAGCTCTGACTCGCTTGGTCAGAAGTCCCTGCACCAATTTGTAAGCTCGTCTGTCTCACATTATGTCCATGTCCCGTTCCCACCTGTGCACTCCCTCCTGTAACCAGTACGGATCTGCCACCAGTCATGTTTTGGGGACAGTGTTCTGGCATAGTTGGTTATGCATGGGGTTGCTACCTGCAAGGTCAGATAAGGCTTTCTGCCCTTGTAAAGATTTACAGTCTCAGAAACCCACAGAGGCACCTCTGTCCTGTAGGATTACTACAGGTCAGAGCTGACTCGATGGCAGTGACTCCTTTTTAAGTCCATGAACCTTAGCAATGCCTTATGACCTCATCCAGATAGGACTTGGTCCCTTTCCTCTCTTTGACCTGTTTAAGACTTAATAAATGTTCTCCTTAAGTTACATTTGAGAATTGGGGTCTCATTTGCCCCCTCAAACAGATTACATCATACTTGATGTCCTGAGCCCTCAGCTGCCCCCGCCCTGGTCAGGTCAGCAACCTACGGGCACTGCTATGGCTAGAACTCCTGAGAACCAAGGCCAAATTGCCTCCAGCCAGGCGATTCCACACCTGGTAGTACTTCACTCCCTCTCTCTCCAAAGCTTAGAGTCATCCCACACCCAGTTCTCTGAGCGAGACAGGCAGTGTTGGAGAGCCACAGGGGCACGTGGACCCTGTTCCAGGAGTCAGAGGCGGCTCCGTGGCAGGGAGCTTGATCTGGAGTTCACAAAGGGTGGCGGCAACTTCCCCCAGGTGCACATGCAGAACTGCCTGCAGCTGTGAGGGTTCCTGCCGGTCTCTTCCCCACCTGCCGGATGCCTTTGGAGGACAGCTGCTCCCCAACCCA